>NW_024424341.1:40868221-40919678 GCF_017311325.1 Ursus maritimus
GGGTGGGGGGGGGGGTAGACTACAAGTCCAATAACACAGCATCTTGAAAATAAATTATTTTATATAAAAATTTATATTAAAAATAATAATAGCAAAGCAGAAGCAATTCATTTTAAAGGGGACAGGGGTAAAAATAATCCAGTTAATCATCGTTGTTGAAGTGTCGTGTGGTCCAGAAAGTCATGACTAGACATGGGGAGACTAGGTAGGAGGCCATTCTGGTACCCCATGGGAGAAAGAGTGGTGTCTTGGGCCAGGGTGGCAATGGCTGTTAAAGAAAGTACACATGCAATCAGAAGATGTTTCAAAGCAGACACACTGCTTTTGTAGGACTTAATGCAGAGAGCGGATATGCCATAATGGATGATGCCCATGTTTCTGGCATGAGAAAGTGGGTGGATGTGGCTTTTGTTTTTTTAAGATTTTATTGTATTCCTTTTGAGAGAGCACAAGCAGGGGCAGCAGGAGAGGGAGAAGCAGACTCATTGCTGAGCAGGGAGCCCGATGTGGGGCCCGATCCCAGGACCCCGGGATCATGACCTGAGCTGAAGGCAGACGCTTAACTGACTGAGCCACCCAGGCGCCCCAGTGGTTGGGGTTCTATTACCTCATCCCAAGAAACACTGAAAGAGATGTTTTGCAGCAAGTAGACTGGAGAAAAAGTGGTCAGTGTTAGAACTCGTAAGTTGGACACCTCTATTTGGATAATTCAGAGGCCTCTAGTGAGTAGTTAACTAGCTAAGTTCAAGAGAGGGGCTGAGGATGACTCTTGAAGATAAACTCTTGATAAGCACAATATACTGCCTCATCGTGTGAATTACCCAAGGCCAGACGGCAAAAACGGGACTGGACTTTACAAGTTCAAACTCCGAGCGCTCTTTATGACAAGTCTCTGTTGCTTCACTGTGCTGGTGGCCCTGGAGGATCTGACTGCATTGTCTCCATTACCAGCTAGTCCTGGAACGAACTAAGATCCTGAGGCTCGTCTTGGTTCCCCACAGTAATTTGGGCAGGGGATGCTCTCACCCCTCATCTGGGTAATTGCTATGACTTTACTGAGACTACTGTGTCCTGTCCTCTCTGTTGCAGGATATTCACTGAATGAAATACCAGAAAATTCTACACGAATGAAGAACGACCAAGAACCAAGCATGAAAGAAGTGCCAGGTCAGTGTGGACGTGGTGGGAAAATGGATGTGTCTAAAGCCACGTGGTGATTAGTTAGTGGCCCATTCAGGACTCGAACCATGACTTCTGATAGTCCAGTGTTCTTTCCAGTCTGGCATCCTGTTGTTAGCTGATTGTCCTGCGTTCTGAGGATCTAGTAATCATGGTCTTTCTTAATCTAAGTCCAAGAGAACTCTGTGATCTTCAAGTTTTCTTACAGCTCTCTGGGTTCCCATCTTCAGTCCAGGCAACTTCATGACTTTGCCAGGACAAGCTCCACCTAGGGATCTGTTTTGGAGGCTTTGCTGGTGAGATCCAGATAGCATGAAACCAGATTCAATACAACTCCCCACATATTTGAGTGCTGGAGACATGCCAGGCACTGCTATGGGTACTTATGTTACATCCGTGGACAACGTACGTACAAATCCCCTGCATTTATGAAGCTCATAGTTCAGCAGAGGGAAAGGGAGACCAGCAAAAGGGACCACAGCAGTGAAGCCAAAACAAAGAGGGAAAGATGCAGGCTTGCGCAGACAACAGGCATTCCCCGCTGTTACCCACACTACAGCCTAGTCGCTTTTTAGTCTGACTCTTTTTTTTTTTTTTAAAGATTTTATTTATTTATTTGACAGAGAGAGACAGCCAGCGAGAGAGGGAACACAAGCAGGGGGAGTGGGAGAGGAAGAAGCAGGCTCCTAGCAGAGGAGCCTGACGTGGGGCTCGATCCCAGAACGCCGGGATCACGCCCTGAGCCGAAGGCAGACGCTTAACGACTGCGCCACCCAGGCGCCCCCTGACTCTTTTCTTTCTCTACCTTCCGTCCAATGAATCAAAATCCTAGGAGATCTACATCTGAAATATAACCCATTTCTATGTGTTTCTACCCATACCCTGTATGAGAATCATTTCCTTTGCATCTCTTATCTGGTTCCACTCTGGTTATATGCAATCCATTCTCCATACAATAACAACCAAGGTGATCTTTCAGAAATTTACATCTAATAATTGACTCTTCTGCTTTAAAAATGCTCAAGTCGTTTTCCATTACATTTGTCATAATTGATTGTATCATTTCTTAAATATAATTTACAAGACTAACACCACCATTAGGGCTATTCTTCAAATACTGTAAGGTCATTCCCACATCACCTAAGTCAAATATGTACTTAGCCACATTAGGAAACTATTTTTTAATAAGTAGACGTAATGATTATTCTCGATAGGTGGTAGCTATTACATGCCAGAGGCTGTACTATTCCTCTACCAAAACACCTGATTTAATCTTCAGAGCAAATCCACAACATAGGAACTACTATCCCAGCTTTACAGATAAACATACAGAAGCCTGTAAGCCCAGCAAGTTGTCTAAGACCTCATAAGTGACAGAATTCCCATTTAAATCCTATGTCAGACTCCAGACATCCTTGGTTCTTATCCACCAGCTTTTATCCCTCATTTTAATGTCTTGCCTCAAGGTCCCCAGTGAATTAAAAGCAGGAATGAGACCAGAGCCTCCTATCTTCTGATTTTGAATCAAGTGCTCATTTTACATACCGTCAGTCTCTCTAGCTGAGCCAGCGGCTGCCATGTTTCCAACTGGTCCTGGGATGTGGGTCTGGGCCTTTTCTGATTTGGATACTTATGTAATTCGTCCTTCCTCTCTTTTTTGCAGGAACTCCACAAGCTCTAGAACAATGTGGTGCCACAGCAGCAGAGACAAAAGAACAAGGTAAAGAAAACGGATTCACCTTTTTTTTTTCCATCCTGGAAGGAAGCTGGGTGAAAACCAGTCTATGGAGTTTGGGTGGCAGAGGAGTCCATGGTCCCTTTGCTCATCAGTCTCTTTCCCAAGAGCTCCTAGAATCATCACCAAGGACAGAGTCACATATGTTCGCTGTGATCATCGACAGTCACTGGGTATGAAGATAAATTCCAAAAACCTGAGACTCTGGTGAATTTGGGCATCAAGCACAAGTTCGTTTGACAGGTGCTAAATATAGAGACAAGCGCGGGCACGTGGTTTGGTCAGAGTTACTTGGCTAGTGGTGATCTTTTTTTCCTCAATTCCTTCTGTCAACCTTTGTTTGGTGAATACCCACCATCTGAAGAACGGTGACAGCAAGATGGTGGTAAAATATCTGTATATGACCATGTAGACTTACACGTTAACCAAACCAAACAAAACACAAAATGAAGATGAGGTCCCGGCTGCCATGATCCTACGAAACGGCAGTTGACCAGTCAAGGAGGTGACAGCAGGCTTTCCTGAGGAATGTCACTTGAGCCTCTCTTATTGAGCTGTAATTCATGTACAGTGCAGTGTGGGGTTTCTTCGTACGTTCACCGAGTTGGGCAGCGATCACCATTCTCTTATTCCAGGGCATTTTCCTCTTCCCCAAAGAAACCCCAAACCCATGGTCACTCTGCATCTCTTCTTCCCCAAGCCCTATGCAACCATCATACACTTTCTGCCACTATGAAGTGGCCTGTTCTGGATTTTCATATAGGTGGCATCCTACAAGTGTGGCCTTTCATGACTGGCTCCTTTCACTTAGCGTAATGTTTTCTGTGTTCGTCCACGTTGTAGCACATACCAGCACTTGGCGAATCTCTACTATCCTGTAGTGCAGATAGACCACACTTTCTTTATCCATTCATCACACGATGGGCATTTGGGCTCTCTGGGCTTCCTGGCTATTGCAAATAATCCCTCTGTGAACATTGACGTACAAGGAAGTGCTGATGGACGGAAGCGCTTTGACTTCTGAGATATTTAATACAAGTTGTTGTTTCAGGTTTCAGAAAAAAATTTCAGGAGTGGCTCCCACCTTTCTAGTTGGACAGTGTGATCGATGGTGACGCCAGGAGTCACTGACTTATTTAACGTTCAAGCTGGGCTTTTGTTCCAACTCTACGACCTAACCTATATTAGTCTCGGGTGCATTATGTAACCTTTCACTGGACAAACGCTTGAAGACCCAGTAGTTGCCAGAATTGTCCATTTTCAGCTGGGACGAGTGGTAATAAATACCAAGATTGATGGCCTCTCTAGAATAATTGCCACAGGCCAGGTGCTGGTCTCCAGATCTTATGATTATGCCATGGCACCCTACACTGGTCTCATAAGGGAGGTATTAATATCCCCATTTCATAGATGAACAAACCACCATAGAAGGGGAGACGGGGCTAAAATTAGGTTTACGGAGAAAGCAATGAGCCAAACATCAGTTCCAAAGGAAGTTCACAAATAGAAACTTTTTTTCTAATTATCACTTATAGGACACGTATGAGAGGAGTTTCTGGTTGGAGGTAAAACACGAGTTTTTGATGTGTTGAATTTGAGGTCCCTGTGACACTTTAAGGTGGTGAGCTTGACACGAGAGCCTGGGATCTTGGGGAAGAAGTCAGTGCCACAGAGGGAGATTTGGAACTCTAGGTCCCAGATGTGATTTGAGTCCATGGGAGGAGAGGTGGCCGAGGAAGACCTGAATTCAACTGCAGACTTACCCTCCTGGGGCTGCCTACCCTTTCTGAAAACCTACAGCCCAGGAGCATATTCTGTCCTTTGAGGGTAATGCATCGGTCTGAGCTCAGCAAATAGAGGTTGTTCAGATCTCAAGGTCTGCTTCCTGTGGTTTTAATACAGGTCTCTTAATACCTGTCCCTGATACACAATAATGGAGTTTAAGATTTAGAACTTCTCTGTAGAGACTTTATGTAGAGATAGTAATGGCCTTATACACCTATACCGAGAGAGTCTTGCTACCTTTCTTTAAAGATAATACTATTACCTGCAAATGTAAAGACCCAGGATTGGAGGGGTTTTTCATGGTACTGAGTACCTATCAGATGTCAGAGACTATTGAAGAGGCTGGAGGTATGGAGGTAAAGTTGTTTCATACAACTTAAATCACAGTCTAGAGGCTAGACAATAACGGGATGCATAAAAAATTGCTGTTTAAGAAAAGTGCTGGGATAAAAATAAAACCAGATCATGGGAAGGAATTATGGTTTTTTAATGACAATGGTGACCATTAATCATTTCTGCCAGGCCCTGTGCAAATAAATTTTGAAGGCACATTCTCTCTTTCACATCCTCTTCAAGTGTTGTGATAAATATTTATCTCATTGCCGACATGGGGAAACTGAGGCTCAGAAACTGACACCATACAGTAGAACATGGAATTTCAAGCAGGATCTGTCTGACTTCAAGGGCCATGCTTGCCTCTTTGGGCAGAGCAGGATCCCCATGCGTGGAGGTCTTTCTCCGCGGTAGCCCAGAGCCTGGAGATGCACGCCTGTCTCGCAAGCCTAGAACTCAGGGCCATGGCGCACACATCCTCAGCTCCCCCAAGCCTCTCTGTCTTTCAGAGACCACATTGGAGTGTTTGGCGTAGACTATTCATTTAACAAATACTGGAGTGTCCGCAGGGTCGAGGCATTATCATAAATAATAAAGACAACGGTAAATAACAAAGTCCCCGCGTAGAGTCTACTGAGGGGAGAAAGACAGTAAGCCAACAAAAACGTAATGTGGCAGGTAGTAAGTGCTGAGAAGAAAGATGGGGCCAAAGGGACAAACAGAGCTAGCTAGCAGGCTGTTCATAAGCTTTGAGGAAGTGATCTCTGAATGAGGGGTGGAGCCAGTTATCAGCACACTGCTAGGAAGGAGCAAAAGACTGATTCAGGGTCCATTGGTTCTAGGTCCAGGGTTTTGGGGTTTGTTCTGTTTTGCCTTTTCCTAAACTCCAGACTTTCTTCAAATGTTGTTTCCTGTTTTTCTTCTCTCTTCAAGACCTGTCCAGCTTGGGCCGTGGAGGTAACACGGGGGACTACCAGGGCTATGTGATGACAAAATTTGCTACAAAGTTGGATGAATACCCTGGTTTTGAAAAACTTGCCTCTCACTGTCCAGAAATGCAAACGTTGCTTGCTGCTTTTGATCCAGACCAGAGGGGCTTCCAGCCTCATACCGTGGTTTTGCACGGAAAATCAGGAATCGGGAAATCCACTTTGGCTAGAAGGGTCCTGCTCTACTGGGCACGGGGTGAACTCTACCAGGGCATGTTCTCCTACGCCTTCTTCCTCCGTGCCAGAGACATGCAATGCATGAGGGAGGCCAGCTTTGCAGAGTTAATTTCCAGAGAGCGGCCAGACTTCCAGGTTCCAATGATGGACATCATGTCCCAACCAGAAAGGCTCTTGTTTGTCATTGATGGTTTCGATGACCTGGACTTCGCCTTCCAAGACGATGACACGAATCTCTGTGAAGACTGGGCAGACAAACAACCCACGTCTGTTGTGATGTGTAGCCTGCTGAAGAAAGTCCTGCTCCCTGAGTCCTACCTGATGATCACCGTCAGAGACACGGGCATAGAGAAGCTCAAATCCATGCTCACGTCGCCCCGTTACCTGTTCGTTGGGGGCATCTCCGTGGAGAAGAGGATCCAGCTGTTCCTTCGGCACACAAAGAACGAGCATCAGAAGACGCAAATCCTGCATTCAGTGGTGGCCAACCACCCCCTGTTTGACGAGTGCCAAGTCCCCGTCGTGGGGTCGATCATCTGCGAGGCTCTGAATCTGCAGGAGGCATCGGGAAAGAGCCTCCCCCCTACCTGCCAAACCCTCACGGGCTTGTATGCCACCTTCGTGTTCCATCAGCTCACTCCACGAGATGCACCCCGGCGCTGTCTCAACCAGGAAGAGAGAGCCGTCCTGAAGAGCCTGTGCCTCGTGGCTGTGCAGGGAGTGTGGAACAGAAGGTTTGTGTTTTATGGAGACGACCTCAGTGTTCACAGACTCCAGGAGTCGGAGCTCTCTGCTCTGTTTCACATGAACATTCTTCTCCAAGATGGTGGCCACGAAAGGTGCTACACGTTCCTGCACGTCAGCCTCCAGGAGTTCTGTGCCGCCCTGTACTACGTTCTGGAAGGACTGGAAACGGAGGGGAATCCCTACCCTGTGTTCATGGAGAGCCTGAGGACTTTGGTGGACCTCAAAGAGATCAGCTCCAATGCCCACCTGCTCCAGATGAAGCGTTTCTTGTTTGGCCTCATGAGCAAAGAGGTGACGGGGGCTCTGGAAGTCCTGCTTGGATGTCGCGTCCGCCTGGCCGTGAAGCAGAGGCTTCTGAGCTGGATCTCTCTGCTGGGGCAACAGGCCAGCACTCCCGCCCCACCAGACTTGCTGGACGCCTTCCACTGTCTTTTCGAGACTCAAGACGACGAGTTTGTTTGCTCGGCATTGAACAGCTTCCGTGAAGTGTGGCTTCCGATAAACCGCCGGATGGACTTGATGGTGTCCTCTTTCTGTCTGCAGCGCTGTCAGTATTTGCAGAAGATTCGGATGGATGTCCGTGAGAGCTTCTCAAAGGAGGAGTTCACTGAGGCACAGGCTCTCACTCCCCAAGGGTGAGTCCTTCATTTTATTCTTTTTTTATTTTGCCATTTTAGTCTTTTTTTGTTCCTATCTTTATTTTATTTTCTTATGCTCAATTGGCCGACATATAGTACATCATTAGTTTTTGATGTGGTGTTCGACGATTCATTAGTTGCATATAACACCCAGTGCCCATAACCACATGTGCCCTCTTTTTTTAAGATTTTATTTTTTAGAGAGAGAGCACAGCAAGGGAAGGGGCAAAGGGAGAGGGAGAAGCAGATTCCCCACTGAGCAGGAGCCCGATGCAGGACTCGATCCCAGGATCCTGGGATCATGACCCGAGCCGAAGACAGATGCTTAACTGACTGAGCCGCCCAGGTGCCCCTTCCTTCCCGTCTTTATGGAGATATAATTGACGAACGAAAATTGTACATATTTCAGATGGACACCCTGGTAAAACGATCACCATGATTAAGCTAATTAGCATATCCATCACCTCACATAGTTACCATTCTCTCGTGTGTGTGTGTGTGTGTGTGTGTGTGTATGCGTGCGTGCCACATTGTCTTTACTATCCCTCAGCCATCAGTGGACATTGAGGTTGTTTCCGTGTCTTGGCTGTAGGGAATGATAGTGCACAGATGTCTTCAGGGTCCTGATTTCAGTGATTACTGGATCATACAGTAGCTCTACGTTTAATTTTTTGAGTGACTTCCACTGTTTTCTGCAGCAGCTGCACCATTTTACACTCAAGGGGGAGTTAGATCTAAGGGCAACCCCACTGAAGATGTGGTAACCCCACATCACCTCGGTAGGTACCCCACGGGCTGTTACGACATTCAGGAGGCAGGGCGGGTGAGTGTGCGTTCAAAGCACAAAGCAGCATCACTGAATCGGCCTCGGGACCTCCGAGGCCATCCCCGTGTCGCCAGAACAGACTGGTTATGTCCCCTGACACTGTCATGACAGTTGCTCGTGTGGAACCCCATCCCGTGGAAGCCAGTGTTGATCTCCTTCTCCAATGTAGGACGCCCATGAGGACCCTTGCCCATGAGTGCTGGGACAGTCTCTGCTTTGCGCTCAGCACCCACCCAAGCCTGCGCCAGCTCGACCTGAGTGGCAGCGTCCTGAACGAACGGGCCATGAAGACCCTCTGCATGAGCCTGAGGCAGCCAACCTGTAAAGTACAGAGTCTGATGTAAGGCTATCCGGCCCCCCGTACACACCCCTTTGTGTGCCTATGTCACTGCTCTCTTCTCCCGCCCACCAGAAGAGACCCATCTAAGAATGTGGGCGGAGGGGATAACTGCTGTGGAAGATACAGGAACCAAGTTCCCAAAAGCTCACAATAGGGAGAAACTAAAGACCCTGTGAAGGGATTATCGAGGCAGGTTCATTCACTCCGGGTATTGAAGGATGAATAGGAGTTGGTTAGAGACAAAGTTGCAGGGAGCTCATTGCAGGCAAAGGGGTAGAGCGTGAGGCCATTGCAAGGTCAAAGTACTTGACTTACGGGAGGCTTTCAATCAGTTCTTAATGCTTTTAGGGTCATTAACAAGGTAACAAATATTTGAATACCCAGTAAGGTCCTGGGCCTGTGGTAGGCCCCAGGGTACTCACCAAGCACCTGGAGTAGGAGGGGAAGCGCTAGTTCTGCCACAGACAAAGGTTCTGTTCTGGACTCTTCCCTCCAAGACCGCTAGCAGCATATGCGACACCCAAGACTAGAGCGAGTGGCCTTCTCCGTGCAAACATCTTCCCCTTCTTGCCTCTTCGATCTCTTCCCTCATTCGTTTCCGTAAGCTGGACTGTGCCAGGGAGGCTGGCAAGGCCAGAGTCTTGACAGTGCCCTGTTCACCTCTGTCCTGCACCAAACCCCTCCACTGGCTTTACCCTGGTGCTTCCCCCAGGAACCCCTGCTCTCAGCCCTTGCCCTGCGGCGATGAGCCTGTCTGTGCCATCACCGTATAGAATGCAGCAGTAACGCGTCATAATGGTAACGAGATTCGGTGTTACAAGGGTTTTAAGTAAATCCTCTGATGCCTCTTCAACTTCCTATTTCCCTAATTACTCACAAACTTCCCATGCAATGACATGTATATATTGGCAAACGACTGTTTTTAATCCCAATGGTGTCACGATCTATATATTCTTCTGACATTTGACCTTTTTCTCCAGCCTGAACTTGACCATATCTCTTTATCGTTCTGTTCTTTTTAAGATTTTAAGTAATCTCTCTACCCAGTGAGGGGCTCGAACTCATGACCCCGAGATCAGGAGTCACATGGTCTTCCGACAGAGCCAGCCAGGCGCCCCTGTGCTCTGTCCTTAATGGACTGACTGTATGTCATTCTTCAGCATAACTCTCTCGTTCAGCTCTTTGTTGAGTGTCTGTCTCCCCACGAGATCAAACTCCGTGGGAACGTGGAGAATCCGCATCGCTTAATACTGCTTCCAGGGCCTGATGCATCCTAGATGCTCGGGATTGTTGCTTTCAGATTAAATAAACGTGGGGCCCCGGCTGGCTCAGTGGGTGGAGTGTGCAACTCTCGATCTCGGGATTATGGGTTCGATGCCCACACTGGGTGTAGAGTCACTGACAAGATCTTAAAAATCTTTGAGATTACGTAGACGCAAACAGTGACAGGTAAGAGAGCTGGAATGGGAGAAGAGGGGAACTGGGAAAATTGGGATACAGCTGTCACCTGTGTCGCGCGCGTATTTTCTGCTTTCTCTCGGGTAGATTTAAAGGGGCGCAGGGTACCCGGGGCCTTCGTCATCTCTGGATCACGCTCATTACCAACCGTAATATTAAATACCTGAACTTGGAGAGCACTCACCTGAAAGCTGCGGATCTGACAATGGCCTGCGAAGCGTTAAGACACCCCAGCTGCTTACTAGAGTCTCTGAGGTACGTCCTGGGTGTGGCTTCTGCATTTCCGGTTTTGCCACTGTCGTCTTTCCTTTTTAAATCCTTGTTCACAGCAAGCTGCAAACCTATCAGAGAGAAGAGGGCAATCTGGAGGGGGTGGTGGTGGTTGCGCAACTGTGTGTAGGCACTCCACGCCTCCCCTCTGCACGTACAGGTGGTCGAGGTGATAAGCTTTATTATGCATCTTTTACTACAATGAAATTGTAACTTTCCATGTTCGTAAAGATAATAAAAGAATTAGGTGACAGGAACCCTTGGGGCAATTCTCTCGGTGTTGTATCTTACGTGACCACAGTACAACGTCAGACCCAGGATGTTGACACGAACGCGTGGATGTCCTTCTGTGTCTGTTTGTCACGAGTAAGATTCATAAAACCACGCCATGCCCACGATCGAGTGCCAAAGCCCTGTTCCCTTTTTCCAGCCACACCATCCCTAATCCCTGGAAATAACGGATGTTTTCCATCTCCATGATTTTGTCATTTGGACAATGCTTGATAAGTGAAATCATACAGTATGTCCCTGTCCTGAGATTGGCTTTTTTCTTTTTTTTTTTTTTAATTTGTTTTGGTGGGGTTTTTTTGTTTTTGTTTTTGGGAGGGGGGAGGGGAGGGAGAGGGAGAGAATCTTAAACAAACTCCACGCTTAGTGTGGAGCTGGATTTGGGGCTCGAGCTCACAACGCTGAGATCGGGACCTGAGCCAAAATCAGGAGTCAGATGCTTAACTGACTGAGCCACCCAGGCACCCCCAAAATTGGCTTTTTTTCAATCAGTAAATGCCCCTCAGATCCACGATCCATGTTCTTCTGTTGGCAATCGCACATTCATTTCTCGTGCTGAGTACCATTCAGTAGGACAGAGACAGCACGGTGAGTGTAGACATTGACCTGTCCAGGGACGTTTCGGTCATTTGCAGTGTGGGGCTGTTACCGCGGTTTGTAGATCCTGGGCATGGGTTTTGTCGATTAGACTAACTTGGTCTAACAACACTGCCTCCGCATGCTTACGGTACGCTCGAGACTGAGAAGCTCTGTTTTGAGCTTTAATTGACACAGAGCAACTGCGGACCAGTATTTCGCTTTGCACCACACACATTTTTGCTCTGTAAACTGCGAGCTGCCATCCCAAGCCAGGGTCATCGAGATGACGTTCTGGAGAGGAAGACAAACAATAAGCAAGTGCAAACAGTCCTGAGAAAGAAGGAAATCCTGCCATTTGCCACCACATCTCTGGACCTTGAGGACACTATGCAAACTGAGATAAGTCAGAGAAAGACAAACACCATATGATCTCACATATGGAATCTTAAAAAAAGCTGAACTCATAAAAACAGAGTGAAGCGGTATTTATCAGGGACTAGGGGGGTGGGGGAAAGTAGAAATATGTTGTTGAAAGGTCCAGACTTGCAACTAGTAGGTAAGTAGGTCCTGGAGACCTAGCACGCGGTATAATAATTATAGACAACAATATTATAAACAGAAAACTTGCTAAGAGACTAGATCTTAATTATTTCCACCACAAAAAAGCAATAGCGACGTGACCTGATAGAGATGCTAATACTACAAGGGCAATCATACTGCCATATATAAATGTCTCAAACCAGCATGCTTATACCTTAAACTTATACAATATGACATGTCAGATATACTTCGATTTTTTTTTAAAGAGCAACTATATGGTGATCATTGCTATGCATGAAATAGTGCTGCAGAGGGGGATTCGGGTGGGGTGGGGTGGGGTGGGACAGGCACCGTTCAGTAAGGTTGTGAGCCTGGCTAACTCAGTAGAGGTGACATTCAGGAGACCCGAATGAAAAATTGAACCACATAAAGATGTGGGGTTGGGGTTGGGGATGAGGGGGGTGGTGCAAACACAAGGAAGAGCAAATGCTCAGACCCTGAGCCTACAGCCAACAGCTTCCAGAAGTCAGCAAAACAGCTGGAGTCGCTGGTGCACAGGGAGATGGGTTGTTTTGGGGGGAGAAATGAGAACGTGTTTCACGTTGTTTATCTCTGCAGGTTGGATCACTGCGGACTAACCCCTGCCTGTTGCCTGGTGATCTCCCAGATCCTTGTTACATCCATCAGCCTAAAATTTCTCAGCCTGGTGGGAAATGAGGTGGCAAACGAGGGGATAAGATCTCTCTGCGACGCCCTGACAGCCTCACAGGGCGCCCTGCAGAAGCTGGTGTGAGTTGCACTTTTTTCCACCAGGGTTCCTTTCTCTGAGCTGATGCAGCCCAAATGGTGGGGAAGGAGGGAGGGGAATTAGTGGGTGCTTCTTCCTCTCCCACTCCCCCTGCTTGTGTTCCCTCTCTCCCTGGCTGTCTCTCTGTCACATAAATAAATAAAACTTAAAAAAAAATACGTTTAAAAAAAAAAGAAAGAAAAAGAAAAAAGACCCAGTAAAAACATCTGTGTCTTTGCTACCAAACTCTGAACAATATAAAAATCTAGGTGTAGTAGGGAGGGCACGTATTGCATGGTGCACTGGGTGTTATACGCAACTAATGAATCATCGAACTTTACATCGGAAACCGGGGATGTACTGTATGGTGACTGACATAATATAATAAAAAATCATTTTAAAAAATCTAGGGGAGAAGCCAAATGCGTAGAATCAGAGAAAAGAACGTTGGCTGCCAGGGATTGCGGCTGGGGAGGGAAATGGGGAGAGGTTGGTTAAAGGGTACAGACATACGGTTAAAAGACAAGTTCTGGGGATCTCTAACCATTCTGCTTAGAGTTAGCAGTGCTGTGTTATATACTGGAAAGTTCACCGATGCCAAAATAAAGGAGCCTTAGCTTATGGCCGGAGCTGCCGTCTATGGCGTCCTTGAACACCAGGCTCTGTGCTGAGTGTTCTAGTCCCATTAATGCCATCTTCACAACCTGCCAGGTAGGAATTATTTTCACCCCATTCGCAGATAAGGAAAACAGAATCCAGAAGAAGGGAAATCTCTTGTCTAGAGTCACATAGGGAATAAAAGGCAAAGGCTTTTTATAAATAAAATAAAAGGCTAAAACATGAGCTCCAGTTTGATACCTAAGGCTTGGAAATCTCCCCCTTGATGACCTACAATCTGGGCAAAGTTGTTTCCCCCACCACTCCCAAAGCATGCCGTGTCAATAACATCCCTCTTCCATGGGGAGTTTGAGTCTAAAGTCATAGCAAAAAGTGAAAACAAAATGGCACAAATTATCCTTTAAAGTCCTGAGGGGGGCGGAATCACATTAGAAGCCAGCATACCTTGTTCCCTCAGTCTGTATGGGAGAGAAAAACTTTCCCTCTAACCTCTTAAGTTCAATGTCTGAGGCCTGCAAATTAAACTGATGATTTATAGGAGAAAGGGCATACATATTTTATTGATACTACTTTTTTTTTTAATGTGCAGGGAGGCTTCCCAGAAAAGATGTGAGAAACCCAAAGAAGTAGTTAGACTCAAGCTTATATATCATTTTAACAAAGTTATGCTAAATTGTGGAGAAGTGACTAGATAAAGGCGTTTGGAGCTTCTAAGGGCTGAAAAATTGTGGGTACGTGACTAGGAAGTATATGAGGGGACCTGATAAAGGTTATATGATGACTCATGTCCGTGCCTTGTCTGTCTCTGGTGACAAGGGTCATTCTCTCGCTGGTACGAAAGAGGAGGGACACACGTACAAGGGAAATGCATGCCCTGTTTTTAGGAGATGAGGGACAGCACAGAGCCCTTCCTGTGTCTGCTTTTTTGGTTACTTTCAGCTTAAGTTCATCCTTATGCCAAGATGGCATATTTCAGGCTTATATATCCTGACCCCCTTCTAATCCAACCCAGCCAGTATTTCTTTTTTTTTTTTAATTTTTTTTATTATATTATGTTAGTCACCATACAGTACATCCCTGGTTTCTGATGCAAAGTTCAATGATTCATTAGTTGCATATAACACCCAGTGCTCCATGCAATACGTGCCCTCCTTACTACCCATCACCAGTCTATTTCTTCATCGAAATAAATCACCATCAGTAATATGGAGTAAATGCTTGTTTTTGCACTGGTCTAAGCACTTGAGATGTGCTAATTCATTTAACTCTGCCAGAATCCCATGAGAGAAGTACTATGGAATTCTTGTTTTCAAGTGCTGTTGTGTATTAAGCTTGGAGGAACAGATGGAATAGGAAGGTCACCTTCTAAATAGGGAGGTCCCTAATCTCGCCCACACCTCACACCGTAGCACATGTGAGGAGCAAGGACACCTGGATGGGGAGCAAGGTGGCCTTGTCCGTGTGTCTCCCCTTGTGGGTGATGGCAGATCTAGTCACCCCCATTATTTAGAATATCGGCATTGGGTTTGCAAGTTAAATGCAAGACACAGTGTGACATCACCGCGTGTCTGCAAGGGCTTGGTCAGTCTTGGGGCGGCATTTCTTTCCCTTCCTTGCAAGGGAGGGAGGGAGGGAACCTCCAGAGGAGACCTCATCCTTTCGTTCCTGGGGCTCTCTCCTTGCAGACTGGGGAACTGCGGCCTCACAGCTGCCGGCTGCCAGGACCTGGCCTCAGCCCTCATCAGCAGCCAGAGTTTGACGCACCTGTGCCTGTCGAGCAACAGCCTGGGGAGCGAAGGCGTGAATCTGTTGTGTCGAGCCATGAAGTTCCCCAACTGTGAGCTACAGAGGCTGATGTGAGTCCCGCGCGCGTCCCTGGGAGGTCTGCATTGCTTTATCACAAACAGCATGTACCATTCGCCAAGCTCAAAGCAGTGCGAGCACAGTTGTCACCACGAGGGAACAGATAAGGGCTGCATCCTTAAGATAAGGAGCCGATTTCCTCCTTCCATGGAAAATTCCATCTCTGCCCATTTTCTTACAGTGGGAAGTCATCGTTCATCCAGATACAGGCGGTTCTCGTTATTTCTTGCAGTTATGTTCTGTAAAGTCACCACAGACACCAAACCACTGCTCCCGGGGAGGCACAGGGTTGGGTTCCTGCGAGCCTCTGGTCCCATTGTCACCAACCAACCAGGACCTAACCTTGGGTTTCCGTTGAAAGACCCCTTGTTTAATACGTATTGTTGACTCATTCACCTTGAGCTCAGGGCCGACCTCGCCATAGCTCGTGGCTGAATGAAGCTCATTGATGAAGCATTGTCTCTACTCACACAGCACAGCCTTCCTGGGCACAGGAACGCCGGACAGCACTTTAGCTCCCCAAGTTAGCTCCTCACGTTAGCCCCTCATGTTAGCCCCACTTCTTACACAACAAAATCACCAACAAAAACCACAAGAATGTGAAAAACGTGGCACTAACTGGATCATGAAAAGGATACTTGTTTACAATGAATTTGAAGCGAGTTCAGCCTCAGCGGGGAGCTAGATATGTTTCTCTGCTCTGCACATGCATGCGTGTCCGTGAAGGACCACGAGCACCACGAGTATGGATTTGGGGGGTAGAGAATAAATTTTAGCAAACAGACAAACGTGCAAACACAGAATCCATGAATAATGAGGATCGGCCATATTCATTAAGCACCTGCCGTGGGCGAACACTGCTGGTCACTAGTGAGGCAGAGGTGAGCCACGTGGTCCCTAAGCGCACTGAGCTTAGGTTCTGGTAGGGGGAGCTGGATAACTGAGGTTTCCGGATGCTGGTAATGGCGACACAGGGTTGGCGGCCACAGAGGTGGTGTCCCCGCACTCCAGACAGTACCACGCACTCAGCGAGGGGATGCCGTGTACTCCGGCTAGCGCACAGCAAGGGGTCTCTCTAACTGCTTTAAAAACTGCTACCCCATTGCCAGGTCACTCTTCTAGCCTACGTCTTTGGTCTGGTGGTGAGAAGAAAAGATTCGTTACACCTGTTCCCCACTCTCAGCCTGCCTTGCTGGGGTCACTTTACTTTCTGCCATTTCACCCCGTTGACAGATTAGTTCACCAGTAACTATAAATAATTTTTTAAAAATCAACATATGTTAATGGTCTACCTGTAGCCAGAAATTCTGTGAAGAATATAACTTCAATTACAGGTCTGCCTTGTGGGTTCCAAGGTTCCTTGGTGAATAAGTGACGGGAAGAGGCTGAGTATGGCAGACAGAACAGTGACCCCCCCCCCAGATGTCCACGTCCTAATCCCTGTGAAATGTAAACTCCAGGGCAAAAGGGACTTTGCGGGGGTGATCAAGTGAAGGATCTTGAGATGGGAAATGATCTTGGATTATCTGAGTAGCCTGATGGAATCAAAGGGGTTTTTATGAGGGAAAGGAGGAGAAGTGGGAGAGGAGAGGTGGAAACAGGATATAATGGCTGACTGCAGTCCAGGAGCCAAGACTACGAGCACCCCATAAAAGCTAGAAAAGACAAGAAAACCGATTCTCCCCTGGAGCCTCCAGAAGGAACACAGCCCTCCTGACACCTCGATTTTCACCTCAGTGAAAATCCGCTGACCTCCAGATCTGTAAGATAATAAATGTGGGTTTTAAGCCACTGAGTCTGTGGTAATTCGTTACAGCAGCAATGGGAAAGGGACACATCGAGTACGAAGGAAAAGTCACAAGAGGGTCTCGAATGGCATCCGGCGCGTGTGCTATGCCAGACGTCACCCAGGCACTTCAGGGCCGTCCTGTTACCCAAGCCGAAACCCCCCGCAGTGCCCCTTACGTAACCCCCTCCCAGAAGAGGAGCACACTGAGGCCAGCAGAAGCAGCTTACCCAAGGCGATGCCAAGTCACGGGTATGACTGTCCTCTTTCCCTTGTGTGTGCCCGCAGACTAAACGAATGCGACCTGGATGTCGCCGGCTGTGGCTTTCTTGCGTTTGCACTCATGGGCAACAAGCATCTGACACATCTGAGCCTTAGCAGGAACCCCGTGGCAGACGACGGGGTGAACCTTCTCTGCGAGGTCCTGATGGAACCATCTTGTCACCTCCAGGACCTGGAGTAAGTTTCGATGGTTGTTGGGGGTCAGCTCCACCATATTGGGGGCTGGGGTTCCTAGAAAGTCCAGAGATGTGACCAAAAATTAGTCCTTGAGTCAACTGATGCTCACGTTTTCACATGTTTGCCACAGTGAGCATGGGAAGGACACGGAAATGAGTCCAGACACGAGCCCCACGGCAGGATTTTTGGAGCTTAGGTCACCCTCGATTTCTAAAACCTGTTCACGTCTCAGAAGACCTCTTCTTGCCCTAAGTTACTCTTCAGCTGTTCATTCTGTGTGTAGGGTGGAGATGGAAGGGCTTTCTCTCAATACCCTCTCCCTCTGGGGCTCAAATTTCTTTACCTTTTATGGAAATGTTTCTATTTAATAAGAGTCTTCCATCCTTAAACAGACTATAGGAAAGTTAAAAGATCTCAATGAGCAGAAATAAATCTCCAATCTAACAACCAAGCAGTAGATGCTGTTGATACTTTGGCAAATTCCTCCTGGATGCGTAAGTGTGACAAAGAAAGGATCCCAGCTGTTACCACTGAAAGCATTCTTGCCACATGGAGGCACAGGGCTTTAAATATTTCACGTGTCTGGGCTCATGCAGTTCCCCTACCGATCATTGCCAGGGGAAACCGGAACTCCCCAGCAGCCAAGACCTTGTTTTGGTCTCACGTTCTGTCCCTTAAGGACCTGCAGACCATAATCGTACACAAAGTACGGTATGCTATTCCATTTAATGATACATCATAACGTTAAAAATCCCCTAAAGCTGGGGGCGCCTGGGTGGCACAGCGGTTGAGCGTCTGACTTCGGCTCAGGGCGTGATCCCGGCGTTATGGGATCGAGCCCCACATCAGGCTCTTCCGCTATGAGCCTGCTTCTTCCTCTCCCACTCCCCCTGCTGGTGTTCTCTCTCTCTCGCTGGCTGTCTCTATCTCTGTCAAATAAATAAATAAAATCTTTAAAAAAAAAAAAATCCCCTAAAGCTGGACACTGAGCCTACGTCCAGTGTTTCAGTTATGCGTACTTTCTACATCTTTGTGCGCTTGGTAGTATCTTCTTCTCAATTACAAAAGTAGAACCAATAACCAAAAAGTAGGGCCATTGTAATATCTCTCCTTCCCAGTGATAAACAAAAGAAAGGAATTGGACAGAGATCATAGCCCACAGATCTGAGTGACCCCCCCCCAAGTATTAATTCCTGTGTTTGTTTTCATGAAATGGGCATTTCGAGCCCTACTTTTGCATGGTGCAGAAACTAAAGCTTAATCACTAGGAGGTGCCACTTCTTTGGGGTGAAGTGCTGAGGGATCATGTGGTCCTACCGTCATCACTGATCCTTGCTGGCATCTGAGGCTTGGCCATTCCCACCTGATCTGCAGGTGTGAGCCCTGACAACTCTTTCTCATTCTTGGTGTGAACGCCTCGTGAAGACCGACTCTCTTGCCCTCAGTGGGACCCTTCTATTCTCAGCTGTAGATAGGAGACCATGGAGCTGTTCCCATCATCTCTACTCCGATGAGTCATCCAGCGCGTACTTCAGGGGCCTTCTCCGCCCCCACCCTCCCCACTCATCCTGGGAACTGAAGCACAAGATGCCTCTCCTTTCGGACCCCACACCCATCTAGCATTTCAGTACCTTCTGTCATCTTTCTCACCCTCTCAGGGACTCTACCAACTTCTCCTCCTCACTTGTGGGTTTTTTTCCTGTGTCTTTCTCTCCATCCACCAGGGAGAATCTTTATCCCAGCTGCAGGTGGGAAGCAAGGTCTGATGTGCTCATTTCTTTTTCCAAAGATACCTCCAGCCACGTCCCATGCTTTCCCCACCTGCCGCGATCCTCCCTCCTCACCCGAGCCTCTGGGTGCTGCACAGTCTAGGCCGTTCTCAGGGACGGACAGAGAGGTTCCCAGGGAGGAAGGAGTCAAGGAAAGCCCCACTGATGTTTCTGGGCATCGTCCCCCTCTAGCACTCTCCTCAAATGACACGGGCTCTCCTCTTGCAGATTGGTGAAGTGTCATCTCACCGCTGCCTGCTGCAAGAAACTGTCCCGTGTGGTCGCGAGGAGCAAACAGCTGAAGAGCCTGGATCTGGCCGTGAACGCCCTGGGTGATGACGGCGTCGTAGCGCTGTGCGAGGGGCTGAAGCACAGGAGGGCTTCTCTGAGGAGGCTCGGGTGAGTTCCTGGGGTGAGTTCCTGGGGTCCCCTGTGTGAGGGCTGGGAGAAGGGAAAGGGGGGCCTGAGTGTGAAGTTGCTGAACAAAGACGGTGTTCCACCTGTCACGATTCCACGTGAACCAGCCTTGTTCTTCCTGGTGCTTAAGAAAAGACCTCACCCCCTTCGAACCAACCCAAAGCCATTTCATAGGAAAGCCCTGGATGTTCCTCCATGAAACGACTCAATATCTGTACCCACATTCCCTTCTCTCTGAAACAAGAGGAAGAACCCCTCCTGTTGCCAGGTTAACCTCACACATATCGGGCATCTATGAAATGCCTTCTGCCATCACCGAATTACCTCCCCCCGCCTCCTTCCACAGCCTCCCTAGTAGAGACTTCCTGCTCTCATAGATGCTTAGATATTATTTTAGAAGCAAAACCAATAATAACAATATGCTCGATTCGATCCCACCTCACCGTCTAAGTACAGGCGGTTAAAACCACTTAAGCACATCCCATGACTTGTTACTCTATCACAAGAAGTTCCCAAACACACAAAAGCTAGACTGATTGGGACATTACAAACCTGCATGCTCACCACACAGTTTAAATGATCGTCTGTATTGTGCTCCATCTGGTGAACCATTTCCTAGCGAGCTACAGTTCGTCGCCCCTGCTCTGACTATCTCGTCGCGTGACTCCAACATGGGAGAACACGGCTACCGTCCAATTATTACATCTAACAAAGTTGTTTGGCCCCCAACTGCTCCTAGGATAAAATCCTAAATCCTTAATGTGACCTGTGACCTAAAAAATGTCCAGCCTCCTCTCACAACACGGCCTCTGGCTCCCCTGTGGCCGTCCGGTTCCCTGTCCGTGTCTCAGACATGCCCCAGCCTTCCTTCCGCGAGGGCCAGGTACGTGCAATTTCCTAAGACCTCACCGCTACTTCCTCACCCGTTCGCCTGGCTTCCTTCTGGTCTCTTGGGTTTCAGGTGAAATGCAGGTTCTCAGCAAGTCTTTCCCGTGTGCCTTGCTCTGTTCCCTGGTTGCAAGCGCCCTCCCCCATTATCTTTCATTCTTTCCGGACTGTCATTAAGTCACCCAGCAGCTCTTAACAGGAGATCCAGCAGCAGCGGTAGCATCACGGCCTGGGGATCCGTTAGAAATGCAAATGTCCGGGCTCCTCCCCAGAACAGCAGAACCCGAAACGCCAGGAGCAGAGCCCACCCCCCCATCCTAAACTTGGCCGTGAAAGTCCAACGGGTTGCGGGGTCGGTCGCTGAGTTTTGCTGGCGTTTCTTGGCGTGTTGGCCCCGCAGGTTGGAGGCGTGTGGACTGACTTCCGGCTGCTGCGAGGCCCTCGCCTCGGCTCTCCTCTGCAGCCCGCGCCTGACCAGCCTGAATTTGATGCAGAACCACTTCAGCCCCGGAGGAATGATGAAGCTGTGTCCGGCCTTCGCACACCCCACGTGCAACCTACAAATAATCGGGTGAGTCCCTGGCGACCGTCTTCCGAGAGGCCCACCTCCTTCTGCAGGCATGCTGGTCGGTGGAGGAGCACTTTATCCCGGAAGCGGAGATGGGGTTCACCAACCCGATCCTTGATTCAACCACCATGTGCCCACTGTGTTCCGAGCACCATACTGGGGAGACAGGGCTGGAGACTGAGGCAAGGCGCCTGATATCATGGGGCTTACTTCTGGTTGGGTTTAGGGAGAATGGAGAGACAGCACAAAAATCAGATGTTTATCCTGAAAAGGCTAAAAATAGAATTTCTATATGATCCAATTCTGAGTCATATACCCAAAAGAACCAAACCCAGGATCTAGAAAAATGACTTGTGCACCCACGTGTACAAAAGCATCACTCGCAGCAAAGGGCAGAAGCGGCCCCGGCATCTGCTGCCGGGTGAACCGGTGAACGAAGCAGGTGATCAGCCACATGGTGGAATAGCGCTCAGCATTCAAACAAAAGGACGTTCTGACGCCTGTCACAACATGGGCCAACCTTACGGTCCTTGTGCTCAGCGAGGTCGGTCAGATGCGAGAAGACGAATACTGCACGATTCTACTTAAGTGAGGTCCCTCGAGCAGTCAAATCCATAGAGACACACAAGGTAGACAGTGGTACCAGGGGCTGGGGGGAATGGGAAGTCGGTGTTTATGGGGCAGAGTCTTAGCTGGGGAAGATGAGAAGTGACGAGATAGAACTGGAGATGGCCGCACAACAGCACTAGCGTACCTAACGCCACCCAAATGCACCCTGAGAGACGGTTAAGACGGACGGCCCATTGCGGTAGGTTGTCCTCTATTTATTTCCACGGCAAACTTGCCGATGGAAAACTGCCTCTGTGTGGCCCAGCTTACAGTGCTGGGGTTTGTGCCGGGGTCAGGTGTCAGCATATGGCGATAACAGGGTGGGATCTGAGGGGCAGGATGGATTGGAAGGCTTGGCTCTGTGGGTCCAGAGCTCTCAGTGTGGACAAGGAGAACTGTCCCAGTGATCTCTTTAGCAAATAAGCTGGAAAGGCAGAAGACTGAGCTGATAGAAAGCATATTTGTATCAGTGACTCATGTAGCTTTGGACAAGCTCAGCCTGTGATCATGGGACTTGGCAGCTGAAGAGTCAGACCTAGATTTTACTGATGGACCTTGCAGGAGCATATTTTGCTATCTGCAAAATGGAGACGATGCTGTGTTAGCTATTTGAAAACCGGTTTCTCCTTCCCAAGAATAGAAGCTTCATGAGGGTAGGGACTTTGCCTTGTTCATCACTGGGCCTCCAAACCCTGTAACGGGACCTGGCACAAAGCAGGTTCTCAGGAAGGAGCTCGTGGCTGGATGAGTAATGGTGCCTGCCTCGTAGGACGTGGTGAGGGGCAGACGCCCATGAAAGCCCAGTGGAGCACCTGGTACGTGCCTTTCCATGTAGGGGTTCACTCTTGCTCTGTGGAGCACCTCGAGAGTACGAGAAGAGGTTTCAGATACTTGATGGGGTTTCCAGGGATTTTTAGGAAAGGAGAAGCAGTCAGAAGCAAATTCCCAGAGTAACGTGTCTCCCTTCCGCCTCCCCAGGTTGTGGAAATGGCAATATCCCACTCAAGTAAGGAGGCTGCTGAAGGAGGTCCAGCAACTCAAGCCACAGATCATAATTGATGACAACTGGTATTCTTACGATGAAGATGACCGGTACTGGTGGAAAAACTGAAAACAGGAAACTCCCCCCTCCCCCCCCCACACACACGCACTCTGACGGAGGAACATAAAAGCAGTCTTCTGGGGCAAGCTGTCCCCAGGAGTTCCCTCTCAGAGATGGAATATGAGCTCTGGTTCTCACAAAGCCCTCACTGGTGGCAATTCTCATGTGTCCAATATAACTTGGTTGTTGCATTTGCCTCTGACATAGGCTGTGACCTTCCAGTCCTAGGATCTCCGTACCTATGAAATGTCTGTCTGACCTCGAAGCATATAGAGAAAATCAAATAAAATAAGCACTGAGAGCATTTGGGGAATAAGTACCATGTGACCTTCTTGACAGTAGGGATATGGTCCAAGAGAAGGGTGGGAGGACTTAGGTCCTAAAAGTGGCCCCCAAATGTTGATGATACAAAAAACAGGGTGGATCCAGCCTGGGTGGATCCAATTAGCGGCTTTACACCTGGTTGGGTAGCTACTTGTTGCCATGGCTACAGAACAATCAGTCTCTTCCTCGGAAAGTGGGAAATGCGTGTGGTCTCACGATGTGTCCTTGTTATTAGTCCTTCCGTTTATTGCTCTAGTCCACGGTGATGGTCGCTGACACGGGGTGTCAGGCTCTACTCAAAGCACGATCCACAAATTAACTCACTTGCTCTTCAAATTCAAGCATCGTTGTTTCAAACCTGGGAACGTTCTAGGCTTCTTCCCTGTCGGCTCAAATTAGATGGCGATCGGCCTGCCTCCTCCCGGCCCTGAACGCGGCTGATGAAAAGTTTATGCCGAGCGTGGGACAAATGTCAGCTCTGTAGTTTCCTCGGGCTCGCGTCGCTAGCATGACCTGCAATCCGTGATGTCTCTGCAGGAATACATTTTAAACACATGTTCTGGAATATTCAGACTGTACAGTGCTTGTGCCTGGGAGCAGCGGGGCATGGTCTGTGTGAAGTGAATGGGGGACAGGTGTCACGGTTACAGCTCCTAAATCAGAGACCCCCCAGTCTTCCGGATACGGGCGCTGCCACACAGGACACGTGACCACCCGACCTACAGATCCGGCGAGGCGGCCCACTCTTGCTCGTGTTAAATGCTAATAAAGCACCACTATCGTAGTCTTTTTAAAGGAATATCGCCTTCCACGGAGCCAAGAAGACCTAGCCCCTGCCTTCCGTGTTTAATGGTGTCCCTAGAGCACTGTCTGCTCCTCTCTCCCCCTGACCATACACATGTCCACTTTGGAAAACTGCCCAAAGAGGAAGATCAAAGAGAGAAGGCAGTGAGTTTTGTGCTCAGACCTGGCTCTCCTAAATGATTTTGATGACACAAGACAAATGCCAACCTCCATCAGCCTTTGTCTCCTTCTCTGTGAAATAAGGAAAACAGCACCTACTTTTCATGGCCAGTTTGGGAAGATGAATTCCTGGAAGGCTCTCAAAGCTAGAACATTCATTCCACAAATACGTTACTGAATACATACTCCTGTATCTACGGCCGTTCACAATATTGTCACAAACTTAGCAGCCTGAAGCACATTACCTCACAGTTTCGTGGGTCGGGCGGCTGGGTGTGGCCTGGCTGGGTCTTCTGCCTCGGGGTCTCACAGAGCCACAATCNNNCGGCGGGGGAACCTCTTCCAAACTCCAGTGGTTCCTGGAGGCGTTCGTTCCTTTGCAGGTGCCAGACGGAGGGCCTCGGATTTGTCAGACAGAATTCCCAGCTCCTTGCACCACGGCCCCTTTGTATGGCAGGTTGCTTCTTCAAAGCTAGAGGGTCTCCCTGCAAAACAGACTAACAATTTCACATTATTCCAGAAGTGACGTCCCACCAGCTTTGCCATATTCTGTTGGGGAGTAAGTCACAAGTCCTGCTCACACGCACAGGGAAGAGACCCCACAAGGGTATGAAGGGCTGAAGGGATCCTGGGGCCACCTTATCGTCTGTCCGATGCTCTGCCCTATGCTCTAGGGGGAAGCCACTCTCAACTCACTTCTGCATGTTGGAAAGGGCAGCTAATGTCTTGCCCCCGCCCCCTCCCCAGCCAACTCCAAGGGTAGAGATGAAGTTACCTAGTTGGTAAGGCCAGAAGGAGGACACCAGGCCTGTGTGGCTGAGCCCCTCTGGGCAGTCCTTCCAAGCAGCCTGTCCTTAGGACATGTACACTCTGCCCTTCTCCATGCACCAAGCTTCTGGGACTCTGATTAAGGCAAACTGTTGGGAATCTGCAAACACGGGGGCATTTAGGTGACTCAGTTAAGTGTCTGCCTTCGGCTCAGGTCATGATCCCAGGAACTTGGGATCGAGTCCCACATCAGGGTCCCTGCTTAACAGGGACCCTGCTTCTCCCTCTCCCTCTGCTCCTTCCCCTTGCTCATGCTCGCGCACACGTGCGCTCTCTCTCTGTCAAATAAAATCTTAAAAAAAAATCTGCAAATACAGGCCATCAGACCAACGGAGCTTTGAGTAATAGAGGCGACATCTTGATCTATATCTAACTCCTGATTTCTCATTTGATTCCAAGTTCCAAAAGGAGGAGACAAGGTGCAGATTATTCTTAGAAATGCCCAGGGCCTGTGTGCTGGCCGCTGGGCCAGGGCTGACAGTTCAGCAGCACGCAAGACCGACAAGGTCCGGGGGGGTGTGGGGGAGAGTCACAAGTACACGCTGCAAATGTCCAACCAGCTCATCCCACCAAGAGTCACGTTAGCAGGAGCGCGCCGGCTGCTTTTGACTTTGCAGCCTGAGGTTGGTTTTGGGGCGTGATTTACATACAGTAGAAATTTCCCTCTGTTTAGTGTACCGTTCTGAGTTTTGACGAGCAGTTGGACGGCCGTCACCAAAATACACAGAAGAGTTCATCTTCCCCCAAAATCCCTCATGCCGTCTTGTACCCCACGACTCTTCCCCCACAACCTCCCGGCACGGCTGAATCAACCGAACCGGGAAACAGCCTCCCGCCGCGTCGTTACCGAGCGCAGCCTAAGGCATCAGCACCGATGTGGCTTGGGGTGGGGATGCCCGCCTGCCCTTCCGCGGCGCTGCGCGGCCCGTGAGCCTCCCCCGATGCCCACTAGATGGCAGCAGAGCACCGTCTCCTCCTCCAGGAGCCGCTGCACGGCCCGCCCGCGCGCGTTTTCATCCTCTGCACTGTTAGCACAATTGTGGGGAGAGGGGGGAAGGAGGGCTGTCCTGTGCGTGGGAATATGCTGACAGCAGCCCTGGCTTCTACCCACGAAGACGCCAAGGCCACCCGCCTGCCCCCAGTCGTGACAACTAAAAAGACTCCAGACGCTACCAGGTGTCACCTCTGGGCACAAGCGCCCTTGCCCGAGGACCGTCCGTCTACACGAAGCAGGGGACCTCCCCTGAACCCCAGGGGGTCGGGCTGCTCCACAGGCAACCCCATGCCAGCACACAGGGCTGAGGACACCGCCACTGCTGGCTTCTACAGGAAAGGGACAGCCGCGGACCCGACACCCCAGAGGGTGGCGGCATTACCCACAGTTGCCAAAACCGTGGGAGCAACCAAGGTGCCCTTCCTGGAGGAGGCAAATGCACAAATGAACTGTGGCCCGTCCAGATAACGGAATATGCTCAGCGCCAAAGAGAAACGAGCTGTCAAGCCAAGACATGGAGGGAACGGAAGTGCACCCTACCAAGTTAAAGGAGCCCAATCAGAAAGGCTGCACACCATACGATCCTAACCACAGGGCGTTCTGGAAAGGTCAAACTACGGAGACCGTAAGATGACAAGTGCTTGCCAGGGGCGAAGGAGGCGGGCGAGGTGAGCAGGTTGACTTCGGGCGGCAAAACTACTCTGACTGATGCTAGAATGACAGATAAATTCGTCCAAACCAGCAGAACACGCACCACCGAGAATGCTCCCTGATGTAACCTACAGGCTTCAGACGACAACGGCGCGTCACTGCAGGTTCATGGGTGGTAACAAACGCACCGCTCTGGCCCGGATGTTGATGGGGGGGGCGGGGGAGGCCGTGCGTGGGTGGGCCAGGCGTTAGGTGGGAAATCTCTGCACCTTCCACAAATCGTGTGAACCCAGAACTGCCCCGAAAAAAAATTAAGTCTATTCTTTTAAAAAGAAAGAGTCTGGCTGCAGAGGTCTTAAATTCTTGGGAAAACCAACTCAGGTCCTTCCATGGTCTGGGAGCCTCTGTGTCAGAAATGGTGTTTCTTCATTGTTTTGCCACAGACGATCATGATTAAAAGTTGAACGGGGAGCAGAGAGACAAAAATCAGAAAGCTATTTTTACTGAAAGAAAAAAAAATCTCCTTCTATAACTGTTATGGACTGAATGTCCGTGCCCCACCCCCCCAAATTCAGCTGTTGAAACTCTATTTCCAATGTGATGGTATTAGGAGGTGGGGCCTTTGGGGGGTGATCAGGATATATGAGGTTATGATGAGGTCATTTATACTTTTTATAAAGTAAAATTAACATAGTTCAGGATATTTTGTTAATTTTGTGGTTAAACAATCTTACAAAGTTTTAGAAAAATGGTTGGTTTTGCATTATGTGCATTTTACTTCAATAAACAAAAAAACCAAGACCTAACTCAGATCCATGCATTGAAATGATATGAAATAGGGGCGCCTGGGTGGCTCAGCTGGTGAAGCGTCTGAGTCTTGATTTCAGCTCAGGTCATGGTCTCAGGGTCACGATCTCAGGGTCACGATCACAGGGTTGTGACACGGAGCCCACATCGGGTTCCACACCCAGCGGGAAGTCTGCTTGATATGCTCTCTCTCCCTCTCCCCCTGTGCCTCCCCACCCCCCACCCACACTCTTGCTCTAAAATAAATAAATCTCTTTTAAAAATTAAAGAACTGATTGTACTGATTTCAAGAATCCAGACAGTGGCAGCAGAGACCAGCGTTTTCCTAGAGGACCCTAGGAAGCTCTGGGAGAGGAACCTCAACCAGATTGACGGAACATTTCTGCACTGTAGAAGCCTATTGCTAAACTGTTCCGGGGAGCGCCTGGGTGGCTCACTCCGTTAAGCACCCAACTCTTGGGCTCAGCTCAGGTCATGATCTGGTGGTGGGATCGACCCCCCCACCCAGGCCAGGGCTCCGTGCTCAGCCAGAGTCTGCTTCAGATTCTCTCTCTGCCCCTCCCCCACTGCCCCTCCCCCCACTTGCCCAGCACACTCTATCAAAAATAAATAAAAATAAACTGTTCTGGATGTATTCACAGCAGTGAATGTGATGTAGGAAAGATGTTAGGGTTCGAAGCTCACGGCCAAGAAAGAATTCTTGAGACGTCTTTGGCGCAAAGGGTGGTTTTATTAAAGCACGGGGACAGGACCCATGGGCAGAAAGAGCTGCACTGGGGTCATGAGGAGTGGCCCATTATATACCCTCAAGTTGGGAGGGGGTTAGGGTTAGCCTGAGCCTCTAAGGAATTTTGGAAGCAAGGCTTCCAGGACCTTGAGGGGGCTAGCTGTTGTTGGGAAAAGGTCATCTTACTGTCTAATAAAACCTCAGTCATGAGATGTATATTGGTCGGTCATATGCTTGGGGGATGACTGCCAACATGTCTCTTGGGAGGTTTAGAGATAAAGGAAGTTTCCAAAGGAATTTTTATATGTTAAAGTAGACTTACAGGATCCTGGGTGTTGGGCTAGGATTGCCTTTTGCCCTCAGCAAAGTATTAACATCAAGGCAGCTGAGTCCCTAGAGGAAGGTCACTCTGCCTGTTTCAAGGACTTGTCAATGGGCTGTAGAGAGTAAGGAAATTTATGTTTTTTCTTCTGCCTTTGTTTCCCACATCAAAACCAGTTAGGGAGAGGGAGGAGCCTCTCCAGACAAGGGGGGGCGGGTTGGAAGAAGCCGCCAAACTAGGTGGAGTTCTGGGGGTATTTCCATCCCACGGGAATGATAACGGATCAGCAGATCTCGGGCCAGTGGCTTCACTTAACAGCAACAAAATCTAGCCGTGTCTATGTGGTGTGTGGCAGAACCCGGTGACTGAGACCCGGTGTTACTGTGTCTCCTTGTAAATGTTAGGATGGGTCACCCCCACTCGCTGAGGCCGCTTCTCTGTCTGTCTGATGGAGAACATAGCCCCTGCTTCCTAGAGACGGTGTGACCCTGAGGCAGGGTGCTGTCTCTGAAGCACCAGGCACACAGTAGGCGCACATGAGACTGCGTCCTCCTCGATAATGGCCATCTCAAAACCCTGGCTCACGTGTCCCCTTGATGAGGGCCAGGCACGAGCTGACACCCCACACCCACCCTGCCCCCCAGCTGGGGTACGGGTGACATCCCTGCGGCGCTCTTGCCAGCCCTGAAACTAAGGGAAGGAAAAAACAAATGGCTCACTGATAGAGGTCACAGTCATGCAGGACAGGAGTCGCCCTCGGTTTACAAATGTCCTAGTGATTTACAAGGAAGCAGCATTCTTATCACTAGCCTAAGTTTCAGAGACCCACAGACTCCATTTCCTGGAGCCCAAATATCACCCTCCCCCCCTTAGTGAAGGGGGAAACAAAGGCAGAAAGGAATTTCCTTTTAACCTGCAGCCTATCGATCAGTACTTGAGTACAACATTCCTCCAGGAAACTCCCAACGGTCTTAATGCCTTACTAGAGGGAAAAACCACCTTAGCTTGACAACAGGCAGGCCTCCAGAATCTGGTGCATCTTCTTTAGCATATCAAAGTCCTTTCGGACACCTCCCTTTGTATTTACCTCCCCCAACTCCCAAGTATATAACCAGTCACCCCTCACGCAGCTCTTTCTGCCCACCAGTCCTGTCCCCGAGCTTTAACAAAACCACCTTTTTTTGCACAAAAGACGTCTCAAGAATTCTTTCTTGGTGGTCTGCTCTGGACCCCAGTAACACTCCAAACCACATCGTCCTCACGGGGAGGGCACCCAGAAAGAGTCACTTCGTACATTGTCGAGGACACAATCCGTCAGTCTAACCTCTGGGGAGAGGCCGTATCTGTCAGACTTCAAATGCACATTGCCCTTCATGCAGCTCCTAGATGCCAGGAGAGGAGCAGTGAGTTTTGCTGGAGCATTGTTACCATAGCAGAAGATAAGAGACAGTCTCACGGTGCTACTAGGTAACAGAATGTTATATCCACAATGAAATGTTGTGAAAATATTGAAAGGAGTGAGATGATGTGCATGGACCTCTCCGGAACAATCTTGGATACACGAGTAGGTAGGTAGCTAGGTGGTAGTGGATAGATGGCAGACACATACACACACATACAGATACACGGACAGATACGGACATCGATACAAGAGTAGATCCGTAGATACACAGATACATTATATGCTCGTACACACATACGGAGGCAAGTAGCAGAACAGTACACATGATGTGCTCCCATCTGATAAAGTATTTTTAAAAACATTTGTATATTCGTCAAGTATCTCAAAGAATAATGTAGGAAAAGAAATGAGGAATCTGGGAATTTGTATAAAAGAGATTTGGTAATTTTCCTCCAAGTGTCTATTCTTTTTAAGATCCTATTTGTGGGCCCCTGGGTGGCTCAGTCTATTAAGCGTCTGCTTTCGGCTCAGGTCATGATCTCAGGGTCCTGGGATCGAGCCCCACATCAGGAGACTGCTTCTCCCTCTACCCCTCCCCCTGCTTGTGCTCACTCTCGCTCTCTCCCAAATAAATAAATCTTAAAAAAAAAAAAAAAGATCTTATTTGTGATCAGATATATGCATTCCTGACCCAAATTCCTTAGGCATAGCCCCCAGAAGCCTTATGACTTTGTCCATCGAAATACTGCTTTGCTAGCTGGTGACCACATGGATTTCACAAACACTGCATGAAGTAAAGACCATTATGAGTATGGGTATTTGATTTCATTATTAAGCTCTGCTACTTACGAGCTGGGAGAGTCTGGGGGAAATAACCTCCCTGAGCCTCTCCTTATCTGTAAAACGGGGAAGACACCTCATGAGACGGTTGGGAAGCTTCAGAAGATGATGCGTGTGGGTTCAGCTGGGTTCCAACACCCTAGACCCAGCCATGGGGCTCTGTCCGTGGTGCTGAAGGATCTGGCCGAGACATGAGAGTGGGAGGGTTTGTGGATAGGCATTTTTGTCTATCGAGGCAGAGGAGGCAAAATCGATGGGGCCAGGAACAATCCCCTCTGCGCCTATAGCCTCTTTGGAAGGTAAGTGGAAGAGAACAGATGAGTGCCTGTATGATACACAGACACAGACACACACAGACACTAGAGACACACAGAGAGACACAGACATACATGCATATATGATGACACACATGACACAGACATGCAGAGACAAGAAGACACACAGAGACACACACACAGGTGCATATGTGTGCACACCCATACACATACACACAACATTCACCTCTCTAAGGATGGCTTGGAGCCCACCAGCCCCCAAGATGCTCTTTCAGTGGAAGGTTTCCTGATCAAACACATTCAGAAAATGCTGCATGTCATAATGTCCCCTCCACCCCCACCTCTGCAATTAAAAGTCTCCTGATGGGAAACAAACAAAAACTTGTTTTATGATTTACTCAGTGAACAAAATCCTGACTTAGCACCTACCATGTGCCCAGCACTGTTCTATGTGTTAGAAAATTCAAATACTGGGACACCTGCGTGGTTAAGTGTCCAACACTTAGTTTCAGCTCAGATCATGATCTCGAGGTCCTGGGACTGAGCCCCGTGGGCTCTCCACTCTGCAGAGTCTGCTTGCCTCTCTCTCCCTCTGCCCCTCCCCACTCCCCCAAACAGATAAATCTTAAAAAAAAAAAAAAAGAAAAGAAAAGAAGGGAAAAAAGAAGAAAGAGAGAGAGAAGAAAAAGAAAGAAAGAAAAAGAAAGAAAGAAAGAAAGAAAGAAAGAAAGAAAGAAAGAAAGAAAGAAAGAAAGAAAAAGGGAAAAAGTTCAAATACAACACTTTCCTAAATTCCATGAACACAGGATCCTGTTTTCTCCAAACACCTTATGAACATTCCCTGGAACCTACCCTCCCCAGGGCACACTTTGGGAAAGGTGGTGTCCAGACCTTAGCTAAGCTACTCCAGGAAACTGCTGCCCTGGCACCCCTTCCGCGTGGCCGGATGGCCTGTGGGAGCCTGAACCCGACACTCACCCCTCCCTGAAGCACATGCCCTAGAGTCACAAGCAAAGGCAAGTTCCTGGTGACTCCCCCAACCACCCTTGTGAGCAAGTCTCCCCTGCCTCCCAGTGCTTATAACCATCATACACCCCTTGGTTAAGACCCCTGTGGGGCTCACCAAAACCCCACTCTTTGGGTTTGAGTTGGTCAGTCCTGCCCTGGCCCGGGAACTCCAGAGCACTCCACCCACAGACCCCAAGAAAGGCACGCATCCCAGGTCCTGCCTCTGTCTGCACTCTGCCTTGACCTCCCCACGTGGCCCCTTGAGGCATGCGCTGAACTTCCTCCGGGACCTGTAAGTAATAAACTTCCCTATTTCAGTTTCTCCTGTGGTCTGTTGTTGAACCACAGCTCACCATCTGTGCTCAACTTAATAAATGTTCATTTAACAGTCCTGGTGTGGGGACACATGGAACATACATCCCCAGATAATTGCCTTCACAGCGGGAAATAAGCTGAACAGAGCCATCCCGTGACTGTCTGACTTCTACTCCTTGAGACCTCGCCTCTCCAGACGACCGCCCATTCCCCCTTCCTCACCCCAGGACTTTCTCCACATCGATCCTCACCTGCATGTCACTCCCCCTCCTCCGCCTCCCCCCCCACACACACACACACGAGATTAGCTCCAAGGGGCAGACTGTGCCTGTCACGTTAGGCGATGCGTCCCCAGTGCTTGGAGGATCCCAGACAAGTAGGAAGTGCTCAATAAACACGCATAAGGAAGTAGACGTGGACACGGCAGAAGGAGTGTGAAGTTTGGGGCTTTGGGTTCGGATCTCAGTTCTACTGATGTACAGAAGCATCTGGTAACTGTTCCATCACCAGCAAGGGAGGAGTTAAGGCCAACCCCACGGGCCTTTGTGAGCACCAAGCTGTGAGGGGCAGGAAGTCAGCCTTGCCCCAAAGTGGGCACTAAATACACGGCAGCAAGCGTGATTCTTACTACTGGGCTCACGTGATTGGAAAGGTCAGCCAAATTCACGTGCCCCCGATTTCTTCACCTTTGCCCTGGGTGAACGGCTGCAGGGTAGGCATACCATGAGGACTACATGGCAAGACGCGTGAGAAGACAGGTGCCAGGCATCCACCTGACCAGTAAGGCCCTCCACATCTGCACGCTCGTGGAAGCTCAAGGACGGCAGACCCCAGCACAGAGCACGTGTTCCTTCCCAGGGAAGGACGTCTGCATTTTCTCTGGAGCAGAGAGCCTCCCCACGAGGGCGGCCCTCAAAATCACCCGAAAAGCTCAGTAAGCAGAGTCCTGGGCATCATGGCCACCACAGCCTTCCCCACTTGCAATGCAGAATGTTCAGCCCAGAGTCAACATCTCTGACCTCCAGCACCAACTCGACCGGCTCAAAAGGAAACCGAAACGTATTGGGTCTGTGCCTTGTAAAGACCTGCTTCAGGTCCTGTGACCAAGCACGAGAGAGGTCCCTACCCCTGGGCTTGGGGTGTACAGAGGACTATCATACACACACTAACACTAACACACACACCCACACCTCCAGCCAACGGTCTCCACACAGCGCAAAGACCTGATGTTGCCAGAACCTCCGAGAGGAGCCAGAAACCTGTATGCTTTTACGTGATATGTTCCAACTTAAAATTCTGGCTCGAGATCATGAAAAGGAGACAAAGGGAAGGCAGAGCAGGCTGCAGGAAAGAAGGGGGCAATGTTCACCCCACGAGAGGAAAAACCTGCCAAGGGCTTTGGGGCTTCTTTGATTTTATTTGGTGGTTCTCAACGAGGGGCGACTGTGCCCCAAGCCCAGGGGACATCTGGCAAGATCTGGAGACATGTTCGACTGACACAGGTGGAGGGTGCAACTGGCATCGATCGGGTGGAGGCCAGGGATGCCACTCAACACCGTAACTGCACAAGACGGCCCTCACCACAAAGAATGACCCGGCCCCGAATGTCAGTAGTGCTGACGCCGACAGGGCCTGAGCTAGCCTGTGCAGGCATTAGTTCTCCATATGGGCACACACGGTCTCTTGGGAGGAAGAAACCCTGGAGTCTTGCCATGCAGCCCAGGCTGGACGGCAGGGCTGAGAAGGGTGCCCGACGCGCGGTGAGTGCACCGCAGGCACGAATTACTATCCTGTGGCAACACTGTGGGTAGATGTATCTACAGTGTCACTCCAGGGACTCACCTTTCTGGAAAGCATCGGGACAACAACAATGGTAATATTAATAACTAAGGGACATTTGTCTAAGTACACAATCATGTTGGCTCACTGAATTCTGCATTAAGTGAAGTCAGCGAGGCTCAGAGAAAAGTGAGTCGCATTCCCAAGCAGAGCCCGGATGCGAACCTCGGCTCCTTGACGTGGCACTGTGCTCCTCTCCAGAAGAGGAATGAACTGTCAGTGAGTCAGCACCAGGCACGGTATCCCTTCGAGTGGGACAGGCAAGCTCTTTGCAGAGCAACCCCGAGGGTCGGAGTTCAGTTACCCAGGGCCACACAGCCTATACGTGGCGGAGTGCAAGCTGGCGCAGAATCTTTCTGGCCCCAGCTGTCAGCACCTGCCCCACCTCCTGGGGGAGGGAGCAGAAGAGGCAGGCCTGAGAGCATAAGGCCTAACTGCTTCCTTCCACCTGCCACCAGTCCTCACCCTCCCACCCCGGCCTCCCAAGGTGTCCAAGGTCAGCACTTCACAGAGGGGACCCAAGGGCGTTAGGCAATGTTTTCTCAAGTCTTTGCGTACGCGTGCCCTCTCTGGACAAACAAGAGCTTCACCCCTCCCCCCTTTTAAAGCGATCAGAGATTTCAAACCAAACTGAACCATGCTGACCAATTTCCAAGCAAGGAAATGCCACTTGAGACCATGCTTTTCTGACCTAAAATCACAACCAAAGAAAGTCTACAGATCCTCCCAGGAGTCAGGCTCCCACCCCCCAGGTGTCCATCCGTGACCTTGCTTTTGGCCCCTCATCCTCCAGATGAGGACCTGAGGCCTGGGGGAAGTGGGGAGCATGACCTGCTCAAGGACAGGGAAACACCAGGTGGCAGATTCAGGGCTCACGCTGGAAGTCTCGCTTCCTCCCTCGCCTCCCTGATGCCAATAAACTGTTACCCCAGAGGTAAAAGGGACATGGAGTCCAGCCATGGCCCTTCAACCAGGCTGCAAACACTCCTTGGCGGGGCCCTTTCTTCCCCAGGACAGCCACTGCAGCCTCCGACAAACCCAGGGACACGGGCACTGCGCTCTGGCCGTAGGTCCCAGGACACCAGAATCACGAAATCAACATCAGGGGGGCCCTATCCTGATGAAGGACCTACTAGCAGGCCCCACCTCACAGGACAGCTGCAATGATCCCATAGGACCATGTCTGTCAGGCACAGAGCGCAGTGCCTGCAACACAGGAAGTACCCCCAAAACCATCAACATCCTTGTTTTCATCCCACCAGCCCCTCAGCTGGCTCCTCCACTTGGACCCCTGTGGGGGAAAGAACTATGCACCAAAGTTCCTCTTCCTCCTCCATGGTATAGCTCTGTCACTGAGAAGTAACGGCCTGGTCAGGGACATTTCCAGCTCTCTGCGCAGTGAGATGCGACCCTGTGACTGCCCCTCCCACACACACACACTTAGTGAGATGTGGGTGGGGGAAGCTGTGCCACCCCCAGGCCAAGTCTTCCAAGAAGCTGGACGTAGGAAGAGCCGGGCGCCAGGTGCTGGGGGAGGAAGCCACGGGCGGGAGCATGGGCACCTCGTTCACTGTGTAGAGAAATGCTACCTGCCACTGTCCCACAAGTGAGGAACGGTCTTGTGTTAACCCACTGAGATTGTGGGAGTCCTCCTATAGGCTGCAGTAAGCAGCCCTACGCTGAACCAGCCCGTTCCTCACAAGCCCGAGGAATATTCCAAGTCCGCCAACCTTCCGTCTGGAAAGCCCACGGCCCACAGCGGGTGACTAGGTTGGGCCACCCTTCAGGACGACAGCCCAGTCTCCACCCCGGCCTGGGAGGGAACAGACCCAGCAGCTGCTCAGCCTTCTGCTGCTCTCCAGCGGCCCAGCCCTTGGCTGGTGTCCCCTCTGTGACTGCAGGGTGGGGAGCCCTCCATTCATGCTCTTGCCCTTCTCCCTCCCAACTCAAGAACCACGCACAGCAGGGACAATCAGATAGTGCGATTTATTGCCCCCGCACCCCTCCTTCAGCCGCGTCCAGGCCAGGAAATAGACGGGACCCTTCTCTGCACGGTACGCTGGGAACAGGGGCTAGTCCTGCTCCAGCACTCCTCCACGACCCCAAATCCAGGAAGGGGAGGAGGGACGAGGGCCAAGAAAAACAACAGGACCCGCAGGGAAGAAGAGACGAAATAGTGGAAGGGTGGAGTCAGGTGGCGGGTTGTGATTAAAAGAAAAACTCTAAAGGGAAAAGGACCCTCTCTCCCTTCCCTCCGTGTGGCCCTTCTGAACCGGAAGGGCCAGCCTGTTCGTTCCTCGCAAGTGCCCCGGGCGGCAGGACAAGAGAAAGAGGGACCAGGGACCCGTCTCTTCGGTCGTGGTTTCCGTCCTCTCTCGGTCTCCAGTTCTCACGCACGGTCTCTCCCGGGCTCGCCGAGAACCAGAAGGGCAGACCTGGCCGGGGCAGGGTGCAGGGTGCGGGCGGGAGGGCCCTAAGGCCGCCCGTCAGCACCGCACAGAGCGGACCACGGCCGGGAGGCAGACGAGGCGGCCGCCGCCCTTAGCGCCCCTCTATACGTCTCACTCTCCGCTCTCCCGGGCCTGCGCCATCCATCGTCCCCGCCAAGCCCGAGGGGCCCTGCCCCCCCCCCCGGGCCTCCGCCCCTACCGGCCCTCCCCACTGCGGCACTCGCTGCAGCGCCCGCCAGCCGCCTCGTCGTCGTCGTCCTCGTCGTCGTCCCCGCCCGCCCGGTAGTAGCTCTGTCCGCAGCGGCTGCAGACCGACGGCGCCCCCACGGCGTGCACCTTCTTGTGTCTCCGCAGCGCGGCGCCCTGCACGAAGCCCTCGCCGCACTCCACGCAGATGTGCGCGGGCTCCTCGCCCCCCGCCGCCCCGAGCCCGTCCCCGTGCTGGGCTCGCTGGTGGGCCAGGAGCCCCGCCCCGTGCCCGAAGCCCTTCCCGCACTCCACGCACACGTACGGCTTGGGGGCCGGAGCGCGCCGCGAGCGGGGCCCTGGCACCTTGGCCCCCGTGCCCGCCATGGCTGCGGCCGCCGCGGCCCCCTCGCCCGGCGCGCCCACCACAATGATGCCCTCGCCGTCGCCCACTGGGATGGCGATCTCGCCGTCCGCCGCCGCCGCCTCCTCGGGCGCCTTGGCCCGGCGCACACTGGCCGCCAGCACCTTGGCCGCCACGCCGGGGCCGGACAGCTCGGGGTGCAGCCGCAGGTGGCGCGCCAGGCTCTTGGGCTGGCTGAAGCCACGGCCGCAGCGCGGGCACACGAAGGGCTTGAGGCCGCTGTGGGAGCGCCGGTGCTTGGCCAGACTCTTGCTCTGCGTGAAGCTGCGGCCGCAGTCGGGGCAGGCGTAGGGCTTCTCGCCCGTGTGGATGCGCTGGTGCTGCATGAGGTTGGAGCTCCAGCTGAAGCGCTTGCCGCACTCGGAGCAGGCGTAGGGCTTCTCGCCCGTGTGGATGCGCCGGTGCTGCACCAGGTGCGAGCTCTGCGAGAAGGTCTTGCCGCAGTCGGCGCAGGCGTTGGGCCGCTCGCCCGTGTGCGTGCGCTGGTGCCGCGTCAGCTTGGACCAGTGGCTGAAGCTCTTGCCGCACTCATTACAGATGTAGGGCGCCGGTGGCCGCGGCCGGGGCGGGGGGCCGGCCGGGGGCGCTGACTGGGGCGGGGACAGCTTGGTCGGGGGCCAGCTGGGGACGTCATCGTCGTCCATGATGAGGATGTCCACTAGAAGGCAAGAGGGCGGGAGGGGAGGACAGTCAGAGAAACCCTGGCTCGACAGAGGGCCGGCAGCTTCGACCCAGCTCTGCCACCTGCCACAGGGCACGTGCAAGGCCTCCCGCAGCTCACTCACTGGTGCGCCTTCTCAGGACCCCTGTGGCACTGGAGGGCAGCTGGGCCGGGTCAGCGCGAACTCTCCGTGCAGACCTGGCCCTCGGCAGATGCTCCTGTCTCTCTACCTCCTTACCCGCCCTGTTTTCCTCAGAGCATGGCTCACTCCCTGGCATTTTACTGAACATTCATGTGGTCATTCATGACCCACCCTCAAGACTTTTCCTTCCCAGCTGCTACCCGCACACCTGGAACAATGCCTGGAACATAGCCAGGGACTCCAGAAATAACTGGGAAAGAAACAGCATCCACATATGATGGAAGTCTAGGAACTGATACTTGAAGCCCAAAGCACCAAGTGGGGGCAGGGAGGGTCCAGGGAGAGCTCCACTGGAAGGGAGAGGGCGCTCACACCCTGGCCCAGGAGCAAAGGCAAGCCTGGGAGTGATGGCATCACACCTGGGCTCCAGGAAGACTATCCTGGTGCAGGTGGAGGAGGAATAGGACTGGTTAATGGGATCACAGGCCAGCACGGGATCACCTGCCCGGAAAACTGGGAGTGCAACCGCACGTATCAAAGCCTCTGTTAGAGATGTCCTTGAACATATTCCTGTCCACCCCATGCAGACGACAGAGGAGCATGGGGCCCTAGTCCTGCCAGCTGTGAAGTGAGGACTCAAAGCCTGTCCAACATCTGCACCACACTGGCTCTGAGCAACCTCCCGGGGAAACTGAGCGACGGCCTCCCCCCGGGCAACCTGCTCAGCTCAGGGAATGGCCTGTGTGCACCTGCAACAAGGGTCTTGCTCCCCCAATCCGGCTGGGCCTGGGCCTCAGCGGGACTCCTCCATGGTGCCCAACAGCCCAGCATGGCCCTCCACAGCTGTGCCTGCAGCATGCCTTCCAAGCCTGCATCGGGAACACTGCTTTCCCGCTCCCTCCCTCACCAGACCCCCGCAGCCCCACACCAACACCAGGCCCAGGCCAGGCCCAAAGCGCTCACATGCTGACCTGGGATAACACTCACAAACATGCAAAGGGGCGACAGGAGGCGCTGAGGTGGGCGCGACACGCTTAACGAGCCTCAGTGTGCTTACGTCCTGCAGGGGGACGCTATAACGGAACTCGGGCCTCCACAGCAAGAACCCCAGCACCAGGAAGATGAAGCACAACCTGGAAGAGCCTTGCTCCAGCCCCCTGGCTTCTGCCCACTGTATGGGGTTCAGGGGGTGCCTCGGACCCCTACCTGCTGCCGGTGAGCAGCCAGACCTGAAGGCAAGACCCCTGCTCTTGTTCCAAAGGCACATGGCGGCCTCGGCGCCTCTTTCTGTGGCTCTCAGCACTAAGGACGCTTTCCCGAGGAGCGCGGAGCGCGGGCCGGGGCTGCTCCGCGGCACCGGCAGCTGGAAGGCTTCTGACACGCGCTCCCCGTCACCACCGTCGGCTGCACGGGGCTGTGGAGGGTCCACACTCACTTCGCCACGTGGGTCCAGTTTTCAAGATAATGAACTGGTTCTCTGTCATCCTCTAGTCTCCCGTTCTGAACATCACTACCAAGTCCTGGACTTACACGCATTTGGTGGGTGTCTGTCCACGGCCGTCATGATGGCTTCCAGAGCTACATGTGTCCCACCCCCGCCGCTCCAAGGAGGTGCCACATCCTCCTCGTGGGACCCTGGTGGGCCCTGGCAGCTTCCCCGCCCCCCAGCCTCATGAGACGCTCCCTGCGCATCTACGTGTCCTGCCCAGACGTGTGATCGCTGTTTCTCCAGGAGGCCCTGGTTTCTTCCGGTGGAAAGTACTTCAAGCCCCAAATCTGGAAATGCTCACTGCTTTTTTTTTTTTTTTTTACAGTAAAATTCCGCTGAGTTCACACTGACACTTCTTCCCAGACAAATCCGGACCTACAGGTTTTTCTTGAGTCTGTTCTATGTGACGTCAGCATTTCCCTTCTTCAAAAGGGAGAAGAGAATTTGAACAGCCTGTAATTATTCATTTGCTGACCCCACATTACGGTGCTGAGATAACCACCCTAACACCACCACAGGCGATTACAATTCCTGAAAACACAAAGCACGGCTTTGCATGTGCTGCTCCTGACCTACCAAACCTCTCGTGGCCGTCACAAGACCCAGCCCTGCTCGCTGCCCCTCTCTCTCCAGCCAGTGGCTGTCCGAGGCGGACCTGCTAAAAGATCCCTCGGAAGGGCCCAGAACGCTGTGGACTGAGCTCCTGCTGTGCCCTTCCAACCCGTAGGTCAGTTTTTTTTTTTTTTTTTAAGATTTTATTTATTTATTCGACAGAGATAGAGACAGCCAGCGAGAGAGGGAACACAAGCAGGGGGAGTGGGAGAGAAAGAAGCTGGCTCATAGCGGAAGAGCCTGATGTGGGGCTCGACCCCATAACGCCGGGATCACGCCCTGAGCCCAAGGCAGACGCTCAACCGCTGTGCCACCCAGGCGCCCCCTGTAGGTCAGTTTTAATGAGACCCTTGGCTCGCCTTTTCTTTCTCTGGGAATCCTAACTATGGCCCCACTGTCTTCTGGCATAAAGCACTGCCCCAGATTTGCTTCTTTCCTTCCCGTCCAGTGACCTGGACAGAACACGGCTTGTTATCTGAGGGATACTCCCAGATTTGTGATCTGCTCTTCCAAGACCTAATTTTTACAATTCAGGAAGGTCTTCCTGGCTTGCAGTAGTTTATTCTCTTCCTTTGCTTTGGATTTCTGCAAGGACTTCCACATCCACGCGCTGGGATTCTGACTTTCGTTTTTTTTATTCCGTTTTAACTTTTCTTCATTTCTTTTTGATTTTAAACATCCCTCCTTTTTACCTCCAATTTTTCTCAGGGAATGTGTTCTTTTTATTCCTTCTTGAGTTTTCTCCTTCGGTTTTCATTTTGAAATGGCTTTGCTCCTCTTTTCTGCTGAGTCCTGCACCCTCGCTTCTGAGCTGTTCTGATTACGTGCTTCTTCCCCAGGCTGTCACCTGGCGGTGTGTCTCCAACGGGCCTCCCTCTCTGGGGAGATGTTACCTGCCCATTTTCTCTTTTATGCTAACAGTTGTGGGGTGGGAGAGCACTAGTGTTAAGCTCAGTTTGTTCCTGTTGCTTGTTTTTGTGCGGAAGTGTTCCCCAACTCCCAGAGGGCAAGGTTCCCCAACTCTGGGGGGTGAGGCCCCCCAACTCCCAGGAGGCGAGGTTCCCAACTCTGGGGGGTGAGGCCCCCCAACTCCCAGGAGGCAAGGTTCCCAACTCTGGGGGATGAGGCCCCCCAACTCCCAGGAGGCGAGGTTCCCCAACTCTGCGGGGGTGAGGTCCCCCGACTCCCAGGAGGCGAGGTTCTCCAACTCTGTGGGGGGTGAGGTCCCCCGACTCCCAGGAGGCAAGGTTCTCCGAGCTCCCTCCTGACGTTCTCACATCATAGCTGAGTATATGTGACACTGTCCCAGGTTCCTGGCTCTGCAGCCCCCGTTTTGATCTGCACCTCCTCCCTCCTTCTTCCCTGTGGTCAAGAACAGGGGTCGCACTTGGTCTTGAGTTCCCTCCCTGAAGGTTTTGCTCTGAGTGGGTCCTGCCCTGGCAGAACGCTTTCTCCGGTTGGCATCAGAGCCCAGGTGTGGGCCCCAGGCCACTCCAGCCCCAGACCTTCCTGTGGCCCCGAGTTCCCTGCTCCCGGTCTGGACAGAACACCTCCAATCCTAGCTGCTGGCCTCTGTGGGACCACCCCCCAAGCTTTCCAATGAACCCCTAAGGGCTATTTGGGGCTCCTCCTTGCTTCCTTCCCTCCAGCACAATGCCAACACCACAGGCCTGTGGCCATGGGTTTGTCCCCATCCAACTGTATTTTGGGGTCATGGGGGCACCTGCACATCTAAGGTGTGTGTCATCAGCGTGGCCCTAGGGATCGGGGTTTTGCCACATGGTTTTTAGGTGGAGGCCTGGGGAGGTTTAAGGACTGCCATCATTCTGGGCTGGACACAGCATCCTAGGTGAGCCCTCCAGAATGACTCTAAAGGGCACTGCAACACGAAAGCCAGAGCTCTGCAGAGGGAGGTCAGAACCCCGTCCACCCCGTGGGTGACTTCCAGGACACCAGCTGACTTCTTTCGTGTTGGGAGAGCTCCCTCCTCAGAATCACGATGTCATCTTTATTTATGTGTTCGTTTTTTGGACTGCTTCCCATTTTGAATACCCTGTAGCTAAAGCCCCAGGACAGGCCTGGATGGCTCTCCCAGCCCGCCACCGCCTGACTCCGGGCCTCTGACCAGCTGCACCCTGGATGGCCAGGCTGGGGCCATCAGAAGGAGCCCCAGGCAGGTCGGGAAGGGATGCCCTCCCCCGGGGAGAGCGCGGCAGACCCTGGCTGCTCCCCATGGCTGTTTCCACCCCCCACCTGGCTGCCTCTCCGCTCCAGCACTCTGCCTGGCAACCCAACCTCGCAGGACCGCCCAGCAGCTGGAGAGGAGCACAGGATGGACAGGAAGTGCTTCTAAAGCACCAGCCACTGTGAATAACGCCACCCGCTCAGTCTGCACACCATTCCCAAAAATATCAAAATCCAGGGATGAAAATTAGAAAATTCCTGAGGTTTCACAAATGCCCTGGGCAGGTCCATGTCATGGAAAGGAAATGTGACCCCTTGGCTCTTTTCAGTCTCGTGCAAACACAGCTGCCTGAGAAGCACCGCCCAGGTGACCGGCTGTCTGCCCTCCACAGCCCCGAGCTTCCAACTGGGCCACAGCCCAGCAGCAGGGGTCAGCTCCGTGTGGAGTAGGCCAAAGGCGATCCACACGAAATCGGGCAGGAGGAGAGCGAGCACAGCACCAGTGCTGCCAGCAGGGAGCACCGCCCTGAGACTTTCGCTTCAATTGCACACGAACACACACGCGGCTGGGCTGAGGGCGTGTGCAGAACGACTCAGGCCTTGACAACAGTCAGAAGAAATGCCGTGGGTCGCCCTCTGCCATGTGTCTCAAGGTGCCTTTGTCATGAGGTGGGGTCACCCAAGGCAGGAAGACACGGGGCGGGGAGGCTCCAGCTTGCGGGGACACAGAGCTGGAATGCCCTTCAGACGACATCCCGTGCTGGAGCCCGCCAAGACCTCCTCACCTGCACCTGAGGCCCTACTACCCAACACGTGGTCTCCAAGGGGCCCTGAGGCAAAGCCTCCCTTAGGGAAGGAGCCTCGGGCTCCTTCCCCCACAGCAGCCCCAGAAAGCTTTCCAAAGCACTCCTGAGCCCCCAAGGAACGCCTTTCTCCCTGGGGTGACAGTGCCGGGGGCTGCCCACGGCCAGGCCCCTCTTCTTCACCAGAAAATCCCAAGCACAGGCCTGAGCCAGGTAAGGCAGGCATGGTGACCCTGAAGCCACCTACCACCTCCCATGTCCCCGATCAGGCCTGCAAGATCCACATCGGATTGCCGGGAAGAGAAGCCGAGGACCAGCTCTGCCTCTGCCCCACCCCCTTCCGTTCGGCAGGTGCCTCAGACACACGAGGGCCAGGGCTGAGGCACCACCTCAGGAGTGTGGGGGTGGCCACCCAGAGCCAGGACGTCTGTGGCTCGTGGAGCAATGGCTGAATTAACCCGTTTGGAACCACCCTGCGCGCAGCCTGTTGTCCCAGACCGCTACACACCCTTCCAGCTGAAGCCACGACCAGCAGGGCTCTTGCTGGTCCCGCCTCGCTGCTGCATCCCCTGCCTCAAGCTGTCCATGGGGGCCTCCACTCCACAGCCAGCTGGGCCCTCTCCAGCCAGGGGCCCGCACCTCCCGTGGTGGGGAGCCCCTTCCTTGGCAAACCCTGCCCAGCCCCCAACAAGATGGGCCCTCTGGCCAGGCGGTCTCCACTGCAGTCCCCTCTGTAACCATGACCAGCCTGTGGGCCTCATAGAGGCAGGGACCTCGGCCTCAGGCACACTGTCCCCAGCCCCTCACCCACAGAGGCAGTGACATGGGGGCAGAGCGCGCCTCCGTGCTACGGATGGGGTGCGGCTGACTCCAGGCAAGGCGAGCAGTGCAGGGCATGGGTATCACTCCCGGCAAGCCAGGACCTCCCCTCCATCTCCAGAAGCTCACGCTGGTGGCTGTGGACAAGGGTGGACGCAGGGACTGGGTGGAGGTCAGGACAGGGTGGCATTCAAGGTGCCAGGCGGTGGCGGCAGTGGCAGCTGGGGCCAGGCAGGCTCCGTGGCCACATCCAGAATGTATTTTGTGAATGGATGCTCGATGAGCCAGAAGTCAGATGGCGGGAAGACTCCAGGGTCGGCTGTGCCATGAGGCTGCAACTCAGGGCTCTAAGAGCACCTTCCACCCGCCCTCTTCAGACCTGGGGCCAGGTGGACCAGCCCACCCCGCCCGCCTTCTCCAGGGGGCCAGCACAGACACCGACCCCTGCCCTGCAGGCCAGAGCTACCACGGGCGTCAGGCCGGAGTCTCAGGGTAGGAGTCTGGCACGGTCACCCCACAGGAGGCCCCACATGCAGGCAGGGAGGACCTCCCAGGGCAGGCCCAGAACCACGGGACGCACACCACTTAGAAGCATCCAGGCACATGGCCCGTGAGCAGAGCGAAAGGGGGTCACAATGGGGTGGCCCCGCAGCAGGGGGTGGCTGGAGCAGGGACGTCCAACAGATTCCCATGGGGGAGAACAGGCTCAGGACAGCAGGCTGGACGAGAGGGAGGTGAGAACCTGCCCGCACGTCTTACAGGTTTATAAGGAGCACGAGTTAACGGAACACTTGTAGGATTAGACCTCACTTACTCCAAGACACATGTACGTTTTGGAGAAAACTGGGGTTGCTAACTCAGACTGGGTGTTTTGTTAGATGAGGTAAGCGTTCTGTAGCTGTCGTTTCGTTTTTGCTCTTAAAGAGCCCGCACCTATGGGTGCAAAGACAGGACATCTGGAATGTTCTTTAAACTCTCCAAGGGGGAGAAATGGGTGCAAATGGAGAAGTAAGACTGGCATGGGGTCTCTAACCCTGAAGCTGAGTGCTGACAGAGTCACAACGTGACTGAGCTCGCACGTTCCCATAATACACAGCCTTGGAATTTAATTCTAAAAGGGTTAGAAGGCCAAGGACGTGCATCAAGGGGAGGCGGGGGAAGCAGTCCCAGAGGCGCACAGTGGGGAAGGATGGGCATGGTCCTCGCCACAGAGGGCAGCTGGGTCAGAGTGAGCACGGAGCCCCCACGACTCAGTTTCCTCCTCTGTAACCAAGGTCTGCCTGCAGGGAGCTTCTCTTTATTCTTTATTCCAGGTCATCTTACATTAATCCGGGGGGGAGGCCGATAGGCTCTAAAAACCCCCAACCACGGTCCAGGTCCCTGTGGCCCTTCCTGGGGATGACTGCGGGATGCTGGCACCGAGGCCGAGACCCAGCGCCCGTTGTGTGCGTAAAGTTTTACTGCCACGTGGTCGCACCCACTCACTTCCATATTGGCTGACTGCCTGCCTGCTGCAAGAGCCCAGGGTCTGCAAAGCCGGAAACATCTCCCCTATGGCCCTTTACATTAAAAAGTACGTTTGCTGACTGACGCCCGCATAACGCCCGGCACGAAAACACACCAACAGCAGCATGAAAGCCAAGTCCATGCTTTATTTCTCGGGTGCCCTACAGGAAAACCCCTGAAAATCGGAAAGTAGAGTCTTGGTGAGCAAACCCCGGGCCCCATGTGCTCAGAGGTGCGTTTTATTCAACCCAAAAAATGCTTTATTTAACAAAACAGGGTACCAATATTGAAAAAATTGGAGAATTTCCTCTAAAAACCCAGATACTCAGCTTCCCCCCTAAAACTGGCACACATCACACCCTCCTCTATAGTCCTGTCACTCCAGCCCCATGACGCCCCCCCCACCCCCCGTCTACAGCTTCTCGTATGAGAGACCTGCAGACCACCTAGAAACAGGACAGAGGGGCCAAGACGCTGGGCAGCGAGGGGGTTGGGCCATGAGGATGGAGAGGATGGACAGACGGAGAGAAGCGGCCCCCAAGGGCGCCCGTGACCCTCTGGAGGAAGGAGGCGTCACTCCTGAGCCACGGGAGGGGGGAGAAGGAAGCTGGGGTCCAGGAGGGGTACGGGATCAGCTAAGAACTGCCCAAGGCCACCTCACCTGGGTTCTCGTGACTGGCCATCTGCTGGTCCTCGGAATCCAGCGGCCCCGGAGACCAGGCCTCTTCCCGCAGCTCCATGTCTGGGTTCCTGTGAAAAGGGGAGGAGACGGAAGGACAGTTTACAGGACGCCAGACTAGACGGGGGGCCCCAGGAAGGTAGGCGCCATGTCGGTTCCAATGCGCACTCGAGCTCCAAGCGCCCAGCTTGGCCCTGGCAGGCAGAAGGCGACACGCAGCAGGTACCTGAGGGGCAATGGAGAAGGGGCCCTCATCGGCCCCCTGCACGGGGACCAGCCCAAGCCCACGCACCATCTGGGGAAGGAGGCAGCAACGGGGCTGCAGCGACCAGGCCAGGGTTGCATCCCAGCTCCAGCCTTCACCAGCTAGAGCCCAGGGGGAGAGTCCACCTCCCTGCCTCAGCCTCCCCCGCCTCCGCCTGGCACCCAGATTGCCACCAACACCGCATACACACCAGACATGCCGTGAGGTCTAAACAAGACAAAGCACAGACGCAGCTCTAGCCCCGGAGCCTGTCCCCGACGGAACGGTACAGCCGACTAACACGGGCACACAAGTCCTCCAACGAGTTCACTCTCAGGTCTGAGCCAGACTCCGCATCGGGGGCCTGGAGGAAAGGAGCCGACCTCTGGGGTATCCGCACTCAGAGGGGCAGCCAGACAACCCTGGCATCTGGGGAGGGAGGGGCAGGCGGAGCACCTTCTGCAGCCCCTGGCCACCACTCGCCACCCGTCTCTCTGGATCTGCCCCATCTGGAGCTTTCAGTAAACGGAACGCTATGTCACTGGGTGTTCTGTGTGTCTTCTCTCACTCAGTGTAATGTTTTCAGGGCTCGTCCACACTGTAGCATGTGCTGAACAACACTGTACGGATGGACCACAGTGTGTGTGTCAGTTCACCCGCTGACGCTGACGGGCGTCTCGGCTGTTTCCACCTCGGGGCTGAGGAGTAAAGCTGCTAGGAACGTCTGCACGCACACCGTGTGGACGTGTTTTCATCTCTCCACCGCCCACACTATACCCCATGCGACAGGCCACGCTGGGGAGAAATCCCTCACCTCCTTACTGGCCTCAGGCGTCAGATTCTCACCCACTCACCACAGCCTGGGGGCAATGCCATTTGGCAGGGCCTGGCTCGTGGGGCCGTCAGCCCAGGCCTCCCCCGCTGCCCCCTGGAGCCTACCCTGTGGAGAGGAGCTGGTGGGCAGCATAGGGAGACCTGGGCAGGCACCCGGCCGCAGGCGGGCTCGTCAGTCCTGCGCTGCACCAGAGCCTAGTACTCCGGGGGCCTGTCCCTTGCTGTGGTGTCACTCCCCGGCAGGAAGCCTGCAGGTGGGCAGGACTTCCGCTAAGAGATTATGCAGCATCCCACACACAATCGACTGAGACCTGGTCCCTGAAGCTGAGTGCACGCAGCTCCGAGCAAACCTCCGGAGCCCCGCGTCCCCCACCCCACACGGGGACCTCACCACAGACGAGCACCTGCACGCAGCTCCGAGCAAACCTCCGGAGCCCCGCGTCCCCCACCCCACACGGGGACCTCACCACAGACGAGCACCTGCACGCAGCTCCGAGCAAACCTCCGGAGCCCCGCGTCCCCCATCCCACACGGGGACCTCACCACAGACGAGCACCTGCACGCAGCTCCAAGCAAACCTCCGGAGCCCCGCGTCCCCATCCCACACGGGGACCTCACCTCAGACGAGCACCTGCCAATGGCAACCATCTGCCCGTGGCACAATATGCCGGACCCACTTCTCGTGAATCCCCCACTGACAGGGGGCTCACCACCATCCAGGCACTGAAGGGAACCCACTCCACTGCTGGGGGGGCATGAGCCCACCCCTCAGTAACCTCCACTGACCTCTGAGAGAACTCCGAGAACCTGCCTGTGCAGTTAATAAACGCTTGCAGACACAGTGAGCCGTTCCCTCAGCCAACACATTTCCCGGGTCCTGTTCTACGTGGCTTAGATGCCACTAACACATTCGGTTCCACCACAGCCCTCTGAGCGGGCACCACTGCCGCCCATCACACAGATGAGGAAACTGAGATGGCACACAGAGAACTGTGAACACGGGTCACGCAGGCCGGGTCCTCAGGACCAGGAGACGTGGCAGTGACCAAGGCAGACGAATGCTCAGTCACGCAGCAGCGTCCTGGGTGCCCCCCGCGAGCCAAACCTGGACACGGGGTCCCGTTTCCCAGCCACTGGCCCTGGCTCTGTATTCTCCTGCACTGACGTGCCATGAACCACCGCCATCCCCACGGCACAGCAGAGGATGTGAGGGCACAGTGAGGTCATCAAGGAGCAGGGACAGGCCGCCAACGGTGTCACTGCAGAGTCCTTGGTCCCAACTGCTCTGCCAACCCACCGTCACAAGGACCTAGAAGAGCATGGGCACAACCGAAGACAAAGCCAAGCCTGTCCGGGGGGTCAGGAGGCCACGCTGGGGGACACTGAACAGGGGATGGAAAGCAGCTGCCTCGGAGGTGCTGCTGAAATGCAGACGGGAGGCGGGGGGCTGGCAGGAAGGCAGCAAGTGGTCCCTGGTCAGAGCCCGCAGCCAAGGCCCAGGCCTCCTCACCGCTGGTCCTGCCACTGACCACGACAGGGAGCTACGACAGGGTCGGGCCAGGTCGGCAAGGAAAAACACACGGGGGTGTCGTGTGCAGGTTCTCGCTTCCACGCATCATCGCAGCACCCACCGTGCCAAGGGAGCACCTGCCCGGCTGGTCACAGGCTCCCCCTACACACAGGGCCCTTATCTGACCAGATCTTCATGTCGGCCTAATGAGAAGACAAGGCGGGACCATCCACAGCTCTGCGGGTGCTGGCCTGTGCTCATGGTACAACCCTTTCCTCCCCACCTGTCCCCATCACCCCCACCCACAGGCGCGGGGGTCTCCCCAAGGGCCAGGCGCTGGTCTGACACTAGAGAATGTCATGGTGAACAGGCCACAGCCCCAGCGACATGAGAGAGCCCTGCCAGAGATGAACAAGCATCTGAATGAGAAAGGCGGTTTCAGACAATGAAGTTCCATGAAGACAGACGAGACGGATGGGGAGGGGAGGGCAGGGCAGGAGAGGGCAGGGGAGGGCTGGGCAGCTGCACCAGCAGATCAGGGCAGGATCTCCCAGGATGAGGAGCCACAGGAGGGGGCCTGCATGGGAAGTGTGGAGGGGGAGGGATGCAGAGACAGCGGTGCAAAGGCCCTGAGGAGAGACTGGAGATGCAGGGCTGGCAGGGTTCTTTTGCAGGGCTTTGAAGGCCAGAGGATTGAGGAGTTGTCTGAAATGTGGTGACCCCTCTGAGGCGGGCACCAGTACCACACGTGTGCTACAGAAGAGGACACTGGGGCTCGCAGACATAGGTGGGGCTGGGTCCCGGAGGTCGCCTGTGGCCACAGCAAGGAGCATCTGGACAGCAGCAGCGACGGTGGACAGCCAGGATGCAGTGGGACAGCACACGGACTCCCAGGACCCGGGAGGGTGCAGAGCAGTCTTCCTCCCTGTCTGCCCGAGGCATCACCCCTGCAGAGGTCTCCCAGCCCCCGCTCCGCCCTACCCTGAGACCACCAGGCGCGCAGCACCCACACCAGCGCCAGGTGCCCACAGGGGTTGAGAACAGGCACGTGACGCAGCCGTGGAGGGGTCTGTCCCCCTTGCCCACACACCCCCTCGGGCCCCGCGGGAAGCCCAGCGAGCCCCAGCTGACAGCTGGAGCCACACACGGTTCGGGCAGGGCCTGACAGTCCGGGTTCCCCACGCGCAATCCCGCCACACGGCCGCAGGGCTGCACACAGCTGCTGGGAGCCCCTGGCCAGGCACCCCTTCTCCAGAAGCTGACCTGAGGGGAGACCCAAACCTCAGACGACAACGCTTGCAGGAAAAAAACGTTCATCACAGCCAGATTTAGAGCAGGGAGAAAACTGGCAGAACCCGTCAGCGCCACGGGGGAGAAAGCCCAAGAAAATCCCACAGACGCCAGAGCGTCGGAAGCCGTCCTGACGCCCCGAGAGCAGGAAGAGCGCTTTTAACTTTCTTCTGTTTACCTTCGTTTTCTCAACTTTTTAATTTTTCACAATGAGTAATGACTTCGCTAACGAGGGAAAAAGATGAAACGATTCTCTTTTTCGGCTGGCCAGAGGGCTGTGCACTGTGATGGGAAAAGCGCCGGGTGCTGAGGGGGCTCGTGGGGGCTCGCGGGGACGCCGCCGCACAGCCCTCGGGTCACAGAGGGTCACCGTGCGCACAGAACGGTGCGGCCACAGCGGCCAGCAGTCCCCGGCTCCTCGCAGGGTACCCAGACTTACCTCGCGACCCCGAGACTCCACTCCTCGGTACACACCCAACAGCATAAAACCCGTGTCCACACACGGACTCGCACGTTCCCGGCGGTGCTGATCACAGCGCAAACCCCAGGGGGAGAAGCCAGTCACAAAGGGCCGCGGAGAGCGGACTCCATCTCTCCGAAACGTCCAGAGACTTCCAGAGACTTCCCGGACAGAGATGTGGCTGCCGGTGGCTAGGGGCGGGGACGGAGAGGGACTGCTAGCTAATGGGTGCGGGGCTTTTTGGGGAGTGATGAGAAAATTGTGGAACCAGATGGTGGTGATGACTGCACAACACTGTGAATATATTAAAAACCACTAAATTGGGGCGCCTGGGTGGCACAGCGGTTAGGCGTCTGCCTTCGGCTCAGGGCATGATCCCGGCGTTATGGGATCGAGCCCCACATCAGGCTCCTCCGCTATGAGCCTGCTTCTTCCTCTCCCACTCCCCCTGCTTGTGTTCCCTCTCTCGCTGGCTGTCTCTGTCAAATAAATACATAAAATCTTTAAAAAAAAAAAAACACTAAATTGAACATGTTAAAAGGGTGGGTTTCACGACATGAACACGACAAATCAGATCTCAAAAAGTAAACAGACTCTAAAAAATTGTATAAGACCCTCTGATTACAGGGCCACAAACACTGAAAATGAGTAAGGGAGCATCTCTCTACTTGCTGGATGAAACACTCTCCCATTCACGGACCGCTTAATAGAGCCAACTACATCTTTAAGGAAAACAAGGGGCGCGTGGGGGGCTCAGTCGGTTAAGCGCCTGACTTGAGCTCAGGTCATCACCTCAGGGTCCTGGGATTGAGTCCCGCGTCAGGCGCTCTGCTCAGAGGGGAGTCTGCTTCTCCCTCTGCCCCTCCCACCTCACGCACCCCCCTAAAATAAATAAAACCTTTAAAAGAAAGAAAGGCGAGGTAAGAGAAAGGAAAGTCACGGTCAGTGCCTGCCGGGCTGAGGAGGTGGGCCGGACCGCCTGCTCCTCGGCCCTCCTGTGTGTGCAAGCTTGTTTGCCAAGTGGGTGTGCTGTGCTTCCCGGAACCATTAGCATGGAAGTCACAGAAAGCAGGGACTTCCCAGACCCGAGTCTCCACCTCAGGCCCGCTTCCTGCAGCA
>NW_024424341.1:40919688-40939865 GCF_017311325.1 Ursus maritimus
AGAAGGCCTTGGCCTTCGCTCCATCCCCTCCCTGTCCGTGTCCTCGTCCTCCCTCCCCCTCCCCGGGAACCCGCGGGCTCTGGGGCACCCGGGCCAGGATGCGGGGCCAGGACGCGGGGCCAGGACACGGGGCCAAGACGCGGGGGCCAAGACGCGGGGACGGGGCGCTCCTCCCCGAGCTGCGGGACGGTGGCGGCGCCTGCCTGTGGTCACATGAGATTCCCGGGCGCTCAGCGGGCAGCTCCCAGGGGGCCAACGTGGAGGCAGCAAGGGGGCCCGTGGGTCGGAGCAGGGACCGGTCTCCGTCAGGCACATCCACCCAGCACAGGCCACTGTCTTCCCAAAAGGAGATGGGAGCCGCCCAGCATAGGACCCTCCCTGGAGCAGGAGGAAAGAAGGTTCTTCCCTCCAGACCCCAGAGAAAGAAGCCTGTGTACACAGACCCTCTCGCTCCTTCAGGGCCCTCAGGGGCCACGGTCTCTTCTCCACAACCACCGCCCCGGTGCAGAAACCCGTCTGTGGGTCTTCACTTCTCTTGCTCGGGCTCCCACATCTGTGGAAATAGAATCCGTGTGCTTTTCTCCCAAGAATCTGTTTCAGTCAGCCCCAGCCGGAAACCCTAGGAGGGCAGAGGGAAGTCTCCCCTCCCCTCCCCGGGGGACAGGTTGGAGCTGAGAGGGAGGCAGCCACCCGCCTGGAAGCTGCCCCCTGCTCAGAATCCGTGTTACCTGCATGTTTAAATGGCCACACTTTAAAAGATGTCTAAGTAGCTACACGAGATCCTCCGTTTTGCCCCCTTGGCCTGTAAGGCCCAAAATATTTACCTTCTGGCCCATTACAAAAAATGTTTGCTGACCCTGACACAGAGGAGTGAGGGCTGCCAACACATGGGGGGAAACGTCCCAAGCCAAACAGACAGGAACGACCTGGAGGTGCCATGCCCCAATGGGGGGGGAGGGGGAGGAGCAGGCCAAGTGGCTGTGGGGGCCACAGCAGGGACGTCCGTCAGAGGAGGCCCTGAGCTCGGGCGTCAGTGCCCCCCGTCACTATCCTGAAATCCCAGTGTCACCTTGCATTTGTTTTGCACACGAAGTGTGTGGGACAAGGGAGCATGCACCAAGCGCTTGGCCACTGCTCCCCACGAGACCCAGCAAGTACCCCCAGGGCCAGGAGAGGGTCAGGACAGCACCCGGGCTGGGAACTAAATCAGAGTCCTAGTGAAGAGTTGGGAAGGGTGCTCGCTAAACGCTACCCAGGTCCCATCCTCTCCCATTCATTCATTCATCACTCAAGAAGCTGCTGCGGCCTCCAGCCTGACCCTGTGGGCCTGTGGGTCCTATACCCAGGATCTCAGAGTCGTGGGGGAAGGGCTGCAGGCCGCCCCCCACACACACACAGAGAGGTGCACAGAGAGAGGAAGCACTGCAGTGTGGCCTCAGACAGCCCCTGACCATCTCCCACGACCAGGAGGCCCCCGACTTGCTCTGGACCAAGCCTTACTATGCGATTTGATGTGTGACACCTCTGGAGCCCTGGCCCCCCATCTTCCCTCCCAGCTCCCCCAGTTTCTGCCCGCCTCTCTGTGACTTCGCCCAGCTCTGACCTCCACTCCCCAAGATGAAGGGCAGGCCTCCCCCAGCCCACCCCAGTCCATCCCAGCCGGGCCCTTGAGCGATCCAATTAGCACAGGGGCTGAAAGGGCTCGGCTGCTATTAAGCTCCAGACAAATTATTGTTATTATTGTTGTTATTAGATCCCGCCCACCTCCTCTGGATGCCAGCCCACCAATTAGCCCCTCTCTTTCTTCTGCTGCCAATCTCACCGCCTCCCCTCCCCCGCGCCAGCAACCAGATGCTCCAAACAACTCCTGCAGAACAAGGGCCCCTCCTGAACCTGTGCCCCAGGCCCGTCCCTCCAGGACACGCCCCCTGCTTCCTGGACCTCTCCTCACCGTCCTCCCCTCCCCTGCTCCCTCAGAGCTGAGCTGTGACTTCCACCTCCTGCCCTTACCTCCCACCCACTCTCCAACCACTCCTCCCAACCTCTTGGTCACCAAATCCAGTGGCTCTTTAACCCCTGTGCTGGCGGCGGGCAGAGCCCAGCACACACTCGCCTCCCCGCCTACTCCTTCCCATCCCTTCCACCCTCACTCTGCCTCCCAGTGTCCACCCCCTCCCAACACCCCTTTAAAGCCTGCTGCACATCACAGACCAACTCATCTCTTTATGTCACACAAACAGCCCAACTAAAGATGGGCGCAGGATCAGAACAGACAATTCGCCAAAGAAAGAGCTGATCAGCACGTAACGGGATTCTCGACCTCATCTGCCATCAGAGAAATGTACATCAAAACCACGATGAGATCCCACGGTGTCGGCACGCCATAACAGAAAACACAAAACCGCAAGTGCTGGCGAGGATGTGGAGAAACTGGAACCCCGTGCGTTGCTGGTGGCGATGTGAAATGGGGTGGCCACTGTGCAAGACAGACTGGCAGCTCCCCAAAAGGCAGAGCATAGAATGACCGTGGGATCCAGCAACTCCACTCACAGCCATAAACCCAAAACAAAAACACGCTCACACAAAAACTGACCACACGTGTTCACAAAGGCATGGATCACAATAGCCCCAAACTGGAGACAACCCAAACGCCCATCAGCAGATGAATGGATACCCAAGCTGCGGTCCGATCATTCGACAGAACGTCATTCTGCCACACAGGGGACGAAGCACTGCCACGCCACATCGCAGACGAGCCCTCAACACATCACAGCGCGTGAAGGAGCCAGACACAGAGACCACGTCGTGCGTGACTCTGTTCACGTGCGTGACTCTGGATGTTTCACCAGAACGGCACACCCACAGAGACAGGACACAGGGGAGTGACTCCCAGGGACTGGGGCAGGGGCAGGGGAGTGGGTGCAGTCTCGTTCTGGGATGACGACAGTGTTCTGGGGGAACGGCTGCACGTACCCGTGAGCACATCAACCACTGCTCCACCGTGCACTCTAGAGCGGGGGTCGTGTGCTAAGAGACTCACGCCCCCATGAAACTGCTAGTTCCCATCCCCGCCCTGCCTGCACCACCCTGCGGCACGTGCCCATGGCACTTCACCCCAAACCCAAACCCACCCCTGTAACTCGCCCAGACCCTCAATCCCACTGCCCACCTGCAGCCTGTCCTCCATCTGCCTGGCACCTTCTCACCTCTCAAGGGTCCACGCACCCCCCACCCCGCATCACATGGCCAGGCTTCCTTCCTCCCCAGCGGGCACCACCACCTGGAATCGTCCACCCAGCGCACACACTCACTGAGGGGAAGCAGCCTGGCTGGCACTGGCATCCTTGACTGGATGGGGGCCACTCAGACCTCAGACCCCTCTTCAGCCTGGGTGGTGATACCCCACAGCCCCACTGGGGTTGCAGGCAGATCCCTCTGCTCTCACCAGCTCCTACTCACTTCCCTTTGCTCCAGGCCTGAACACCCATCTGTTCCCTCCTCTACTTCCCACACCCACAGCTGATCCTGCCAAGCTCTCACCTCTGCTTCAACGCTGACGTCAAGTCGGCAACACCATCAGAACCTCAAGCCCTTTTTTGGGGGGACAGGGGGCCCTCTGTCCACTTTTCCCATTTCTTCCATGATAGTCTGTTCGGATTTTTTCCATCTTATCGGGAGTCAGCTGGGTAGATTGTACTTCCCCAGAACACTATCTACTCCTCATTCAGATTTTCAGCGCACTCAAAGAGCTGAGCAAAGCAGTCCCTTATAATCCTGCTCCTCTGTCCCCTCAAACCCCTTCTTCCTCTTTTCCTTGACTGGGCTGCCTCACTGTAAGCCTACTTCACGGCTTTCTTTCTAACATCCGCCTCCCACCTGGCCACGCAGGCCTCACCCTCGCCATCAGCCACCGCCCTCGTATCCTCAGGGGCACCAACTGCCCCAGCCTCCGATCCTGTGCAGCCCTCCTAGGGGCACAACGCCCCCCCACCCCAGAGCCTAAGCAGATGGCAAACTCCAGAGGCCCTGGTCCCCACTCCCTGCTATCTCCAAAAGAAACCAGTTCTAGAATTCCTAGAACCTCCCCATAGGGTTATGGCGGCAGGGGCGGCGGGGAGTGTGGAGGCCACCTGCCACCATCCAGGAACAACCACCATCCAGATCTTCAGACATGTCTGTGAACACTCCTGACTCTTGTCTTGGCAAGTAACTGAAAATTGCTTAAACAAAAATATTCTCTAGACAAAAAAAAAAAAAAAAAAAAAAAGATGGAAGCCTGCCTATAGGCCATGTTACGTCTGTCACCCCTCAATCAGGCCAGACCCCCATTCTCTGGGTGTGTTTGTGTCCTTCCACCTTGCCCATTCTCCCCATAGACTTGCTGCCAGGGCCCAGTGAAAGTAGCACCTCCCCCAGGAAGCCTTCCCAGACTTCTCCCTTCCCTCAGTTCAACTGTCTTCTCCTTTGAAATTAATAACGGGTCCCATTCATCAAGCACAGACTACATTTCAGACCCTGTGCACAGAGTGCAATGGGTTCATAATCCTGATCCCCACAACCACTGTCAGAGAGGAGAGGACAAGCTCTCTGGGCAGGCTGCCAGAGTACGACTCAGCCCCACCACCCAGCAGCCATGTGACCTTGGACAAGGCGCTCCGGCCTCTGTCCCTCCTAACCCTAGTGGGCCCAGCGTCAAGATCAAAGGAGACGATGCGTATGAAGTGCACAGCCAGAAACCAGGCACCCAGAATGTGCCTGGTGACCCCTGACGAGAACTGTTAAAACTGGGGTTCAGAAAACTTTGGTGGCTGACTCAACATCACAGAGCTACCAAGCAGAAGAACAGAGACTTCAGCCAGGTCGGCCAGCCTCCAAGGTCGTCGTTGCTTTCCTCCTTGCCCTCAGGATGCTGGCACTGGCTCCCTTAACTGCCATCATTACAGACTTGTCCTGCAGCCCAAGGTGGCCGGGCAGAGCAGCACAGGGCCCAGGTCCACTCACCCAGGCTCGGCTTGGCTGGCTGCTCAGTGATCGTGAGGCCACAGCTCTCCGTGCTACTACAACAAAGCCACTGACGCCATTAGTGTGAGTCACCCCTGAAATGAGAGGCTAGGGCTCGGAGTGCCTCGAACTGGCCAATGACCCTTCGTGACAATGCACCCCACAGCAGAGGGAGCTCCAAGTCCCCAACTCAACAACAGACACCGAAAAGGCCCTCATGATAACCTTTGTCTACCCAGACCCCAGCCTCGGCCAAAAGAAAGAAGTCAATAGAGCCTGCGGCATTATGGCGAAGGGCCAAGCTCCGGAATCACATGCAGGCCAGTGCTCCCTGTGTAGCTGTGGGGCCTGGGGCTCCATCCCATGCTCCTGAACCGGAGGCAACGACCCCCATCCCAGGACCTCTGAGAGCTCAGGACAGTGAGCACCAGGCACAGGACCAGGCACCTGCCAAGTGCTCAGGAAGCAAGTGCTGTCAAATTTAGTCTGTCACCACCAAGAGGCCATAGCCACAGCTGACTCTTGGAGGCCCGAGGACATGCAAGGCTTTGGGCAGCATGGACAACCAAGCAAGGTCTGGAGGCTGAAATGTGTCTGAGCATAGGCGCCCGGAGAGCTATGTGCCCAGAAGTGACCACCAGAGACCTCGGGCCAGCCAGGCCATTGCTGGAGGCCAAGGGCCAAAATGGAGTCCAGAGCTCACCATCATCCTCCCCCAAGTCCCAGGGTTCTCTTGGCCAATCCTTCCGTGTCCTTCAAGGCACAGGACACCCCACCTCCCCCAGGGACATGCCTCCCTCTGGGAACCTGTACTTCTGGGGGCTGTTCCAGAAAATCCCCCCCTTCTGTATGTGTCTCCCCAACAGGCCTCCAAGCTGCTGCAGGACAGGAACTACCCCCCAATGTTGCTCAGCTCTGGGTCTGACACGGGGAAGCCTTCTCTCCCACCCCATGGCAGAGCACTGTGCCAGGACCACTGTGCCTGTGGACCCAGCACATGGCCAGGCTTATCCAGGGAATGCTGGACTGTGCTCTCCACAATCGAGGAAACGAGGAAAGAGGGAAGTGACAGGTCCACGGTCACCATGCTGAAGGAGACAGGAGGCACAGCCTGGCCTAGGAATGCTTGGCTCCAGAGCCCTTCTCACATACCTGACACTCAGCTCTCTCGAGGTTTGCTCTGGCTTTAAAAGGAATGCATTAAGGGCTTCCTACCAAGTCAAACTGCTATTATCGTTCCATTTGATCAAGCACAGACTGAGACGTTAGGCTCACAAAATACCAGATATGGAGCTGGGATTTGAACTCGGGTCTGTCTGACCCCAGCACTCCTCACGCCACAGTGTTGCTCATGGGCCAGGCATGGTGATAAGCCCTTGGAGTTCTCCCGTTCCTCAGCTCAGCCGGGGTGGGGGTTAGATCTGGAAGGCTTCCAGGGGAAAAAACTAAGACAAGAGATAACAAAGTAGGAATCTGATCTGCTCTTGGGGCTGAGGCAGAAGGCAGGAGGTCCAGAGGGGACCGTAGCAAAGGCAGGCAGGTGAACGCCAGCTGCATTTAGCCAAAGAGGCTTACAGTCTTAGAAGATAAGCCCAGATCAACAGCAACTGTGCTTCCCCAGAGCGGAGGCCAGCTCTTGACTCCCAACTGGGTCCTCAGCACTGCCCAACACAGGGCCTGGTACCAGGAAACCACACACCAAGTGACCCCCTTCCTGACACCCTTCTAGACGGAGCTGTGTAGCGATGCCTTCCCTGGGCTCCCACGGCCCTCCTGACTTCCCCACAATGCTCTGGGGGAGAGGGAGTACTCTGTGTCCAGGTCCCCGTCTCTGTCCGCCTGCTCCAGGACCTTGTTCGTGCCCCTGTACCTGGTGCCCAGCATGGGGCCGGGTACTGGGAGAGCCTGTGGGTCACTTTTCTGTCGTGGGACGCCGCCATCCTGTGCCTGTCTGACCCCTAACTCCACAGACTGGGGCGTCCCCCCTTGCGGTCGGGGCTGGGAGCGGGGGATCTCAAGCAGCACAGCTGGGCGCCCGGGAGGCCTCGGGGTGGCCTTGGGGCCCGGCCACCGTCCTCCCCGGTCCCGCGGGCCACGCGGTGCCTGACCTTGGCCCAGTCACTTCCCCTCCGGCGCACGCGCTTCCTGCCCGCCGCCCGCGCCGGGGCGAATGAATGAGCCTCCCGCCGGGCCAAAGCCCGTAATCACCGGCCAGATCAAAGGCCGCACGCAGTCCGCCCGGGGCGGCAGCGGAACCCGGGCTTTTCTGAAAACGGGAAGGAACGGGAACAGGCCCGGGACCCAGACGCGCCCCCCGGGCCGCCGTTTCCGGTCAGGCCAGCCCAGCCTCCGCGTCCCCTTCCCCCACCGAGGCCTCAACTTCCCCCGGGAATCGCCACCACTTCCGGCCACGACCTGCCGGAGAGGCTGCGGCGGCCCCACCCCCAAGCCCCCAGCCCGAGCCCCGGCGCTGCGCAGGCGCGCTCCCTCCCCAGCGCGGCCCCGACGCGGCGCCGCGCACGCGCGCTCCCCACGACTCCGCCTGGCGCGCCCTCGCCCGCCCGCGTCACCGGTCGCGCGCCCACTCACGCCCCCCCAGCACGCGCACGCGCACTCGCCCGCCCATTCGCGCTCGCCCGCCCGCCTCCCCGCCCGCCCCCCGCCCGCAGCCGGGCTCCCCGAGGCGCGCGCCCACCCCGGCCCCGGGTTCACGCCCCCCCGCCTCCGCGCCCTCCCCTCACCTCCTCGGTCCCGGGGCCGCCGCGCCGCACTCCTCCTGTCTCCTCCCTCGCGGATGGTGGCAGCGGCGGCAGCGGCGACTCAGACCCTGGGGTCAGGGGGACGGGCGCCCAGGCCGGAAGTGACCTTCCTGGCCGCTTCCGCCCGCGCTGCTCCCCCTCCCCTTCCCACCCCCCGCCGGCCTCCACCCGGTCCTCGCCGCTCTAGGAAGGCGAGCCCGGCGACCCCCTAGCCGCCGGCCCCCCCCAGCTCTATGGTGCGGAGCGGGCGCCCCTGGGAGCCACTTCCGGACGCGTCTAGGACACGGGTCCTCCGTCCCTGCTCTATGGCGCCGCGCGCCGAGGGGCTTCGGACCCCGCCCCCTTTCAGGACAGGAGGCGCGGGCCCGGCCCGTTAGGCGGAGACTTCCGGGTGTCTCGGGAGGTGCCCCCCCTCCGCCCGGCGCCCGGCGCTCGCGCCTGCGCGGTCGGCGCCCCGCGCTAGCCTGGGGCGGAAAGGTGTGGGGGAGAGTGGCGACGAAGGCCGCTCGTGCCACCCCAGGTCCTCCGGTCGTCTCTATCATCGTAACCCCTTCCGTGCCGGGGCTCGTGGCGGTTGCGGCGTCCGCTCGCAGAGGCAGCTCCGGGGCACAGCCCTGACCAGCCCTGCCCGGTCCGTGGTGAACTTTTAGGATGGGGATCCTGCTGCCCCCGAGGCAAGCCCCACAAAGTGCCCTTGCTTACTGCACCTGCCACATGCCACTCTGAGCGGCAAGCCCCCTCCTTCCCTGGGTCCCCTTTCCTCTGGGTCCGAGAGGGGAGCTGGCCTCAGGTTTCGTCTGGGAAGCTTCCTGAGGGTCGAGGATCGGTGCCACCCCTGGAGCTGGGAGGGCTTCTTGTCCTCCGGCCCCGGACGGAGCGAGCCTTTCCCGTCTTTTGGCCTCAGTGCCCTCCTTTTTCAGGGGTTAATAGCACATCGTGCGCCTGCGAGGGCTTTGCATGCTTCAGGTGCCATTAACCTATTACCATTTTGCAGATAAGGGACACAGAGCTCAGGGCACCTGCCGAAAGCCACACGCCCAGAATACAGAGCCTGGGCTCCAAGCGTGGCCTCGCTCCTGATTCTTGTACTTGACCACGCTTAACGCATACTGCCTCCCATGGCAGACCATTGATCCTAGCGGCTGGGGATTCTCCTACTTCCCTCCTGTGAGGCAGGCTCTTAGGAAGCACTCACTGAATGTTAGCTCTTACTTCAGTGTTCTCAAAGAAAGTAGATATCTTAAAATTACTGTTTACACCATAGTGTCCCCATAGGCTAAGTCCCTCTGGTCACTGTCAGTTCAGAATTTGGCTGGCTCTCACATAAGTGGCAGATGACTTACCGTGATTATGTATAACTGTTTTATGATCATCCTCATTGAAATAGTCACCAATAACAAATAAATAAATATAAACAACTAATTAAAAAAAAAAGTCACCAAGCTTGGGAGTCAGGAGGATGGCAACGTACAATTCACTGGTTGAATGACACCTCTTGCTGAGGGAACAGAAGGCAAGCTGAGGACAAAGCACAAACCGACACCCGGCAAACCTCTCCCCCCCACCCCCAGCCACGGGATGTACGTGACATTCCTCAGGCACCCCTGGCTGCCTTAAAGCTAAGGAAAGGAAAAACAAATAGTTAACTAACAGAGATCACAATCCTGCAAGACCTGAGTCTCCCTCAGTTTACACGTGTCCTAGTGATTTACAAGGAAGAAGCTTTCTTATCAGTAGCCTAACTTCCAGAGACCCATAATTCAGTTTCCTGAAGCCCTAACATTACCATCCCTAAAATCACAATCCTGCAAGATCTGAGTCTCCCTCAGTTTACACACGTCCTAGTGATTTACAAGGAAGAAGCTTTCTTATCAATAGCCTAACTTCCAGAGACCCATAACTCAGTTTCCTGAAGCCCTAACATTACCATCCCCTCCATAAAATTGAGGGAGGCTAAGGCAGAAGGAAATGTAAATAAAACGGAACTTCTTTTAAACCTGCAGTCCATTGATAAGGACATGTGATAGGAGGAAAGTAACATTCTCCCAGGAAGCTCCCAATGACCTCACTGTAAATACCTGCTACAGGGGTAAACAACCTTAACTTGACTATAGCAAGGCCTCCAGTGTCCTGCGAGTCTTCTTTAACATATGAAAGTACTTTCTCAACCTCCCTTTCCTTACCTCCCCAACCCCATGGTATATAATCAGCCACCCCTCACAACCCGGGGCAGCTGCTCCTTCTGCCCACGGGTCCTGTCCCCGAGCTTTCATAAACCACCATTTTGCACCAAAGACGTCTCAAGAATTCTTTCTTGGTCGTCGGCTCCGGACTGCACCCACTGAACCTCACCTATATTCCACAACCTCATCACTCTCACAGCCTCAATTTAGTTAGATAATCTGTGCAAAAGTGCTTAATTCAGGACATGACTCACAGCTAAGTCTCAATAAAATGCTAGTGATTAGTAGGACTTATTAGTATTATTACTTCTGCTCTGGCCACTGTATGGGTCACATCTCAGTCTGCATCAATCAGAACGTGTGCATTGTTGATCTAATAACAGCCTTTCAGGGAAAAAAATAGTACGGTATTAAATGTACTTGTAAATAGTAAGACATGGCTGTGTCTCACCTTCAGAAATATCACAAAGGTAACTTTTTAAAACTAATTATTATTATTGTGGGTATGAACTTTACATCATGAAAGCTGCGTATAAGGCACATCTGTGCTCCTCTGACTTAGATCATTCCCTGTGTGTCTGCAATGGCCCCATGAGGGCAGAGAGGGGGGCACAGCTTCGCCCTCTCCCCTTCCTGCCCTCCCTGCTGGCCAAACTGGTGAGATCCGGAGCAGCGATCTTGGATCACCAGACAGATGCTCCGTATTGAGGATGGTGGAGTCACAAGCTAGGAGGGGCAAGACGGACGCTTGATGGCTTTGTGAAAACCAGGTTCTGTGCCTCCGTGAGGAAAACTCCTTCTATCTGATTGCAACCATTAATAATTCTGAGTCTCTCTTAAGACAGCCAAACCAATAACGGGTTATCTCCAAAACATAGGATGGGGTTGCAGTAGAGATGGCTAAGTGATCACAGAAATCCGCCCTTCCCGGGGCGCCTGGGTGGCACAGCGGTTAAGCGTCTGCCTTCGGCTCAGGGCGTGATCCCGGCGTTATGGGATCGAGCCCCACATCAGGCTCTTCTGCTATGAGCCTGCTTCTTTCTCTCCCACTCCCCCTGCTTGTATTCCCTCTCTCGCTGGCTGTCTCTATCTCTGTTGAATAAATAAATAAAATCTTAAAAAAAAAAAAAAAAGGAAATCTGCCCTTCCCTTTCAAAGCGTAGAATCATCCCTGGAATGCTTCATCGTATCCAGGGACCGCAGTTACCAGTGCCGGCATCTGAGTGTGGCCTTGTGATTGGTACTTCTCACTAGGATGGCGGCAGAGGGACACGGACCGTTTCCAAGCTCTTATAACAAGCATGCTTGCTCTGTGCTCTCTTCCCTCCTGCTGGCTTGATACAGAAAATAAGCAGGTCCTAGGGCATAGTAGAGTCCCGAGAAAACTGGGTCCCTCCACAGCCACCTCTCCCAGTGCCCAATACCCACCCAAGATTGTTAGATCATCAAGAAATAAGTATCTAATTTGTACACCCATGTTTATAGCAGCATTAGTCACAAAAGATGGAAACAAGTGGCTGTTGAGAAATAAACAAAATGTGGTTTACACATATATTATTCAGGCTTAAAAAGGAAGAAAACCGAGACACACACTACAATATGGGTGAGCCTTGAGGATATTATGAGAAGCAAAATAAGACAAGAGGCAGATGCTGTATGATTCCACTTCCATGAGGTTCCTAGAGGAGTCAAGTTCATGGAGACAGCAAGTGCAGTGGTGATTTCCAGGGGCTGGGAGCAAGGGGGGAGCGGGGAGTGCGTGTTTTGCAAGTCTGGAGATTGAGTTCTGCAAAATGAAAAGAGTTCTGGAGACAGATCATGATGGTTGCACAACAATGTGAACTTAAAAAAAAGGTTAAAACGGTAAATTTGATGCTATGTATATTTTATCACTTAAAAATTTCCTAAGTAAAAAAAAAAAGAAAGAAGCCCGTCATATGGAATGCCATTATAATGTATATCGCTGTGGCCTGAATGTTTATGTCCCCCAGAGTTCATGTTTAGAGGTAACCCCCAAAACTGATACCAGGATATCAATATTAGGATATTTGGAGAGGGGGCGTTTGGGAGGTGATTAGGTCACAAGTGTGGAGCCCTCCTGAACAGGATTGATGGCCTTAAAAAAGAGACTCCAGAGAGATCTCTAGCCCTTTCCGCCATGTGAAGATGCAGTGAGAGGCCAACTATGAATGAGGAAGGGGCCCCTCACCAGAAGATCACCTTGATCTTGGGCTTCCCCGCCTGCAGAACTGTGAGCAATACATTTCTGATGTTCATAAGCCCCCCACCCCCAGTCACAGTATTTATTACAGACTAAACCACATGTGTTTCTTTCTTATGGAAGGTTCCTCTACCCAGACTAGCACAGGGTTTCCAGACGTCAGGCAGCAAACACAACGGCTGTGCTGCCCTTCAGGACGCCTCAGCACCTAGATGGAATTGAAAGCCACGGGACTGAGTAAGACGGGCGGGAGGAGAGAGAGAGAGCGTGCATGGAGAGAGCTTGCAGGGAAGGAAGCAGACGGTGGCCATCTGACCCGAGCCAGGCCAGTCGGTGCCCTTCCTTGGGGGTCTTGTCTCAGGGATGGAGCTGATGGCAGCCTTGCTTCCCACCCTCTGGGGGAAGCCCGTCTGCAGGAGGAGAAAACGTCCCACCCTGAGCCGTGAGAGGTGGGGAGTGAGTGACCTGGCCGAGCTCAGGTGCCCCCAGAGTCCCCTAACCCTCCTGAGGTTTGGTTCTTCCACTCTCCCTTCCCCTGAGTGAGTCCCTCCAGACTCCTTCCAGGAAATCCCCATTTTGGCCCCTTGGGTTCATGTCTCTGTGACCAAAGCATTGGGCACATACAAGCCTCATTCGGGGTTGAAATGAGTGAATGAAGGCGGGCTGGGCCAGGCGATACCCGAGCGTCCCACGCTGGCGTGCTTGCAGGGACCCAAGCACCAGCTGCCCACCTAGGCAACCCCCTCCCGGGCTTCCCCCGACGAAACCACCTCTGCCTGTGGTGTGCGGAGGGGACAGAGAGTTTGCAGCTGTCGCACAACCACCGAGAAGTCCCCCGAGAGTCACAGAGAAAGACACACGTGTGAGGCACACACACAGTCACACTTCTGGGATGCGCATTGTTATGGTAATGACAACCGGCTACAGTCTGACTCCTGGGCCCCACGCAGTGCTTCCTCCTCCTCTCCCTCCCATGGGCTCCTGCAGACCCTTCCTCCAGGTGGGGCCTCCGGCCTGCCGGGCGCATCACCCGGGACCCGGTGACAAGTGCACAGTCCCAGGCCTCACTCTCACACGCCGACTCAGAATGTGCATTTTAACCTGGTGCCCAGGTGGGTCTCACCCACGAGAAAATTCGCAGAGACTTAGCACCAAATAAACTGCGGGACGCCCAGTTAAATCTGAGTGTCAGGTAAATGATGAGTTATTTTTCAGTATAAAAATGGCTGATGCTTATCCAAAAATAATTAGTTGTGTTTTATCTTAAATACAAACGGAACTGTGCATCCTATATTTTTATTTGCTAAATCTGGCAAGCCTGCGTAGAGGACGCTGTGGGGGCTTTTAGACACCAGACACCCGCCTCACCACGGGTTTCCCCAGGTTTCCACACCTCCTCCTTGCATCTCAGGTGCACGGGAGTGTGTGGGACTGAGGAGGACAATTCCACCCCTGGACTTTAAACAGTGGGCGTAACACCTGCCTTAGGTCCAAGCTAATCAAAGCAAACTCATATGCCGTGGCCTCTGTCTTTGGGTGAGCCCCAGTCACGCCAGTGCGATAAAGAAGTGTTTTCAATGGGATTCCGACCCATAAGCTTGTCCTGGCACCCTTCCCGGATGGCGGAATACAGGATGTGATGCTTGGAATCGTGGCTCGTCATTCTGCCACCATGAGGGATGATGAGAGACAGAAGCAGAAAAATGTTCACCTTTAGCCGGGAAGGCTGACCTAGAGCCTGCAGAGTCCCGATAAGGATCAAATACGTGCTGGCTGGTACGTTCTTTTTTTTTTTTTTAAGATTTATTTATTTATTTATTAGAGAGAGACAACCGGCGAGAGAGGGAACACAAGCAGGGGGAGTGGGAGAGGAAGAAGCAGGCTCCTAGTGGAGGAGCCTGATGTGGAGCTCGATCCGGGAACACCGGGATCACGCCCTGAGCCAAAGCCAGACGCTTAACCGCTGCGCCACCCAGGCGCCCCTGGCTGGTACATTCTTAAAGGACCTCCTGATGGTCCGTACATCACACCGATAGTTAATATCAAACTGAATGATAAGCACCAGGGGAATCTTGTGAAAGTAGTTTTACGAGTAGAAATTTGAAGGAGACATCTATAATCAATTCTCCCTGCTTCTCCCCTCCTCCTCGAGCAATGAGCTCATAACCACCAGCTTCATGCAGCCATCACGCTGCTCTTTCTGCCCACAGGTCCTGTCCCCAAGCTGTAATAGAAACGCCTTTTTGCGCCAAAAACGTCTCAAGAATTCTTTCTTGACCGTTCGCTCGCGGCCCCAGTTTGAGGACAGGTCCACATCACAGGCAGCAGAGCAGAGAGTGGGAAAGAAGACAAGCCCCCGGTGACTTTTTTTTTTTTTTAAGATATATTTATTTATTTCAGAGAGAGAGAGAGAGAGAGGTTACACATGTGCAAGCATGATCGGGGGGAGGGGCAGAGGGAGAAGCCGACTCACCGCTGAGCAAGGACCCTGGAATCATGACCGGAGCCATGAAGGCAGATGCTTAACCAACTGATCCCCCCAGGCGCCGCCCCGCTGTCCCGTGACATCTTTAAGTGACCGAATCAAAGTGACCCTGGAGCTGGGCCCTTTCTCAGGACTTGCCTGCTGGCTGATAAAACCTCCCTGGAGTTTAAGCAAGTTGGAATCAAGTTTCCGGGACTGGTAGCTGAATGCATCTCAACTACTGTGGATAGAAACCATCCTTGCTTGCATTTCCTGCAGGAGAAAAGTGGTGACAGAGGAGGGGAGCCTGCATGCCCCAAGCCTTACAATCTCCAGCTTTGTCTGACCCCCAAGGCCATGCAGGTAGCCATTTCCCTCTTCACCTGATTTGGGGAAGCTCTGTGCTCGTGGAGCCGCTTGAGACTTTCACGTGTTCAAAGACGTTCATCTTCAAACTCACAATGGTGCTTGAAGAGGGGGCAGGAGAGAAGCTCGGCCCCAAAGAAGCTGAGACTCGGAGACTTCGAATAGCACAATCAAGCCCACACAGCCAGTGGGGATCTCCCCCAGCTCCCAGGCCTCCGCGCCAGGCTCTGCCCTGTCCTACCAGCCTCTCCCCAGACCCCCTGAGCGGGAACCGGCTTTGCGCTGTACTTTGTTTCCGAAAACTCTTGACACCCAGAGAGGAAAAAAAGTACCAAAAACAAAACAAAACACACCCACGAAAAAACCCAAAATAAAAACAGAAAGACCTCCATAAAGCCAAAAAGCTTTCAATGAATTTGATTTTAAAGATACGCGATGATTTTATTGTTTAATAAGAAGAATATATTATGACCCCCTAGGTTTCATTCATTTCAAGTAAAACCTGCTTGAAGAGAAAGTTAACGAGAGCAGGTAAGTGGTATCGGTTGGTGTAAACAAACCATAAACCTGTTCACTTTCCTCTTCTGGCAGTGAATTGTTCCCAGAGCCATAAACTCTCATCATAAACTCCAAGGGGGTGTGAGGTTATGAGAAACCCTCCTTGTTGCTGCAGGATTCATGTTTTAAGTAATGGCGTATTTATCTCGGGCGGTTTTTCCCGGTATTATCACAGGACATCAGATGTTTTGAGTTGCTGGTCCCACATCTGATCTCGTGTCTTCCTGGGGCCAGAGAAGGGTGAGGCCCAGTGACCACGAGGGGCCCTGCCCTGGGACTCTGCCCTCCCTCTGGAGGCTGCCCGACGTGGCGGGAGAGCCCTCAACCTCCGCAGGCGTGGAACAGCACCTGAGGTCCTCCGTATTCCAGGGCAAGCAGCATTGGGGAAAGGCCACATCACACAGCAACCTGCATTTCACATTCATACAAGAATGTTATTTTCTTTTTACTTAATTTTTTAAAATTTTGTTAAAGATTTTATTTATTTATTTGTCAGAGAGAGAGAGAGTGAGTGCGCGTACCCACGGGGGAAGGGGCAGAGGACGAGGGAGAAGCAGACTCACCGCTGAGCAGGGAGCCAGAAGCGGGACTCGATCCCAGGACCCTGGGATCATAACCTGACTGAAGGCAGACGCTTAACCGACAGAACCACCCAGGCGTCCTGAGAGTGTTATTTTCAAGCTTGGTTGGAATTCTCTCTTGAAAGATGAAACTAAAAATTATTTTCCAACACAAGACTTCTGGTGGAAACTACAAATGGTTTAAGTAAAAATTATTCCCCCCAAAAAAGGAAATTCAGTCCTCATTATATATGGATTCCACACCTGAGAATTTGCCTCCTTGCTGAAAATTGTCACCCCCCAACCAGTGCTTGTGAGAAACCAACCCTGCGGACGCCCCGATCTTGGACCTCCAGCCTCCGGACCTGGGAGGGGATACATCTGTGCTGTGTGAGCCCCGGGGTCTGTAGTACTTTGTTGGGGCCGCTGCAGCAGACTGACACAGCATGGCCACAGAGATCGGGGATGCCCCCCACGCATGAATGAGCCCGTTCTTCATCACGGCTTGCTTCCTCCGCCCCTGGCCCCCCTGCCCTGCACTCACCTTCCAGCCCTCCTGAGGCTCCCCTGGGACCAGGCCTCCAGACCCTGCAGTCCCCCCGACTTTGACGGCAGGTGGTTCCGGGGTGGTTGGATTGGCCTTCCAACTCTTACCCCAGGGCATCTAACTGACCTCACCCCAGAGCCCAGCCAGAAGGGGCAGAGGAGGTCGTTTTCACTTCCAACCTCCCGAGACAAGACAGGTGGGATGGAAGCCGAGAGAACTGCCCACAGCCGCCACCTGAGAAGCTGCCTTTGCTCCAGGCAGGTGTGTGAAACAGAGCTGGGCAACACTTTCCAGGGAATTCTCTGTGTCGGCAGGTGAGGTCGGCTTGGCTCCCTTAGCCCATCAGCCCTGCTCACCGTCTGCCGGTCCAGGCTCTCCGGCCCGTGGAAGATCTGCTGCCTGGGCTGCACAAGGGCCACAGAAGGGAAGACCAGGCTCCCCACACCTGCTGCTGGCTGTGAAACTTCAGTCTCCGCCGCTCTCTCACTGTCTCTTGGCGCAGCCTCACTTGTCCCAGCTGTAAAATGGGCTGATGCTTTGATCTGCTCTGCAGTCCCACGGAGAGAGCGTAGGGCGGAATAACATAATAGGCACTGTGTGCCCATCATTAAGCAATTCATTCATAATTTAACTATTCACTCCCGAGCGTTTCCTGAGGCCTGGCGAAGATGACTCACCCTCGCTGTCCAGCCCCCAGGAGCCCTCGCTGTGGGGTGCAGACTGGCTGGTGGGCTCCGGACTCCCTCATCCATCATCCATTTATCCAATAAACATCACCCGAACCTCCGGGTGCCAGGGGCTGGACACCCAGGCAGGAACCAAACCCCCTCCCCACCCTGGAGGATCTCCCTGCTTTAAAGCACCATACAAAAGAGAAGACGTTAATTATTATTTTGAGTAATAATTATAGCGGTGCTACAAAGGAGCCCAGAAGCTTTGGTAGGACATGGGCCAAATTTGCTGCCCAAAGAATTTTTGCCCTCGGGCCTGAGAAGTAAGGTGAGAACTACTTTCCTTCAATCCTTATTTACTCACTCACAGGCAGGCCCCAAGTTGGGAGCTGGCAACAACTGGGTCTCTGTTATTGAGCTGCTCACCACAGGGTGAGCAGGGCAGACACAAAAAATAGTCCAGGCACAAGATACAGAGAGAAGGGGCACTATGGAAGCTCAGATGAGGAGCTTCGTCCAGATTTATTGGGGTGGGAGTGGTCTGGGAAGGCTTCCTGGAGGAGGCAGCCTCTGAAACAGATTGCTAAGGAATGTATGATGTTACCAGGTGAAGAAGTGGAAGGAGGACATCTAGGGAGTCGTTCCTTCTTTCTATTCCTCACCAATATTTATGGTGCACGCGAGTGCTGGAGAAACAGCGCTGTGTGTGGCCACTGTACAGGTCATCAAGGTGGTGTGATGTGAATGACTACTTAATTTGTGAGGCCCAGTGCAGGATGAAAATGCAGAGCCCTGTGTTTAAAAAAATGGTTTGGAAAAAAAAATAAAAAAAAATTAAAAAATGGTTTGGGGCTCTTAGTCGGTTAAGCGGCTGACTCTTCGATTTTGGCTCAGGTCATGATCTAAGGGTCCTGGATTAAGCCCCATGTTGGGCTCTGCACACAGTGGGGAGTCTGCTTCAGGATTCTGTCTCCCTCTGCACCCCCCCCCACTTTCTCTCTCTCTCTCTAAATAAAATAAATAGATCTAATAAATCAAATTATTAAATTATTTTAATTATTAAATATTTAATTGTTTAAATAATAACATATTTATAAACATGTTTATTTATAAAATTTATAAATATTTGTAAAATAATAAAAATAAAAATAATATGGTTAAATAATATTATTAAATTAAAAAATTGAAATTAAATAAATGAAAAATAATTTTTAAAAATTTAAAAAGGGGTTAAGAATCTCAAGATGGCCCCAGGAGGGCATTCAACTGAGCATGGGGCCCTTCTTCTTCTTCTTTTTTTAATCATCTCATTTATTTTTCATGACAAGTGTACTCCTTGATCCCCACCCCCTGTACCACCCAACCCCTGCCTACCTCCACTCTGGTAACCATTAGTTTGTTCTCTATAGTTAAGAGACTCTTTCATGGTTTCTCTCTCTCTCTCTCTTTTTTTTTTTACTTTGCTTGTTTCTTTTGTTTCTTAAATTCCACATGAGTGCGATCATATGGTATTTTTCTTTTTCTGATTGACTTATTTCGCTGAGCATAATACACTCTAGTTCCATCCACGTCATCGCAAATGACAAGATTTCATTCTTTTTGATGGCTGAGTAATATTCCATCATATATACACCACATCTTTATCCATTCATCAGTCCATGGTCATTTGGTCTCTTTCCATAGTTTGGCTATTATTGCTAATGCTGCTATAAACATGGGAGGTGCCTATATCTCTTTGAATGATTTTTGTATTTTTTGTGGGTAAATAGCCAGTTTCTGGGTCATAGGATAATTCTATTTTTAATTTTAATTTTTTGGAAACCTCCACACTGTTTTCCACCGTGGTTGCACCACTTTGCATTCCCACCAACAGTGCAAGAGGGTTCCTTCTTCTCCTCATCCTCACCAACACTTACTTCTAGCATGGGGCCCTTCGAAAGGCGGGACCCTGTCACATATACAGGCAGGTTGTAACCCCGTGAATCTGTCCCTGGATAGGTGTGTGACTTCTGTCACTTTTGAGCAGACAACTTGACTTGGAAAGGCTTGAGTGGACTTATTTCACGTAAACAGAAGTCTGGAGGTAGGGCAAGGGCAAGTCAATTCAGTCATTGTACCCATGCCAACCAGTTTCCTCCATCTCTCCTCCCTTCCACCCTGAATGGGATATCTGTTACCCCTCACAGCACCCAGGTGGCTGCCACAGTTTAAAGTGTCACCACAGACAGATCAAGGCAGAAGGACAACTCTTGCTGTTTATCTCTTATTTAAGAGTTGGGTAAAATGCCCCCTGGAGGTGCCCCCATATCTTCCTTCATACCTAACTGGCCAGGAAGTGCCACTGGCTTGAGCCTCAGCCAATCACTGGCAAGAACAAGAGCATCCTGATTGGCTCAGACCAATAAGCCCTGGCTCCTGATTGGGGCCTCGTTTTTCCCCTAGGACTCTCTTAAGCCTATATCCTCTCCATTTCAGATGAAGACTCTGATTAACTGGTTTGTCTAGGGTCTGTAAGCTGAAGTGGGTGGATGTTGGGTGGGGTAGAGACCCTGACACACCCATTGTTCAGGGTCCTAGATGCTGATGGACTTGGCTTCTGTTTGCCCTATTTGCCTCTGTGTTCTCTGCACCTGGAATAGGTGCCCCGGGGGCGCCTGGGTGGCCCACTCAGTTAAGTGCAGGATTCTTGATTTCATCTCAGCTCATGATCTCAGGGTCTTATGATCAAGACCTGCATTGGGCTCTGAGTTCAGCACAGAGTCCGCTTGAGATTTTCTCAATCTCTCTCTTTCCCTATCAGTTATCAGTCATGTTGACTGTAGGTAGAGTAAAAAAAAAAAAAAAAAA
>NW_024424341.1:40939875-40953668 GCF_017311325.1 Ursus maritimus
AAAAAAAAAAAAAAAAAAGCTAATGTTTATCAACTCCTTACTCTCTACGGGGCATGATCTAAGAGCTTTGCATGTATTCACCCACGGAGCAGCACAAGGACCCCGTGAAGGGGTGACTAGTCTAATGTGCTGCCGGATGCCAGACGCAGGGATGCTGATGGGTGTATCACAATCTCCTGGAAGGCTTGTTAAAACAGAGTGCTGGGCCCACCCCGCGTTTCTGATTTAGAGGATCTGAGGTGGAGGCCGAGATTATGCATTTTTTTTTTTAAAGATTTTATTTATTTATTCGACAGAGATAGAGACAGCCAGCGAGAGAGGGAACACAAGCAGGGGGAGCGGGAGAGGAAGAAGCAGGCTCACAGCGGAGGAGCCTGATGTGGGGCTCGATCCCACAACGCCGGGATCACGCCCTGAGCCGAAGGCAGACGCCCAACCGCTGTGCCACCCAGGAGCCCCCGAGATTATGCATTTCTAATGAGCCCCCAGGTGATGCTTTGTGGCTGGTCTGGGACCTGACTCGAACCCTTGGGCCACTATGGTCGAGCACAGTGATCATACCTGAAGGAAAGTGGTGTTGGGCTGAGGGCTGGGGTGAAGTTAGCACCCTACCTACGTGTGCCTGGCTGCATGGGAAGAGGTGGCTGAATCCTGCTCTCCATCTTCTTGCCACACCCATCCCCTGGCTCGGGCTCAGTCCTTCTTGAGGGCACCCTTTTCCGATTTCCACCAAGGCATCATATAAGCTAGAGGAATACTGGATCTGAAAGGGTCCAATTATGTGGGATCTTACAGGCCAGAGTCAAGGGTTTGCACAAGCAACCTTAAGCAAAAGAGTGACATGTTCCTGTTTAAGATTTAAGAGCCCTCTGATGAATGGAAAACCAAAATGTAATATACATACATATAATGAATTATTAATCAGTCTTAAAAAGGGAGTTCTGACACACACCATGTCATAGATGAACCCAGAGGACATCGCACTACATGAAATAAATCAGTCCCAAGAAGACAAACACTGTCTAATTCCTCTTATATGAAGTTCCAGGGGCTGGGGCAGGGGGCAGGAGGGAGAATGGGGAGTTGTGTAATAGACAGAATTTCAGTTTTGCAAGAGGAAAAGAGTTCTGAAGATAGATGGTGGTGACAGTTGCACCAAAGTGAATGTACTTAATGCCACTGAACTGTATACTTAAAAATGGTTAAAACGGTAAATCTTATCACACACAAAAATGATCCCTCTGGCTGCTGTGAGAAGACTGGGGTGGGAGGAGGCCAGAGTGGCAGCAAGACACTAGGCAGGCTGATAGCAGTTGTTCAGGTGAGAGGTCAAGGGTACTTAGGCCAAGTGACAGCAGTGGGAGAAGTGGACAAAGTGTGACCACTCTGAACGCAGCGCCAACAGGATCTGCTGATGGACTGGATGTGGGGAGTGATGGACAAGTAGAATCAAGGGCGACCCCTCCATGTCTGACCCGTACATCTGGACGAATGACGGGTTCATCTTCTCAGAGGGGAGTAGGAGGGAAGCTCCAACCCACCCTAGGTTTGCGATGTCAAGTGGGCGACGGGATGTGAGTGGGAACAAGATCAGCTGTGTTCCTGCAGCAGAAAGGAGGCCGGTGTGGCTGGAACTCATGAAGCAAGAGTAAAGAGGGGGCAGAGAGGTGGGCCCCTAACCTCCGGTAAGTTAACCTGGGGGAAAGTTACTGTCTGTTTAATGAACGGGGAGGTGCGGACGACGTCTAGCGCTGCGCCCGGGGCCCACGCGGCTTGTGTGAGCCGCCCTCAGACAGAGCTTCGGCCCATCTCTTAAGATTTCTTCCCGCTCTAAAAACCAACTCTTCTCGTTTCCGAGATGGGGAAACTGAGGCAGGTGTCCTGTCCGATGGGAGCAGGCCAAGGACCTGTGACCGGCAGCACCCTCTCCCGATTCACGCGGAAGGGGACACTGAGGCCAGACGCTGTGCGCCAGGCTCACACCAGGGGAGCCGAACCAGGGCGCGCAGGTCGGCCCCAGCCACGCGCATCCCAATGCGAGCCCACCTCGGACCTTGCCAGCGCCGCGCGGGCAGAGTAGGGGACGAGACTCGACCCGTTGTCAAGGAAGCGCAGAACTCTGGCCGGACCCCTCCTCCTCGCCTGCCCGCCGCTACGGCCCGGGGATTTCATTTCCCGAGCGCCCGCCGGCGTCCAACCTCCACCTGTCTCAGGACAACGCCGCCATGACTCCGCCTTCTCCCTCCCTCGACCTCCCCGTCGGTACGTCTGCGCATGCACGGGTCCGCGCGAGAGCCAATGGGAAGCCCTGCGGGTATTCTGGGAAATGTAGTTCAAAGCCTGGCGCGCTGAGAGGCCTTGTTTGCTTGGGCTAATAGGCCGCTGGCCGTGCTGCATGCACCTTGGAAAGTGTAGTTCAGGGCTATTTGGAGACGGGCGTGCGAGATTCTTCACGGCGAGCGGCCAATGGGAAGCGTCTTTTGCCGCGATGCTTCCTGGGAAATGTAGTTCTGGGTGAGGCTGGCGGGGCGGGGGGTGAGGGACGGAAGGTGAGGGGCGGAACGGACGCCTCGGTGTCTGAGTGTTGGGGGGGGAGGAGGCCGGAGGAGTTTGGCGCAAAGCCTGCCGGGGCATGGAGTCCCGGTGAGCTTTGTGCGCATGTGCGACGAAGTGAGGGGGCTTGGGGGGCCTCGTCTGGGAGAGTGAGGTGAGCGAGGGGGGGAAGGGGGGGTTGGGGGGCGGTTGGACGCGCTTTAAGGAGAGGGGGGCTGCAGGCCGGAGGACGGAGGGATGGGCGGCAGGGGAGGGGGAGGGCCAAGAGAAGAGGGAGGTAGGCGAGGGGGATGGGAGAGGGAACGGGAGGGGGAGGGGCTGTGGGAGGGTCGGGAAGTGGGAGGGGGCTGTGGCCCCTAGGAGTGGAGAACGCGGGAGAGGGTGGAAAACCGGGGGCGGGGTGTGGGGGAGGGTCCAGGAGGGGGAGGGGGAGGGGCGGAGGTGGGGCCGGGACCCACGCCGCGGGAGGGGGCCGGGTCCTGGGGCGGGCGCGGGGCTTCCGCGGGCGCTCGCCCTTGCGCGGAGTTCGGGGCGTCCGAGGGTGAGGGTGATCGCCGCGCTCCTGTCTGCGGGTGCGGAGCGCCCACGGCGGGGGCTTGGTGCACGGGAGGCGGTTGGCCGGCGGGTGGAGAGTGCACCAGGCTGTGTTCGCGTCCCGAAGCTGCCCCGGCCAGCCTCCAGTCACCCTCTGTGCCCCTGTTGGAGGGCTGGTCCCCTCTTGCGGTGGCTGGTTAGGTTTCCGTGCGTGCGCCTGTGGGGTGGATCGCGGTGTCCCCATCGCCTCCCGGGGTAGCAGTGGGTGCAGCTCCCACTCTGGTAAGAGAGCACTTGCGGGGCGCCCCGTACTGCTCTCGGCATCTTTGTTTTCCTCGCGTCTTGCACTCAGCGGCGACTCTCGGATCAGTAGGGGTTTTCTCCCTATTTTACAGCCCAGGAAATGGAAAGCCCGTGTGTAAAAGGTGCTATTGTACTTTGTCCAAGGACAAATAGCTAGTCGGCTGGAGAACCGGGCTTTGCTCCAGAGCCCTTGTGCTCCGAGTAAATATTTGTCCAGTGGACCAGTGGCTCTCAGCCGGGGCGGGGCGGGGGGGGGGCATTCTGCCTCTCAGGGGATAAGTGGCAGTATCTGGAAACCTGTTGGGTTGTCACAGTTGGGGAGTTGGGGAGACAGCTACTGGCATCGGGTGGAAAAGGGCTAGGGATGCTGATAAACCTTTCACATGGCATGAGGACGGCTGCCACCACGCAGAATGACGCTGCTCCACGTACGACTAGCACCGAGGTTTGGAAACCCAGCAGGAGACGCGCAGGTCTTCATTGAGACTTACTGTATGCTGGGCCACTGCTAATTCATATTCCTAGCAACCCACTGTGGGGAAGGAGCTATTATGATCCTGGTTTACAGGTGAAGAAATTCAGCCCACAGAGAGGCAAGTCATGGGTCCAGGTGACGCGCTAGGTAAATGGGAGAGCTGGAAGTGGAAGCGAGGCAGCCAAGGTCCAGAGCCCTCTCTTAACCGTTTAGTTAACCGAACGCGCCGTGCAGAGGTGCTGGGTGCAACCAGCATGGGCTCTGGAGTCCCACAGTTCCAGGTTTGAATCCTGCCTCTGAGTGTTTGCACAGGGCTGTTGGGACGCTCTTGTGGGGCAGTGGGAAGCAGAGCCCACTCAGCGGCTGTCTCCTGAGGCCTCCAGGGTGCCTGGCTGGGCTGGACGGTGCTCCTTGACACGGCAGTGTTAGGGGTGCTTTAGTGAAGGGCAGCACACAGCGTTCTGGCATCCCCAGGAGGCCCTGAACCTGCAGTGGATGATAAGGATTGGTTTACGTGGGTGGAACGCCCTTCCTTACCGCTTAGTATGTGGTGACCCCAGGACCCAGAGAAGGGACCAACTGGCCCTGCTCTCAACTCACGGTGGACAGCTGGTGGCTACCCACAGCCCCCCGAGACTGTGGGACCCTTCAGCTCGCTGCCTGAGGCCTGGATCCCTCAGGTCAGATTCCAGTCCCATCCCGGAGGGATCTTTCTCACAGCAGGGCAGGCTTCTCTGCATCTTTGGAGACTCACCTCTGGCCCAGGTCTTCTGGGAAGCCTTCCCCGCCACTCCCAGGCTCGGCAGTCCTCGCATGGAGGGATGGGTGGGCGGGAGATGATTGCAGACTGGCCGTGGAACCAGGCAGACCTGGGTGTGAGTTTAGGCTCTATTAGCTGGGTGACTTTGGGCAAGATGTCTTCACCTTCCCCATTTGCAAAATGGGGGCAATAATACTAGTCTCATAAGATTCATCATCCCATAAATTTTCTTGAGTGCAAGCCAGCATGCTGGGCTCTGTGTATGTGGTCTCTTGCTCTCCTGAAGCTTCAGTTCTCATGAGAGAAGACCACACAGAAATATAACACCGTCTTGTTAAACACTAAAAGAAAGTTAGTAAACATGATGGGATAGTAACTGCAGGGTAGGGTGTGTGGATGCTATGTTAATCAGATGATTTGAGGAGGTTCTCCGAGTAGGGGAAATTGAGTGGAGGCCTCAAAGAAGAGAAGGAGCCAGCTGAGCCAGCCAGCAAAGAGGAGGGGGGAGAGAATAGCAGGTACAAAGGCCCTGGGGTGGGACTAGCCTGAGAATATAATCAAGGAGCCAGTGTGGCTGGAGTAGAGAGAGCCAGAGATAGAATGATAAGAGACAAGAAAGGTAGGCAGACTTGAGACCTTGTGTAGCAAGGAAGCAGTCAGAGGGTTTTGAGTGGGGAAGTGACATAATGTGATTTGTATTGAGGGGAAAAAAAGCTCTTTCTAATTACTGTGGGGTGATTTGCATCTAGGGTGGCAGGCTCGGGAGCAGGGAGATGCTGAGGGGGGCTGCGGGGGCCGGCCCAACAATGAGATGATGTCCATGGTCAGTGGCATTGTAGTTAAGAGCCCGGGCTTTGGACTTGGGCTATCAAGGGGTCCTTTCAGCCCAGCCACTCACAGCCTGTGCCTCAGAGCCAAGGATCTTCTCTCTTGACCTCCTTTGCTCTGCCGCAAAATGCGGTTGGCCGCAGAAATTTCTCGTATCAAAAGGGAAGTCGTTCAAACACAGACTTTCTGTTAAATCTCATTGGTCAGAGCCCCTGTCTACCTCCTGCCTTGTGGTCAAGAGAACTGTTCTGTAGTCGTGATTGAGAGCAAGCTGCTGTGGCAAGGAGGCCCCAAGATACAGTGGCTCAAGTCAGGAAAACTTGTTTTCTGACAATGCAGCGGTGTTCTAGGTTGGGTCAGTGCCATGACCCATAGGGTCATCCAGGATCCCTTCTGTCTTGTCTCCCACCGTCCTTTAGGTCAGTGGTTGGCAAACATTTTCTGGAAAGAGCCAGATAGTAAATATTTCTAACATGTGGGCAGCTTTGGGGGCTATTCAGTCTCTGCGAATCTATTCAGGTCTGCCTTCTGAGGTCAAAAGCAGCCATGGACGGTGCATGAGCAAGTAGGCATGGCCATATACCAATAAAACTTTATTTAAAAAGAAAAAGCAGGCAGCTTAGTGGCTCAGTCGGTTAAGTGTCTCCCTTTGGCTCAGATTGTGATCCCAGAGTCCTGGGATCAAGCCCCATGTTGGGCTCCCTGCTCAGCAGAGAGTCTGCTTCTCTCTCTCTCCCCCTTGCTTGTGCTTTCTCTCTTGTCATCTCTCTTTCAAATAAAATCAATAAAAAATCATTTAAAAATTTTTAAAAAAAGGGGGGGGCAACTGGCTGGCTTACTTGGTAGAGCATGTGACTCTTGATCTCGGCGTTGTAGGTTCAAGCCCCACATTGGGTGTAGAGATTACTGAAAAAAAAAAAAAAGGCTGCAGGCCAGATCTGGCCCACAGGTGGCTGTTTGCCGATCCCAGTCCTAGTGGTTCTCAAGCGTTTTGAACTCAGGACTCCTTTATATTCTTAAAAATTACTGGAGATTCCAAAGCATTTTTATTTATAGCAGTTGTATCTATGGGTGTGTATCATATTGAAATGTAAGGTCAAAAACATTTCCAGGTATTTGTTAATGCATTTAGAAGCAGAAGTAATCAATCTTTCATATATTGACATAAATAAAATTTTTTAAATGGAAAATAACTGTTTTCCAAAACAAAAAATTGGAAGTGTGGGATTATTTTTCTGTGAATCTCTCCAATGCCTGATGTAAAAGAAGACGGCTGGGTTTTGCCTCTGCTTCTGCATGCAGCCTGTGTTCCTGCAGCCTCTGGAAGACCCCTCAGGAGACACTCAGGAGAAGAGAGTAAAAGAGGCAGATAATGTCTTACTGTCGTGATGAAACAGTTCTGACCCCGCAGTACCCCACGGGTCCCTGGACCACATGAGGACCTATCTTCCAGGCCGGGCTCTCTCGGCCTTAGTGCTGTCAACATTTGGGGCTGGATCATTCTGTGCCGTGGGCTGCCTGGGGGTTGTAGGACCCCCAGCTGCCCGCTGGATGCCAGCAGCAGTGTTCCCCTACCCCCACCCAACAGTCAAAAACCTCCAGACATTTCCGGCTGTCTCCTGGGGTCACGTCACCCCTGGTGGAGCCACCATCGCGTCTGGGTCCCCTTCTTCAGGAGCAGGGAAGAGGAAGTGGAGGGCACACAGCTTCCTTGGGGGGCGGGGGGATTACACAAAGGAGGAAGGGGAGAGTGGATGTGGGCCAAGTCCTGCAGTCTGCCACGTTTCCCAATCCCCAGGCATGAGTGGGGGCCCCTCAGTGTATCAGGCAGCTCGGGCAGCCGCAGGAATACCACAGACTGGGGGCTTCCACAAGAGACCTTTGTTTCTCTCGGTTCTGGAGCCAGAGTCCAAGGTCAGGTGCAGGCAGATTCGTGTCTGGGCTGCAGTGGCGGCCTGCTTATGTCACGTGGCAGAGCGCGTCGGGAGAGTTCTGTTCCTCTAAGGGCACCGATCCCGTCAGATTCGGACCTCGTCCTTGTGGCTTCTCTTAGTCTCTTTTTCCATTTTTACTGAGATGTCATCAGCATACAGTGTTGTGTTACATGTGACGATCCGACGTGGGTACATTGTGACGTGGCCGCCACGGTGAGTTCAGTTCACGTCTGTCAGCTCGCACGGTCACCCCGTTTTTTCTTGTGATGAGAACTTGTAAGCTCACTCCCCTAGCAGCTTCCAAGCAGGCAGCACAGTCTTGTGAACCCCGGTTGCCATGCGCTACGTCACACCCCCCCACGACTTACTCGTCTTCTAACCGAAGCTCGTACCAGCTTCAGCCGCCATTCGTGTGCACCCCACACCCACCTCCGGATACCGTGGTGCTGGGGTTAGAGCTTCATGTGCATTTGGGGGACCGTGAATAAGGAAGCGGTTGGGGTGGCTTTAGAATAGGCATCCTGAGGCATCTGCTGCAGGGGACGCTGGGAACGCGGGGTTTGCGTGTCATCGGGGCGAGCAGTTACAATGACAGTGGCACTGACGAGAGCTCAGGGCGCTCTGAGCGCTTGCGGGTGCTGTGCTCTGGTCCTAGCTGTCTGCGTGTCTGTTCCTCGCACGGAGCTGAGGGAGGAGACTGAGGAGCAACAGGGCCCATGGCCACCCGGATCCGAGCCCGTGCCGTGCCAGGACGGGGATCCGAACCTCCCTTCCTTTGGCACCTGTTGTGCGCAAGGCTCCCCCCGGGCCCAACAGCCCATGGGCACCTTCCTTCTGAGGCACTCCTCCCTCAGCCGCGCAAGGTAGGGGAGCACCTCGAACTGTGGGGGAAACTGAGACGCAGAGGCTCCGCCACTTACCCCAGGTCACTCGGCTCCTACGTGGGCACGCTCGGGGTGCACCCGGCAGGAGGCAGTGGTCTCCTGAGTGACTGAGCTGGGATCTGACCGTGCTGAACTCCCTTCCCACAGGCGCTGCTGTCCCTGCGGGGCTCACAGACCCCCATGGAGGTCCCGTCTCCCCAGCCTGTGAAGCAGGAAGGCCAGACGGCCGAGGGCCTGACCCTGGACTCGCCATGGCACCGCTTTCGGCACTTCCACCTGGGCGACGCGCCGGGCCCCCGCGAGGCCCTGGGCCTGCTGCGTGAGCTGTGCCGAGACTGGCTGCGGCCCGAGCTGCACACCAAGGAGCAGATGCTGGAGCTGCTAGTGCTGGAGCAGTTCCTGAGCGCCCTGCCCGCCGACATCCAGGCATGGGTGTGCAGCCGGCGGCCCCAGAGCGGCGAGGAGGCCGTGGCCCTGCTGGAGGAGCTCTGGGTGAGCGGGGGGTCAGCGGGGGTGGGGGGCCTGCTCGCACTCGTGTCCCTCAGCCGCCACCTCCCCTGGCTGGAAACTGGCTTCACCCCTCGCTGCCTCAGCTCTGCTATCTGGAGGGCCACTGGTCTTGGGGCACGATTGAGAGTGGGGAGGCTTTGGGGCGGGCGTGAGCATCAGGCTGGTAGCGCAGTGCAGAGGGGTGGTCCCTGAGACCGCCCTCCCTTCTGACTCTCACAGCAACTCTGGGGGTCTCCAAGGCTGCTCTCCTGTTGAACTATTCAGGAGAAGGACCCAGAACCGTCCGAAAACTGTCTTGCTCACAGTTGGGGTTTGTCCTGGCCGAAGGACCCAGATCCGGTCAGCGGAGGGAGGAGGTGCAGGGCTCCAGCCCAGCCCCGTGCACGGACCTCCAGCTGTCCTCTCCTGGCCACGGTTCGTGACAACGTGCGTGTGGGATCGCCATCCGGGATGGCTCCTTGAGCCTTGGTGCCTGGAGTTTCTGTTGGGCTCCACCGTGCAGGCATGACCCCCTTTGCCCTCCAGCCCCCCGGAGGCTGAGCAGATCCTGGGTGTCTGAACGTCTCCGATATAAACTATACTGTTGGACTGTCCCGTGTCGCCCAAAGCCCCCACGCACACAGATACTCCTGTTGGGTAGGATGGCCCGGGGCCTTAGAGGTCACCTCCCAGTGGTTGAGGGCAGAGGCCAGCCCTCCCTTTGGGTGAGGCTAAATGCTTTACTGAAGGCAAGGGGTCACCCGACTGGAGCCTGTGCGCCAGGCCTGCCCCCACCCTGTTTTGTGGAGTGTGACAGAACCTTGCGGGTTGCACAGCCAGGCCTGTCCATTCACGCGGTGCCTGTGGCCCTTTGGCCACAAGGACTGAGTGGAGCAATGTGGATGCAGACAGATGGCCCGCAAGAGCTGAAATCCTTTACTCTTGGTCCATTGCAGGAACAGCCCGCTGACCCCCAGTTCAGAGCCACGCTGTCCAGTGAGAAATAGTTCGTGAGCCCTGTCCGTAATCCTGAATATTCTAGTAGCACGTTAGAAAGGGTGGAAAGGAACAAGTGGATTTAATTTTTGAACTCAGTGTATCCAAGCTGTTACCATCTTGGCAGGTGGCACTTGTCACCTTTTCAAGTGCTCAGCAGCCACATGTGGTCCCGTGGTGAGCGGCGGCAGCCACACAGACAGCCATGAGGAGAGTGAGCAGACTGAGGGAGCAGCCAGTGCACGGGCCTCGAGGCTGCGGAGAGGCTGGCGGGCGCGGCGGGGGGGGGGGCTGCACAGCACAGGGTCAGAGGCCATTGGACGGCGGGGGGAGGAGTCAGAAAGATGGCAGAATGTCCAGCGTGAGGGCTGTCTGGTGCTGGGGACACAGCCGTGGTCTTGTCAGTCCCCTTCCCGGCCCGGCTCCCTGTGATACGCTGTCCCCCGCTTCCTGGGACCAGCCTCACCCCTCCGTTACCTCTCTTCTCGGCCGCTTCTCTGTTCCCTGTCACTGCACCGTAACACGTCACCGCAGAGCCCGTGCCTTAAAGACAGCGCAGATGAACTCACTTGGACTTCTGCAGGCCAGGCGTCGGACTCGGGTCTGGCGGAAACCCAGGTGTGGGCAAGGCTGTGTTCCTTCCGACGGCTCCAGGGAAGAATCCATCCGTGGGCCTCACTCGACCTCTGCTTCCAAGGTCATGTCCTCTCCTGATCCTCATGATGATACTGGGCCTGTCCACATAATCCGGGGCTGTACCCACATGTCAGGACCCTTACCTTGGTCACACCTGCAAAGTCCCAGCCCTTTTGCGACATGAGGTCACAGGGTCACGAGCTCCGGGATCAGGGACTGTTTTGCGTGCCGGAGGAATCGGAAGTGGTGTGCGAGCACGGCGTCAGATTCTCGCGCAGTCGTGGTTCCCGGTGCCTCTCGGACGGCCTCCGGGGGGAGCCGTCCCTGCATGCCGGCGTGTCGTTGCTGTCCTCTCTGGTAAGAGCAGCCTCGGGCTGGGAGCCGGCCAGAGCGTTGGTGGACTGGGGTGATGCTGTTCTGTGGATCGCACCGAACCGTCGCGGCCCCTCTGATGCTGCTTCCCCGTTGCTGGTGGGACGGACAGCTATTTTATTAAAGCAAAAGGTGTGAAGAGTGACGGTAGCCTGGGCGTCAGGCCATTTCACTCAGACTGTGGCAGAGGGACCTGGAGCTGGAGTCTGGGAAACGCCTCTGGGACGAGGGTGTCTCTGAGGTGTGAGTCCTCCCTGTGAGCGGCAGAGCCTGCCCTGATGCGTCGTGCCCGCGCTGGTGTAGGCCGTGGCTCCACACCCGGCTGCTCGGAACACGTGGGAGCTTTGAAGAGAGCTGTGGCGGGTCTCTCAGGCGAGGGGCCATGGCCTCAGTGGATTTTTTTTTGAGATTTTATTTCTTTATTTGAGAGAGTGTGCAAGTGAGGGGAGAGGCAGAGGGAGAGAGAGAGAAGCAGACTCCCCACTGAGCAGGGAGCCTGACGACGTGGGGCTCGATCCCAGGACCCCGGGACCATGACCCGAGCCGAAGGCAGATGCTCAACGGATTGAGCCACCCAGGCGATTGGCTTCAGTGTCTTTTTAACTTTTGGGGGGATGTACAGTTCTCCACATCGTCGACAATCGGTGGTTCATTGTAGCCGTGGTCAGGACGCAGACCTGTGCTGTCGCCCCAGACCCCCCCGTGCCACCGGTCCGTGACCTGTCTTCTGGGGAAGCCCAGAAAGGAACTCAGTGTGCAAACTTTGGGGGCTGGGTCTTTGGCTCAGCACGAGGCCTTTGAGACTGACACATGTGGTTGTGTGTGTCGGGAGTCGGTTCCTTTTTCACATCAAGTAGACCCTGTGGTGTAGACAGCGATGTCTCTGTCCCTCCCCCACTGAAGGACCCAAAAGCGGTCTCCAGTGTTGGGTGGTTTTGAATACAGCTGCTTTAAATGCCTGGGTGTGCATGTCTGTGTGAACACGCGTTTTCCTTTCTCCAGAGTGGGTCGCGGGGAGGGCGAGGGCTGGGTTTTGTGGCAGGTGTGTTTGGTTTTAGAAGAAACCACCAGACTGCTTCCCGAAGTGGCTGTGGTATTTGGCGTTGCCACTGGCAGCGTGTGAGCCTCCGTGGTTCTAAGGGCTCTTGTCAGCTGCTCAGATTCCAGGGGCTGAGAGAAACTCCTGCCTGACTGAGCTGGCCTCGTGGAAATCATTCTTTTTTAAGATTTTATTCATTTATTTGAGAGAGAGTGTGAGAGAGAGAAAGCACAAGCATGGGGAGCGGCAGGCAGAGGGAGAAGCAGACTCCCCACTGAGCAGGAGCCCCATGCAAGACTCGATCCCAGGACCCTGGGATCATGACCTGAGCCGAAGGCAGACGCTTCACCGACTGAGCCACCCAGGCGCCCCAAGGAACTCTACTTTTTTATGGTTTGTGTAGCAGTGACTGGAGCGTAGGTACTCGAGTGCAGGGGCCTTGTCTTTCTTGTTCGCTAACGTGTCCCTGGTGCTTTCAGTAGTGTCTGGGGCATAGTAGGTGGTCAGAAAAGGGCTTGCCAGGGAGCGGTGAGTGACCCCCAGGCCTCCTTCGTTGGATGCAGGCGGGCAGTGCGAAGTTTCCTGTCACGTCTGTGGAGGCAGAGCCTGGACTGTTCTGCAGGTGAGGGAAGGTGGACGCGGTGGGACCGAATCGGCCACGGTCAGTCCCCCACATCCGGTCCCAGGCACACAATAGCCAGGGGCCGGGTGTCTGCCAGCCCAGGAAACCCAAAGGAAGGCAGGGGGGCAGCAGGAGCAGACAGGCGGGGAGAGCCCGGGCTGTGGTCAGCACAACAGGAAACGCCCACTGGTCTGTGCCTCCGGGAGTCCTGGGGCGACAGCCGGCAGCACAGGAAGAGAGCCCCGCGACCCGGCAGAGGTGAGAGCCGAAGCCGTGGTGCGGGCAGGAAGGCGAGGGCAGCAGCGCGCCCGCAGAGGTGAGGGCATCTGGCAGGGCTTGCCGAGCCGATGAAGTTGAGTGGTCAGCGGGACTCGGGCCAGACCCTGAGTCTACGGGAGAAAGACCCCCCACCTCCTCACCGCGGCCTGCGCCCCCTCGCCGGGTAGAGCTGGAATAAATACATGAACGAGCTACAGGGTGGGAAGTTCAGACTTGAACCCAAGTGACCTAGCTGCCCCCAGACGGGCATTGCTGGCCATCAGGCGGCTCCGTGTGCAGCACTTGGGCTCCCCCGAGGACACCTGGCTTTGATACCAGCTGCAAGTTCGGGGGTCCCCAGGACCAGCCTGGGCTCAGTTGTGCATGAGAAGGACTCAGGACTTGATGAGAGCTGGGGTGCTCACAGTCCGATTCGTTTCAGTGAAGGGACGCAGAGCTCAGTCAGCCGAGGGAGAGGCACACGGGGCAGGGTCCAGGAGAGCTCCTCTCCGGGGGGCGCCGTGGGGACAGCACCAAGTCGTGCTGACCATGCTGACGAGGAGACTCCCCAGCCTGGTGTCCAGGCTTTTACCGGAGGTCAGCTGTATAGCCCCATGGCTGACTCTAATCTCCAGCCCCTCTGGAGGCTAAGAGCCCCCTGTAAATCCCATTGTGAGCCCGGCCTGCCTGTCTCCACCCAGCCCTGAGGGGTCAGTGCTGCATACTGTTACCATCTGTCTCCCAGATGATGGTATGAGTCCCAGAGAAGTCAAGCAACTTGCCCGAGGTCACAGGGCTAGTTAGGGGGCAGCAAGAGGAATAGAACCCACAGGCCCGGGCTCTAGATTCTGCTTCTAACCCCTGCTGTACCCCAGAGACTGAGCCCCCAGTGCCTGGTGCAGGACCCCAACCTCATCCCATGGCCACTCTGCCTGGCTATCTCCTTGTGGATGGGCTTGGTCTCTGCACAGTCCTCATCCCATGTCTGGGACCCCAAACCAGAGGGCCCCAGGCCATCCAGAGGATGTGTGTGCTCTGGAATCGCCAGGAGAGCCTGCCGGCGGTGCGGCGTCCCGGGCCCTGCTCGCGGGGGGGGGGGGGGGGGGGGGG
>NW_024424341.1:40953678-41000090 GCF_017311325.1 Ursus maritimus
GGGGGGGGGGGGGGGGGGGGGGGGCGCCTGCCACAGAGGCCAGTGGTGGCGGGCACCTGGCACGTGTCCTGCTGCTGGCCTGCCGCACCGGGGCAGACGTCACCTGTGGGTCGCTGGAGCCCCACCGAGGGCCAGGGTGCTGGGGAGTTTCCTGCTGTGCCCTCGGCATCTGCCAGTCTGGGTCAGGACTCGGGGTGAGACCGAGTGCCACCTCAAGCCCGCTGCCCTGACCCCAGGGTGGGAGGTAACTTGCTTGGGTCCCACAGGCAGGTCTGTGGCTGGAGGCACCTAGGGACCTAGTCGGCCTCATGCCAGACCCTGACTCCACACCTCGGTACCCCCTTATCTTGACCCCCTTCTTCAGGAAGTGTTTCTTCATCAGAGCAAAGGCAGACGGTCTGACCCTTTTCCCCATCCGTCGTTCACTCACTTGGTGTCTGCTGGGGACTGTGGGAAGAGGCACCCGGAACTGGAGCCCTGCCGGCTTCCCCGGTGGTGGGAATGTGAAGCGGGGCGGTCGCAGTGGGAGACGTCCGGCATTCCTGTGACGGTTCAGCACGTGCTGCCCTGTGAGCCAGCAGTTCACTCCTGCGTGTACGTCCACACACAGCTTGTCCTGACGGGAGGGGAATGGCAGCAGGGCGGCAGCCTCCGTAATCGGCAAGAAGCGGAAACGACCCGTGTGCCCACTGGAACGAGCAGAACGTGGTCCAGCCACGCGAGGGACTGAAGCACTGACACCCACTGGAGTCGAAGACACGACGTGGAAAGGGGAGGGGGCCAGTCGAAAGGGACTGTGGGCTGCGAGATTCCGTTAACGCAGCATCCAGAACAGGCGAATCCACAGACACAGAGAGAAGACGGGGTTCCTGGGGCTTGGGAAGGGGCGTGGCTGCTACTGGGTTGGGATTTAGTTTGCAGGTGACGAAAATATTCTGAAACTGGTGATGGTCGCACGACTCTGAATGCACTGAGAGCCACGGAGTTGTATTCTCAGTAGGCGAATTACGTCTCACGACAGCGGTTATTAAAGTGATTGGCGCTGGGGATACCACAGAAGGAAGGCAGGCCGGGCCCTGCCCTCCAGGAGCCCACAGTCCGTAGGAGGAGATGGGCAAGGACAGGCCTAAAAATGCGGTGTGACAGTTCCGCTGGCTCTGTCTGCCGAACGTTTCAGGACAAGTGATAGCAGCTCCAGACGAGCTTGACAGCAATCGAAGAAGGTACACTTCCCAGATCCTCCTGTGAGAAAACCGAAGACACCCCGAGAAAGAAAACTGTTGGCCAGTATCCTTACTCTCAAAATGATTATGGTGCATGAAAAAACCCCCCCGAAAGTACCTATTTACTCTGTGGTTCTGTATCGTTTCTAGAATCTGAAAACAGCCCCGTAGCGACGGGAACCGCATCAGCATTTGCTGATTTGCAGTGCAGGGAGGCAGAGACCCCAGCCGTGCACGAGGAAGCTCTGAGGGGTGAGGAAGCTCTGAGGGGCGGATAGATATGTTCGCCATCTCGGCTGCGATGGTAGTTTTGTGCGTGTGCACCTGTGGAAACTCCCTGGATCATATGCTTTACATGTATGTGTTTATAAGTACGTCCGTCGTAAGTTCCGTGAAGCGGTTGAGTAGTGCAGTGTGGTAGGTAGCAGGCTAGGGGCTGTTCTTCCGTCACACAGGGTCGGAAACCTGTGTGTGGTGGCAGGGAGGGGCTCGGTCAGGGCCTGAAGGGCATGTCTAGGATTTAAAGCAGCTGTATCAGTTGTCTGTTGCTATGTATCAGATCACCCCAAACTTAGAGGCTTGCAACAACAAACACTTGTTGTCTCACACAGTTTCTGTGGGTCAGGAATGTGGGGCAGATCTGACTCAGGGTCTCGTGAGGGGGTCAGCTGGGGGCTGGAGGGTCTGCTTCCCAGACGGGTCCCTCACATGGTGACCGGCAGGAGGCCTGGTGGCCGGCTTCCCCCAGAGCACGTGATAGGACTTGATGACTGAACGTAGTCGGGGTCACAGGGGAGAAAAATTCGAGGTGGCTTCTCATTTCGCTGTGGTTTCTCATTTCTGAGTGTGGTATCTCTCATTTCAGGGACCAGCGGTGAGGGTACCTCAGGATGTGACAGAAGGCTCCGGGGTGACCGTTGGCAAGGATGATGTGGGCATGATGCCCTTAGGTGAGTAGCTCACCCCCTCTCCCACACGATGCTCCTCTCCCACCTGAGGGCATCCCCATCCTGCTCAGCATTCATTTGCTCAGTGAACATTCCTGGTGTCCCTGCCACGTGGCAGGCCCCCAGCTGGGTACCAGGGCTGGAGATGGATCAGACATGCCCCCACGGAGGGCACAGTGAGGTCAGACAGGACAGCCGGCACCTGGCCGTGCATACCAGCTGTCGGTGTGTGCCAGCCACTGTCTTCCCAGCTCTCCTGCAGCCTGTGTTGCCGCGTGGGAATGGGGCCCACTACATCAACAGTTTTTTCTCAAGAAGAGACAAAAGTTTGGGTTTTTATGACACTGCCTGATTTTCAAACGTTTTTTACATTTTTAAATACACTGCTGTGCACCCAGCCAACACCGCCTTTGGCCAGCCCGCTGGTGCACTCTGCTGTCTGGAAGCCCACGGCTAGCTGTAGAAACCTGCATCCAGCAAGCTCAAGCAGCTTGCCTAAGGCCATGCAAGTCAAGGCCAGAGCCAGGGTGGGGACGGTGGCTTCTGCCCCGATAGGAGGCATCTCTGCACCCAGGAAAGGAGGCCCGGACGCCAAGGCTGCGGACCTGGTGGCTGGTGTGGAGGAAATGTATGGGTGGGAGCAGGAAGGTTACACTTTCTTTGTTGCACTGGGATCGTTTTTGTAAAGTGAGTCATGAGCTGGGGCTTATATCCCTGGAACTCCATAGAGCAGTTTAAAAACCTGGAGAAAGGAAATGTGAGGTTCATTTGTCCACCTGACTTACCCACCCATCGTTTGTCTACCCAGATACCCACTCAGACACCACCCACCCCCTTCACACATCATGGAGTCAGCCCACCTACTCTCCACGCATCAGTCCACATCCCTGCTCACTCATGCATCTGTCTCCCCGCTGTCCCCTGTCCTCCATCCACTCCCATCCACCCATCTGTCCACCTGCTGTCCACCCATCTATCCATCATCCATCTATTATTTGTTTTAAACCAGGAATTTTTTTAAAGATTTTATTTATTTGAGAGAGAGACAGCATGAGCAGGGGGAGGGACAGAGGGAGAAGCAGACTCTGCACTGAGCAGGGAGGCTGAGGCAGGGCTCAGTCCTAGGATCTGAGGTCATGACCCTAGTGGAAGGCAGACGCTTAACCCACTGAGCCACCCAGGCACCCCATCGTCCATCTATCACTTATCCACCAATCCATCCATCCGTCGGCCCTTCACCCCTCCATCTGTGCCCTCTCCCATCTACTCTTCCATCCACCAAGCTGCTGGTGGGTACACCCCTCCTCTTCCTTCATGCATCCTCCGCCACATCTGTGCCTCCGCGTGCATCCGTGTATTAGGCACTGACTGCGGCGCGTAGCGAGCCTGGGCCGGTCCCGGGACACAGGATGCATAGGAAGCCTGCAGTCAGCCCTTCCCTTGCCCCCGTGGTTTCCTGACATTAGGCTTTGCAGCAGCAGGGCCCTTCCTAACTGTTGCCGTGATCCCCGGCTTGCCCCCGCCCTCTGTACCCTGCCCGCCACGTGCAGAGCCCCGTGCCCTCACTCTGTGCCTTTGCCCGGCAGGAGATGCGGCTCCCGGGGCTGAGGTGCTGGCGACGGGGGACGCCCAGGCCTCGCGCCCCTACAAGCAGGAGCCGGGCAGCCCTCCACCGGCCCCCGCGGCACCGCCTGCGCCCGGCCTGCCCCCTTTCATGGCGGCAGTGGCGGCGGCGGCCCCGGGCACCACCTCCTGCCCCGAGTGCGGCAAGGCCGCCCTGAAGCCCGCCCACCTGCTGCGGCACCGGCAGAGCCACTCGGGCGAGAAGCCGCACGCCTGCCCCGAGTGTGGCAAGGCCTTCCGGCGCAAGGAGCACCTGCGGCGCCACCGCGGCACGCACCCCGGCGGCCCCGGGCCGGCCCTGCGCCCGCTGCCTGCGCGCGAGAAGCCGCACGCCTGCTGCGAGTGCGGCAAGACCTTCTACTGGCGCGAGCACCTGGTGCGCCACCGCAAGACGCACTCGGGGGCACGGCCGTTCGCCTGCTGGCAGTGCGGCAAGGGCTTCGGGCGCCGGGAGCACGTGCTGCGCCACCAGCGCATCCACGGCCGGGCGGCGGGCGCGCGGAGCACGGCGGGCGGGCCCGGGCGGCGGGGGCCCCTTCCCGGCCTGGCCGCTGGGCTAGCTGCCGCCGTCCGCACCGGCCCCAGGCTGACCCCTTCTGTTCCCTTTGCGCGTTCTGCCCCGGGCCACACTTCCCTCTTCGGTTCTCGCGGCCTCCCAGGCCTTCCCACTCCGTGCAGGTGCGTCCACGAGCCCCGCCTCCCCCTTCCCTCCACCTGCCGCCCGCCCCCGGGCTGAGCGAGGCCGCGCAGGAGCCCAGGAGCAGAGCGCAAGGCGGGGGCGGCTGGTGGGCCCTGGATCCAGAGGAGGCTGAAGGAAGGAGACCCGTCCCCAGAGGGGGAAGGCGGGAAGGGGTGACGGCCGGGGCTCTGCTAGTGGGCTTCTTGGTCTCGCCCCTCTCTGCGGCCGGGAAGGCACGTGATGGACAGAAATGCCTGTTCCTGGGAAGCACCGCGGAGACAGTTCACCAGCATCTGGAGAGTAATAAAGTTATCGATGAGAGGTGTGGTCAGAGTCCCAGGTTCTGTGTGGGCGGCCCCACCTTGGACTCCCCACCGTGTGGGAGGCCCTGGGCACCAGTTCCTCGTCCTTGAGGCTGGAGAGGAGGTGGCGGGAGATGGGTTTCATCCAGCCCACCTGGGGGCCCAGAGCAGGTGGCCCCACTGCTGTCTTAGAGACCAGATGATGCTGGATGGCGGCACTGGCCTGGTGCCAGACCTACTTGGGTTCTCATCTCGGTCTGTGGCTTCCTGGCTGCGCGAACTTAGGTCATACCCGCTCTGGGTCTCGGTGTCCACATCTGCAGACAGCAGTGGTTCCCACGTCCATTGCTAGAGTCTTCATGGGGGGGCCACCCATTCATGAGGGACCCCCAAATACCAGTATCAGTAACTGTTGAGCATCCCACTTTGCAAAGAGAAGAGTCCAGTCTCTTGCTGAGGATGGGTTATGAGCGTGGGTCTGGGACCCCCTCACAGGGGGAGGGACTGGTGGTGCAGACCCTGGCCTGCCTCATCAGACCCCCCTCCCCCCCACCTTGTTCTCTGTTAGCAGTCCTGGAGTTCAGACCCTGGTGTTTTCTCTTCAGGAAGATGCTGCTGGACCTGACCAGTCCAGGCCCTAGCTGCAAGGGAGTCCGGGAGGGGGACTCTCTGGACTGTCAGGCATCTGTGGCTAGAGGCTGGTCCCCCCCTTCCAACACCTGTGAGGCAGGACAGTTCCCAGACAGCTGAGGGAGGCTTGGGTACCAGCAGTCTCAAGGAATGCCACGTGTCTGCCAAGGGGCCCTGGACCAGCCCCTTGGCCCAAGCACCCACCTTGTGAGACTGGTGGGAAGGGCGGGTCGGAGGTGAGTCCCCACATGCACTCTCGTCACAGCGCCGTGTCACCACGCCCACGTCCAGCAGAGGAAACCAGCTCAGAGAAGCCACGTCTGCTGCTGCAGGACCTCAGGGGGTGGGGTGGGGTCTGAGGATGGGGCTTCGGTGATAACAGGACCAACACTGCTGGCTGTGGGTCAGGCCCTCTGTCAGGCATTGAAATCTGTCCTCTCATTTTTCACCATAGTCCCTCCCCCATTACACGATGAGGAAACGGAGGTACCGGAAGGGTAAGTGGCTGCGACCCCACTGGCCCAGCGCCCGCTCATCACGCAGCGATCATAGGGACTCCAGCTCCGGCGTAGCTCAGGGCTCCCCACTTCTGCCACTGGCTCGGGCACGGCTTTGGCAGGTGAGGCCCCACCCCTTCTGACGCGCTCCCCTGGACTCTGATTTCCTCGGGGGAGCCCCTTGACGCACACCGCCGCCATCAGTGTGGACTGTTGATGAGGACGTCCTCACTCAGGACGCAAAGTCCTCATGAACCCCGCTCGGCTGGTGGTTAGGGTTGGCAGAGCCAAGGCCCAGCTAAGCAGATGCAGCGATCGGCTCTCAGGTGCTCGCCCTCTCGGTGCCCACCAGGGGGCGCACCCTTCTGGCCAGCTTCCGCGTGTCTCCCTCCCAAGACTTGGGGGGGGAGCAGCCCCCCAACAGGAAGGTGATGCTGGAAGGCTGAAACGGAAAAACCCTCCACAAGGGCAAGAGGAAGCTTTGTGCCAACTGGTGGGGGTGCAGAGTGCTGCAGACAGGACCCCCCAGCAGTCCGCCCTGCCCCCAGACTCACCAGGGCTGTAGGTGGCCATCTCCGTGTTGCTAGGGTGGCAGCGAGTGGGAGCGACCTAAATGTCCATCCCCAGGAGAGTAGGGAAGAGGGGGTGCACCCACATTGCTCGGGAAAAGCCCCAAACTCGGAAATAGGAACATTCAGTGGTGCCTCCTTACGAAATCATGCAGAGCATTAAAAAAAAAAAGCCCTGTCTGAGGGTCATCTTGTAAATAACGCTGTTTGACTAACAGTTGTTTGGAGGCCGTCATTGGCCACTCCTGCCAAGTTCGAGGTTAACTTGCACAGAGCTGGTTCGTGTGACTTTTTGTTCACACTGATAGACCAGATACCCCCAGGTGTTAGGTTTCACTGCCCTGCGGGTCATTAACCAGTGTGGACGCCGCGGCCTTGCTCTCCCATGCCCTCCCACCAATCAGACAGTCCCGGTTCTTGCTTTCCTCTTCCTGGCGAGGTTCTGCTGGTCGGCCGAGAATGAGCTAAACACAACGGGGCTTGGCACAGACCAGCGGTGATGGGGGAGCCGAGGAAGGAGGGTGTGACGGTCACAGACTCCACATGTGAAGAGGAGCAAGCAGGTAAAACCAACAGTGTGCCCTGCCTGTTGCCACTGTGATGAGGCCAGGTGACCTTGGAGCCCTCCTGTGACAAGCCATCTTCTCTGCAGTCCTTCTGTCTCCATCCACCAGCACCGCACACCAGGGAGCCTGGATTGTGGTTCTGGACGCTGGGCCTCGACTTCCCTGCTTCCTTCTTTAGCGACGAGGAGTGAGACCGTGGCCTGTCATGGTCCCTGTGGGAACCTGCAGGTGGCCAGAGGTACTCTGGTCAGCCACACGGGGTTTCCCTCCTGCTTCATTCAGCTCCTTGGGCTCCTGGCACAGCAGCTCTGTCAGGACCTGGTGGGGGTGAGTTGGTTTCTCCTGGGGCTCCGCCTGGCTGCTGCCTCCTCACCCCTCCCTTGTCCCCAGTTAAGGGGAGTCAGCACGTCAGGTGCGAACCTCAACTCTGCTCCTTACTTGCTTGTGAGGAGGTGAACCACAGGAGCACCCTGGTCCCCTGAATCCATTCCGATTTCACTTCCAAAGTATACCCTGAGGCTGCTTCCTTCATCACTGCCTGCTTAAAACCTTCACGGCTCCCGGTGACAGCATGAGGACGTGAGGAAGAGAGGAAGAAAGAGATGGGAGTGTTACCAGTAAGCAAAGTCAGCCTAAGACAAGGTCCCCATTCTCAGAGCAGCCTGGGCTTTTTCCCACGGCGGCAGGCTTTCGGGAGTGAGTAAGCAGAGCAGAGATGCAACCTGTTGTCTTAGCAAGCAAGCTGCGAGGCCAGCCCGTATCCAAGGGGGAGGAGAAAGCCCCCAAGTCCTGATGAGGAAGTCAGAGAGTCACCTTGCAAACGGTTTGGTTGTGGGAAGGGGTGGGGCCTCCAGGGCAACTCCTCTGGTAAGAACTCTCCATTGTTCAGAAATCTTCAACGAGCACCTGCTGTGGCCACGTCCTTATCAAGTGGCCCTTGGAAACAGCAGTGAGCCAAACGAGTCGCTGTCCAGTTGAGCTGACACTAACAGTCCAGGGCATGTTTGGGTGCAGACAGTGGAGGCTGGAGAGTTGGGAAGGTCTGAGTAGGGCCTTGGGGGAGGTCTGGGGAGGACTGGACAGGAGAGGAAACAGCCACAACTAACGCCCTGGGGCAGAGAGGGCCTGGTGCTGGGAGGAGGCCAGTGTGGCTGGAGCGAGGAGGGAGGGGAAGATGAGTCATGAACGTCTGGGCAGACCTGAGAGGTTATATTTTCAGCATGCTGGGAAGCCACTGGAAGATTTGGGGGCAGGCACTGCATTATCCTGCTTGTATTTTAAATGCAATAGTTTGGCTGCTGTGTGGAAAACAGGTGGAGGAGGGGGGAAGAGGATGAAAGCAGGGACTTGGAGGCATTTGTTGAAGTCCATAAGACGCCAGTGAGGGCGAATCCCTTCTGGGAAAAGAGCAAAGTGTCTTCCACGTCCTCACTCGTGACCTTGGACCCAACCATGTCCGCTCTTCTCCAGTCTTGCCAACAGGGAGATTAGTAGTACTTTGGGGCAGGGCTGCATGATGGTTAAGCAAATAGGCTCCAGAGTCCCAATGCCTGGGTTTGGATCTGGGTTATTTACTATCTGTGCGATCTTGGGAAAGTTGCTTAACCTCTCTGAGCCTCTGTGTTTGTCATTGGTTCGGTAATACCTACCCCACAGGGTTATCGGGAGGATTCGATGAGGCAGGCGCGCAATGTTCTTAGCACATCACTTGGGGCCCGTTAGTGCCTGTGATTACTGTAAATGTGATTATGATATTTGATGAAGGCATCTTTCCACAGTGGGTCCCTTCCCAGGCTGCTTTATATGCAGAGTCTCAACACTTAATTGTTCTCATAACAGCTCCGTGAAGATGTTTATTTTTTAAAAATCATTTCTAAAGATGAGGAAATCAACAGTCAGCTACCTAGGAAGTGGCAAAGCTGAGATTCAAACCCAGGCACATCTGGTTCTGAAGCTCTCCTTCCATGTCCCTCTATTGCTCGGAAGAAACAGAGCAGCCCAGGGAGTGAGAGATGCCAGGACACTGAGGCATTGTAAGTGCTGAATCCCAGGGCGGGGAGCCAGTTAAAAGCCACTGCATATGCCCCCTTCTCGTCGTGGAGCGCAAGGGAAAGTCTCAGATTCATCTTTCAACCTTGAGCGTCAGAGGGCTTCTAGGGCAGGGGGTTCCAAATGGCATATAATGGGGACCAAAGAGTGCAGAGACAGGTGAAGGAGCTAGGGGTACACGATAGGGACTGGTGAGGTCTGTGGTGAGCTGGAAAGAACACTCTGTATCCAAAGCTGCTCCTCAGCCCCGGCTGGTGGCTGCCCACTGGACGCTTGGACCCAGTGTTCACAGACCTCCAGCACGTGGAGAGAAGCCAGAGATCCAGATCTTTATGTGAAATTCCTGAACTCTACAATCCGGTGACTCAGCCTGCAATTCTTCAAAAACACTGCAGAGGAGCCCAAACAGGGAAAACACATACAGCAAACAAGCTGGTGCACCCAAAGCATGCCCGAGGGTCTGGTCAGGGCTACCCCTTTGCAACATCTGACCCGATTCCTCAGCTTACCAGCGAAGCAATGGGGTGTGACTCTCCCACAGCTGCCTGGCGGGGCAGTGAGATGTGAGGATGTCGAACAGAGTCAGGGTGACTGGCTGAGTCCCTTTGGGGGGTGTGGGGGGATGAAGTGGTGGACACAGGAGTGGAAAACCCAGAGGTGTTGGAACAACACTGGTCGTTGTGTTATGGGTAGGAAAGGGAGTGGGGTCTTAATCCTAACCCAAGTTCCCAGCCCCATGGGGCACCTGGGTGGCTCAGTCAGTTGGGCGTCCGACTCTCGGTTTCAGCTCAGGTCATGATTTCGGGGTGGTGAGATCAAGCCCCATGTCAGGCTCTGTGCACAGTGGGGAGTTTGCTTCCCCTCTCCCTTGGCCCCTCCCCTGCTCACATGTGTGCTCTCTTGCACGTGCTCTCTCAAATAAATAAAAATAAAATCTTTAAAAAAACAAAGTTCCCAGCCCCAAGTGATAGCATGCCTATGTCGTTTAGAGGATTAATTGTAATCCCTTAGTTTTGGTCCAAGACAATGAAGCCGTGGTTGAGGGACACTGAATATTCAGCACAATGGACAGAGGTGATTGCTCAAGGCTGAGCTCCAGGAAGGAAGGATGCTTACGACCTGACTCCCCCAGACCCATTCTTACTTCCTTTCTCAGATGGGAAGGAGAAAAAAAGCTTTCACGCAAAACTTGTTTTTGAGCTGTACAAGGACCTCTATTTCACTGCTTTATTATGTGTATGTGAAGGGATTTCTTTGGTAAGATTGAAAAAACAAATGTGGGTCTAAATTTTTAGACCCCAGGAGAGTTTTATGAATGCCACATTGCTGGACAACATAGGAGGTGAGCACGGATTTGTAGAGCCTGCCTAGCTCAAAAGGGGTAAAATTTGAAGACGTTCACATGTATATTTAGAAAGAAGTCCCTTTCTCTCTGATAACGTGCAACAATCCCTCCGCATTACACCTCAAACCATCATGGTAACCAGAGTTATTAAGAAGGACACAGCCTGCCATGGCCATGTCAAGGTCCTGCCCCATCTTCTTTATCATCTTTTAGCTCTATTTTATTTACCCTATTTTTCAGTCTACTGTGTTGCAGACGTTGAAGGAGGGGAGCCATCCGTGAAATATCTGGTGGGAGCGGTCCAGGCAGAGCCAGCAGCAGCTCTCGCTCTCTGTCCGTTCCTGTCAGTATGCTAGCCCTTTCCAATTCCACTAATAGTATCCATGCCCCTACAAGGAAAGCGGAAGCTAGATAGAGCCCACCCCACTAACATGAAGGAGCCCATCGTCTCCCACACAACCACCCCTGTACCGTTTTCCACACACCCTCTGATTCAGTATCAAGGAAGGCTGACACATCTTCCGCACTCCTAAAATTTTCACAACTTGGTATCTACTCACATGCTTTTCCACCTTTCCCCATCCCTGCCTTTGCCGGTCGTCTCTGGCGACTCTGGCCCGTGAGTCCACCACACCACCCGAGTCTGTGCCTGTGTGCGTGTCAGCAGTGCCCTCGACACCAGGACAGTCACTGGCCCCACTCCGTTCTGGCTCTCAGCTTCACACAGAAACACTCTTAGGGGAGTCCACTCCAAAATTCCTCTTTCTGACCACAGATTCCTATCCTGTCGTTTCAGCATCTTGGTCCTTCTGATATCACAAGTCCAGCCTCACCAGCTCTAGCCCTTGAAAATCTGAGCATTCAGTGAATCCTGGGTCAGTAATGCAGGTAGGTGTTTCTCCTGCAACCCCAGTGAGCCGCCCAATGCTCTCGGTGCCGCCCCCCCCCCTGCCAACAGTTGTAGCTCTTGGAGGAAATGGCTACCCTCCGTGGTGCTGCCGGAACCACAGACCACTCTTGCTGAAAGATGACTTGGAAATACACATCAAGATCCTCAAACTGTGTACAACCTTTGACTGAGTTCCCTTCTAGGTTTTGGGACTAAAGAATTCATCAGACATGGGGTGCCTGGGGGGGGGGTCAGTCAGTTGAGTGTCCAACTCCTGATTTTGGCTCAGGTCATGCTCTCAGGGTCGTGGCATTGAGCCCTGCATCAGGTTCCGTGCTCAGCACAGAGTCTGCTTGAGATTCTCACTCTCCCTCTGCCCCTCCTTCTGCTCGTGCTCTCTCTCTCAAAAATTTAGGAAAGAAGACTTCATCAGACACATGTAGGAATATTTACGTACGGCAATGCTCATTTCCTGCTTCGCACGATTGAATGCATGCCTAATACAGTGCTTAGGGGTGCCAGCCAACGAGCCAGCCAGTCTGTGGCCGGAGCTTGTCCCTGTGCCCTGGGCGATGCGTGATCCTGGGCATGTTACCTCAGCTCTCAGAACCTACGTTTCCCCTCTACAACGAGGTCGTAGAGTACCGGTTTTGTAGGGCTGTTTCTCAGATTAAATGAGATGATCCATATACAGATACCAGCGCAGTCCCTGGCATACAGGGGAGGTCTGATACAGAAGCTCTCGTTTTGATTGTCCACTTAGCATTGCTCTGCAAATGTCTTCTCTGTTCCCTAAACTCTGAGGAGGAGCATGAATCTAATCTTAGATCCACATATCCTCTCTGACCCTCTGTGTCTTTTTCTTACTGTCCATTTTATCTGTCCGTCCGTCCATCCATCCATCCATCCATCCATCCATCCATGTAGGTGTCTAACTACGTAGCTCCCTAGCCATATGTCCCATTTCCGAGTACTCCCTAAGTAGCAGGCACTGCTTCAGTACTTTAAATAGGAAGTCACTCAATCTTCACAGAACTGTGAGGAAGTTGTGGTTAAGGCCCTGTACTGTTCCTCAGCTAGGCAACTTTCAGTGATTTTCCATTTATGTCTCTATCAATTGTCTCTGTCATCTATCTGTCATCTCTCCATCCTTCTATCTATTATATCTGTCAGTTCTCTCTATCATCTGTCATCTCTAATTCTCTATTTTTTCCCAACTCTGTCTCTCCGTTTACAACCTTCACCCTTTGGACACTTAAACATGTTATTAGCTGGGGGCGGGCTGAATTCTCCTCCCTCATTTCTTCAAGTACGTGATGGAAAACAAGTGGGGTGGGCAAACGTGTCCTCTGGATGCTAGTGGGTGTTTGCAGCAGAAGCAGAATGAGTGGGGAGCATGGGGGTGGGGAAAGCCTCTCCCCACATTCGCTCTTTTTCAAGTGCCCGCAGCGCATAATCACCAGAGCGTGTGCTCTGCCCCCCTTCAGATGGGAGCACGGAGGACGAGCTGCCTTGGGCGCCCTGACCTTCCAAGCCCATCCTGTGACAACTGGGACAGGAGGGCAGAGGTGGGAGGAGTAGTCTCTCAGGACGTGTTCAGTGCAAGTTCTAGAAATCAACTCACCTGACCTAACTCAAGACATTTTCTGATTTCCCTTTCGATTTCTTCTCCTCCCCGTTGGCTGTTGTTTAATTTCCACGTGTCTGTGACCTCTCCAGTTTATCTAGTTCCACACCCTCGTGGTCGGGGAAGACACCCGGTTGTGCTAGACGCTGTGTTCTGCAGATCACTGTACCGCAGCCTTGCCCACGTCGGGATTTGTTCAGGGGACAGAGTTCACGTTACGTGTTCTTGCGCACACATATACACACGCACGCACACGCGTACACGCACGCCAATGCAAAGGGACACAGGAGACGCTGGGAGGTGCTGGTACGTCCGTTGCCTGGAATGTGGTGATGGCGCTATGGGTGCTTGCCTGAGTCCAAACTCATCGGTACGCGCAGTCCTTTGTACGTCCGTCAACCTCCACAAAGCTGTTCTTTTAAAAATCCAGCTGAGGTTGGCTTAATGACAGCGTAGGAGCAGATAGTTGGAAGTGCAGGAACGGGGTGACTCGGTGGCCCAGGGTTGTCCTGACGCAGTTTCTCTGTCTTCCCATCCTGCTCCCTGCACTTCAGTGTCAGTCCTGCGTCTCGCTCCCCCTCACGGTGGCAGCAGAACAGCTCCTGGGGCTTTGGGCTGCTTTTTAAGGAAGACCTACAGAGGAGCACATATCAGTCCAAAGATATGCTTCCAGAAACTCTCTCAAAGGACTGAAGAAACACGCTTATGTGGTCTCAGAGTATCTCCCCACAAGACATTTGCCAATTACAGACGGACAAGAATTCCCTTTGCAGCGGAGACGTCTGGCCAACACCGCCTTAATCAGGCGGTGAAAGTTCACCCCACCAGCAGCAGGAGGAGCTGAGGGGCCGAGCTCCCAAGGCAGGATGCACCCAGAAGGACGTAACTGATACGACACCACCCTGATCTCTTCTGTGGCTTTCTACCCACATCTACTCCCGAGAAAGTGTCAGAGACAAACCCAAACTGAGAAGAAGCATGCTGGTCCTCTCACAGAAATGTCAAGGAAAATGTCAAGGTCATGAAAGATAAAGTAGAGACAATCTTCTAGTGGTAAAGGGCACTGAAGAGGCATCGAGTGGCGGCGTTTCTTTTGTTTTTGTTTTTTTTTTCAGTTTATTTATTTTGTTGTGCCATAAAAGCCATTGTTGGGACAATTGGTGAAATTTTAAGAAGGTCTGTAGCTTAGATATTGGGACAGTGTCAACACTCATTTTACTAACTTGATAATCTCACTGCGGTCACATTCGAGATTGCCCTCGTTTTTAGGAAGACGCATGGAGGAATTTAGCGGTGAGGGGGCATAAAGTTTGTGACTTATTCTCAAACAGTTCAGAATAAGTATATGTGTGTCTGTGGAGAGGAGAGAGGTGGAGGTAGGATCAGCACGTCAAATGCAGACAATGTAAACATTTGGAGAATCTGAGTATTGGGGAATTATTTGGACAGTTTTCCTGGAAGTCTAATGTTATTGCGACGTAAAAAGTTAAAAAAGGAAGAACTTTTTTTCTCCCCAGAAGCTCCAGCAAATACCTTTTCTGCTCTGACCGGCTAGAACAATTGGGTCATTGGATTGTGGACAGGGACGCGGTACATTCGGGCTCCCAGTACCTATCTTCGGAAGGTAGGAGGAGGGAAGGAGGAAGGATAAGCTGCGACGTCAGTCTCTTGCCGTCCCCTCCGGGATGGGGATGGGTGAGCGTCCCCCACAGCATTGGGACACGTACAAGAACTGTGGCTGTTTAGCCAAAACCTGACTGACTCCTCAACAATAGACCCAAATAAACGTCGGACGGGAAACTGCAGCGTCCACCAAGGGAAGGGGCCTTCGTGTCCGCGTTTCTGAACTACGAAGAGGGATACAGGCTCAAGACAGACAGCGGGCTCCGTCACGGAAACGCGAAGAAAGCGGCACTTCTCGCACAGCTTAGCGTTTTGGAGGTTTTTTTGCACGAGATTAGGCTGCCTTCATTTATTTTTCCAGAACGGGTTAAGTGAGGAAGCGAGGGCTGGTGATTCTGTCCTCTGACTCTCCATCGGTCTCCAGGTAACCACCTCTGGGCTTCCAGCCGTGTCTGTCCTTCCCTCCGTCCCCGGCGAGCACCACCCCTCCACCTCCACGCTCTTTCCCAGCAAAGCCATTTACACCTTCCTGTCACTTTCCCCCCCTTCTCCTCTAGGGGAGAAATAACGGATGCCCGGAAACAAAGATGGGAGCAAACCGGGGTCTTCATGGTCCTGTTTCTTGCTCTCCCTCGACCCCTGTTGCAGGGCCTTCGTTTTATAACTGAGATGAGACAGCTCCCTTCCGCGGGGGTGGAAGGGAGGTACGGATGAGCCAGCCACGGACTCCTGGGGCTGGATCGTTCTCTGCGGCGGGCCGCCCCCTCCCCTGGAGGCCTGAAGCACCCCCAAGTCACGACGCCCCAAAGTGTCTCCGGGCATGGGCAAATGTCCCCAAGGAGCAAAACCATGCTGGTGGAGCGCCTCTGGGCTCCAGGCCTCGTGAGCCGCAAGACGCGCTGACGCCTGTCGCCAAGCCTGCTTCCCAGGGAGAGGGAGACGCTCGACAAGCAAGGACACCTGGACAGGTGCGTCGTGCAGGACAGAAGCAAGGACGCGGCGGGGGCCCTGAAGACGCGCAGACACTAAAGAGAACCCAGGCCGCAGGGGCAGAGAGGAAAGGGCTGTGGATCGAAATGGGGTACACGGGCCCCGAACACGCAGACCCAGGCTGGGGGACGCTCGAACAAACGCAGAGCCTGAGACAAGTGACAAAGAGGAGGCACAGAGACGGGAGGGAGGGCATCGTGTGCATCTCAGAGCAGAGGGTCTGCAGGGGGAAACTGAGGTGAAGCAGAGAAACGCTTCCCAGCAGGGAGCGTCCTCGTTCTGACCTCACAGGCCAGCTCATGCAAGCCTCACTCCCCCCTCCTTCCTTGGCACTGTCTCCCGTCTTCCCCCTAATTGCTGACGCCCTCCCTCTCCCCTGCTCTTCCCGCCTCCTTTCTCCTCGGGAGCCATAAAAGCTGGTGTCGAGGAGCTGGGCCCCCAGAGAGCTGGGGAGAGCTGCCAACTCCGGTGAGGTGAGAGGAGGGGTGGGGGGGCAGGCGAGGGTGGGGGCACCCCGAGAAACGGGACATGCTGATGGGGAAAGCAGGGCAGGCACCGGGCCAGAAGGACGGCCAGGGGTCAGTGCCTCTGCGAGTCTTGGACCTTGCTCACTGGGGTGCCTGGGGTCTTGGGGGGCCATGTTTCACCGGTCCGGTGTCCTGTCGCGTACCTACTTCCTTCGGGGCTGTCCCTCAACCAATGCTCTCGTTTTCCTTAAATAAACGTGTTCCGAGGTGGAGCACCACGAGATCGGCCATAAACTCGGGGCTGTCCCTTTCACTTTTCTGCCACATGTTCAAGGCAGGAAGACACGGTACGGTGCCGTGCTCTCATGGTTCGTGAGAAGTCGAACCCAGGAAGACGAACACTGCATGATCTCACCTCTGGGTGGAATCTGGGAACAACAGCCGCTCGGGGGAAGAGATCGGAAGGGGGGTGCAGCCGAGGCGGGTTGGCCCGGGCCCGCAGGTGCAAGACCAGACGCGCTGGGGACGCCAGGGACAGCACGGTGACCGTAGTCGACACCGCCGTGCGGTATCTTTGCAAGCTGCCCAGAGAGAGTAGATCCTAAAACTCTTCCACACGAAGAGAAAACAGTTTCCGTAGCGAGACGAGGGCACGGGTCATCACGCTGCTCGCCTCGAGTGGTGTCGGATGTCTGCGGCAGCTCAAGAAAACACGTCAGGACAGAGCTCATGGTAACAAAACAAACGAAAACCTAAAACAAACAACCAGTCGCGAGGCCGTATTTGACGGCGGCGGACAGGCCGGCTGCCCTGACGATGGCGGAGCTGTCTCGCGTGTGTGCCGCTGTCCGGGTTCGTGGGAGTCGTGCGCTCAGTGCGTGCGGTTCCCTCCCGTAGCAGCCGTAGGTCAGCGATGCTAAGAATGGACACGTGCACTTGTCGCCCTCTCTTGGCAGCATCCCGCAGCTCCAGGCGCCCACCCCTCTGGCCCTCAGATGGCTCCGTCTGTCCGTCTGGCCCTGCTTCTTGCCATCTTGCTCAGCCTGGCGGAGACTTCCGCCTCTGTACCTGTCCGCCAGGTGAGACCTCCCTGCGCCCTCCCCACCTGCGGCGTCCCCAGTCACTGACCTCCTAGAAGAGCTTTCTCACTCTCTTGGCTGAGCCAGGAGCCACGGGCTCTGGGGCGTCTTGACCCCGGGTGGGGGTCGGGGCGGGCGTTGGGTAGGACACATGACACAAGGGTCAGGAAGCAAAAATGTCCTAAGGATTGCCATGGCCCAGAGGTACAAAAAGATGCCTTCAGTGAGCTCCCGGTCATTCTAAGTTGTTCGGTCCCCAAGACTGGGCTCTGCCCCTAGGGTTTGTGCCAAGCCCTGGCTGATGCTGCTGGACCCAGGCCCACGGTCGGGGAGCCCCTGATTGGGAGCATGGGCTGTGGAGACCCTGCTGAATTTGGAATCCTGGTTCTGTGACTTTTTAGCTGCATGACTCCTGGCAAGTTGTCTAATTAATCTCTCTGTCCCTCCAAGTTCTTTGTAAAATCGCAGCACCGCCTCGCGGTTCACTGAGCTCCTCCATGCTGGGTGTACTCGCTGGCACATGACCTGATCCAGAGACCCCGGCATGGCACTTCGCCACCCTGGGTTTGGGTTCCGCTACCGGCGTTGCTGCCAGGGTCCAAGTTTCTCGGAGCTTGCCGGGACCAGAGCCGGAGCTGGGCTGTCCCCCAGTGCCGGGACCCGGAGCGGGAGCTGGGCTGTGGGCGCGGAGCTGGTGCCAGGGTCGCACGCCCGGAAGGCACCGGCGCCGGGTTTTGTGGTCTGTGTTGCTGTCTTGAAACCTTTCATAGTGTTTGAGCAAGGGGCATATCTTCATTTTGCTCTGGGCCCCCTTCAATTATGTAGCCAGTCCTGCTTAGCCATCTAGCAATGTAGCCTGTGTTTGAACCCGTGTGTGTGTGTGTGTGTGTGTGCGCGCGCACGTGTGTGTGTGAGAGAGAGAGAGATTCGTAACGATATGTAGAAGGCTTGTAGACGTGGTTTTACAGCTCTCTCTTCATTCCGAGCTGCTGCGTTTTAGGGAGGCTTCACTTTCCTCACTGGTGAAATGTGGATTAAGCAAACCCACCTGCCATGCTCATGGCAAAGTGGCCGCTGGCCCCCATGAGCCCAGGCCTGTGGGATGCCTGCCACCCTTTCTGCCTGTCTGAGCCTTGATCTCTCCGTCTCTGTCCAGGGGCGAGGAGGCTGGACCCTCAACAGCGTGGGCTATCTCCTGGGTCCCGGTGAGTGAGCCCGCGCGGAGCGCTCTCCCTGCCTAGTGCCTACGGGCAGTGGGTGTGCGAGCCTGTGAAGACCCTCAGCTCACGGTCCCTGAAGTCCACGGGTTTTATTTCCAGACCCGTGTTGAGAGTTAGTCAAGGGGAGTGACGGGCGCGTGGGTCCCAGCTCACCGCTTGCTTGGTGTGCCTGCCTTAGTTCCCTCATCCGTGACGATGGGTACGATGGTGCCCCCTGCTGCCCACAGGGGCTTAGAACAACTCCTGGTGCGCAGGGGTGCCCCTGACACTCAGGGTTACTCTCCGCTCCCCCCGCCCCGCCCCGCTCTCATGCTCCTTCACCCCGGGCTCCCCGGTTCCCCGCGAGCACCTTCGCCGAGCATGTGTTGCCTACGTGGCTGCGTGCGTCAGGGACAATGGAAGCCGTATGTCCCTGTGATGCTCCAGGCGGGGACCACTCAGTGGTCCAAGGAAACCCAGGCTCCCGGCACCGCGGGGCAGAGCAGCAAGGACTTGAGGTTTGGGTCCAGACGTAGGTGGGTTTGGCTGGGCTCCTAGTGCTGCCGCTTAGCAGTGGGGTCACGGTGGGCGACTGACTCGACTTCTCCGAGCCACAGCCTCCTCGCTTGGCCGTGCGGATGCTCGAAGCTCGCTGTCCTACGGATTTGGTGGCAGTGCGCCGTGCAGGGAACGGTGTTACAGGACTGCTGGATTCCCTGTGTTACTGTTGCCATTTCATAGACCACGGGCCCTGTCTCTCCCTCCCCCCAGTGCCCCACCTTCCTCAGAGCGCAAACCACGGCGGGAAGGAGAGGACAGCTCTGGAGGTCCTAGACCTGTGGAAGGCCATTGGTGAGTGAGTGTGGGGTTCCTCTCCACACCCTCCCCCGCGGGCCCACTGCTGGCCTTGGAAACTGGTGGACGTGGGCTCCATTCCTCCCTCTGCCACTTGCTGGTCCGGGGCGCTGGGGGAAGGGCAGTTCCCGGCCACGGCCACGTGACATGTCTGAGATTCCTCCTCCTTCCCATCACATCTCAAGGGAAAGAATCACAGGTGTGTGGAGGTTCAGACACCCACCCGGGGGCAGGCACGCCGTGAATGCAGCATGTGACCTGCACCGAACCCCCCACTGTTGTCGCCTGCCAGGCAATCACGCGTATCTGGGGCCGGTTCCTCACCCTGGGCACCGGTGCCCATCACTCTGCTGTGGGCCGTCCATGTGCGGGACGTTTAGCGCCATCCCTGACCTCCACCCCCTTGGTGGCCGTAGCACCTCCCAGTTGTGACAATGACAGATGTCCCTGCACGTTACCAAATATCTCCAGGGGGCGGGGGGAGGGCAAAATGACCCAGGATGAGAACCACTAAGTACCACGAATGCCAAGGAAATAAAGGAACCACAGCCACGTTGCGTGGTACAAAGCGCCAGACCGAATGGCGCGGAGTCGTAATGACTTCTGGCCTTGTTCCCAGGGCTCCCCTATTCCCGCCCTCAGCGGCCCTCCAAGAGGAGCCTGAGGGAGACCTTCGCCAGACCAGAGACTGCAGGTGAGCACGGGAAACGTGGAGGGAACAGGAGACAGGGACGGGGCGTGGAGCATCTGTTCATGCTCAGCCATGTTCTACTCCCGTTCTGAGCTAGGGTTTTCTTAGAACGCCGGGTCCCTTTGCACCAGCTGAAACCTTATTCTAGAATGTGCTGTTTTTAGACCTTTGCATGGCGAGATCCTTCACGTCCTCCAGAAATCATTTTAGCCAGCCCCTCCACCTTAGCGTCTCCCCCCGACTATTTGTCTGACATAAACCTACTTCTCTGTTCCTCTTGTCATCCCGTCTGATTTCCCTAGTGATGTTTGCCCGTATGTGCCTCTTTGCACCCTGTATTAGCTGCTTGTTCTCTGTCTTCTCCGAATAAAATCGAAGCTCCACGTGTGCAGGGACCCTCTCTGCCTCGCTCACTGCTTACGCACAAGCGATGATGCATCGTACGTGCTGGAAAATACTTGTGAAAGGCATGAATTAAACTCTCCAAGGGCAGGCTTCCCACTCAGCCATGACCTGAGTCTTCGCCTGCCTTCCCTCCTCCAGCTGGATCTTTACCCCAGTTCCATCTCCTTCAACCTGAAGCCTGTTTTTGGGAACGAACGCCATGCTTTCACTCCAGCTCTGCCAGCCCATCTGGAAGGCACTGGTCGGACATCCACCGGTGTCGGAGCTGACACACCTCCCTAGTTCACTGAGCCCCGCGCCAACCTTGGCTGCCCTCTGGCTCTTGAAAACACCCACCACCACCGCGTGTTGCGTGGGGTGGAAAAGGGCAATATGTGGGTAGATGCAAGGAAAGGAAGATTAGAGTGAGAAGGAAAGAGGGAGAGAGGACAGGGAGGGCCACTGGATTGTGACGAACCAAGCCGTCTTCCTCCCCCGTTTCATTCCCAGCCTGGACCCGTCTGGGTGGTGGCGGTGAGCTTAGCCCTTCAAAATTCGCCTCCTTCTCTCCCACAGATCTGGGCAAGCGCAGCGAGGAAGCCCCCAAGGAGGGAGATGCCCTGCGGTCCTAGACGTCTCCAAACCTCTGCTCTGTCTCCTCCTGAGCCCCTGTCTAGCTCCCTCCGCTGAGACCGAGATCATGAAATTAAGTCCCCACATCTCATGCAGAAAGTTCAGAGTGTTGGGAGAATTTTCTTGAAGTCGCCAGACGGCCTCAGGTTTCCCCAATTTGTCCTTGGAATAAGTGTAAAGCGTTGTTAACACACTCAAGAATTAATTCTGGAGCCGTTTAGGAGATGAGGGGTAATGAGGGAGTGTTTCCGTGGCCTGTGTGAAGTAACTGTGTTCTTTGGGAATCATCCCAATCGTAACACGAGCTGTTGACTAATATGGTGTGAACATCCCATTTGCCTCTGAGAGTCTGTGAAGTCTTGACTCAGAAAGATTCTGCCAAGTAGTAGGCTTGCCTTCCCTCCTTCCCCCACCCCAGCCGAGCGCCCTCCAGCCGGAAAAGGGGAGAGGTACTTGGAGCAGAGTGGAGAGAATAAAACATTTCTTTTCAAATAATCCATGGTTTCTCGTGTTAGCATGGGAATTCGTGGCGGGGGCCAAGTCGAGGCTCAGAGTGTCAGGTGTGCGGTTGGGAGACTATATCCTGTTGGGGGCAGTGGATCTCGGATTATCTCATGAGAAGGCCTAATCACATTTCCGGTTTCCGCCAGCTGTTCGTACCCGGATACCGGACCTACTCTCCGTCCATTAGTTCCTTCGTTTTAAAACTTTTACATATTTTGAAGCTATGTTTTGTCATCATATAAGTTTATAGGTTTTATAAATTTCTGGAGGAATCTTTTTATCATTACGAGATGCCTCCCTCTATCCCCTTTAATGCCTTTTGCTTTTGGACTGATCTGGGGGTCGCATGTCTGGTGCCTCGATGACTGTGGGTAGGAGGCTGGGTTCAGCTGGGGCAGCTGCCCCAGTGCCTGTATGGTAGTCAGGCATTAAGGCTCCGGCCTTAATATCTGGGACATTCATTGAGGCCAAGCTGCTGTAACAAAGAGCCCCCAATATGCCGTAGTGCAAAGATACACATTTATTCATGCGCTCACGGAACGGTCCAGAAGGAGGCAGTGTGGGGCTGGCAGGATGGCTCTGCTGCCTTTGGCCGTGAAGCTTCATCTCTGAGTCCGTTCGAGAGGGATGCTTCCCCGCCTCTGTGAGAAAGGAGGCCAGAGGGGCCACACCCGATTCTTCCAAAGAAAAGTCTGAAAGGCACAGGTGGTGTTTCTTCACACACCTATGCATGACTATGCGCATCACAGGGAGGCTGGGGACCATCGTCCGGAGCTGGGGCTACCGTCCCACTTAAGACACTAAATACTGCTGGAGATGGATGGCGGTGGGTAGTCAGTCACACGGAGTTGCCGTCGTCCTTCGGATTTGCCTCTTTCTCAGCAACACCACGTGGTGGGGACAGCTCACGCAGGACTCTGACGTTCCCGGATCTCCGGCCGTATGCGATCTAATATCAGAAATCTCATTTAAAGCCCTTAGCAACTTTAAATAGCAGAGTGGGAGGACAGAGGCGGCATCAAGCCTCAGGGACAAAAGAAGACCCAGGCCCTGCCTTTGAGGGTCTCACAAAGGGAGAAACCAGACAAATGAGTTGACAGATGCAGGGTGGGGACAAGCTTTGAGAGCAGGGGCACAGGGACCAGGACAAGGAGCCTCTGAGCAGCTTTGGGAGGGCAGAGACCACTTGGGATGCTGTAATCCTGGAAGGTGGTCAGAAGCAGTCACGTTCTGGGTGTGTGTCAAGGCAGAGCTGCTTGGACTCCCCAGCGGACTTGCGGTGGGATTTGAGAAAGCAGTCAAGGATGAATCCCTGCTTTCTGGTCTAAGCAAATGGAGGGATGGAGCTGCCCTTGAGGGTGATGGGAAGGGTGCACGGCAGGTTTTGGAGGAAGAGCAGGAGCTCGACGTGGGACACGGTAAGCCTGAGATGCTTACTGGTTATGCAGCTGGGGTGGGGGATGGGAGTTGGACGTGCGAAGCTGGAGCTCAGAGGAGGGGTGCAGAATGGGTATATGATTTGGAGCATTGTCAGTACTCAGATGGTGAATAGAGGAGAGAAGGGGTCTAAGCACAGAGCTCTGGGAATTCGATAGATTGCCGGTCCCCATGATGTTCAGAGACCAGGGAGAGAACAGGAAGTGGAGTGAGGTTAAAGAGGGCAGGGCACTGCCGTTATTGGGGGTGACAGACTCACGGGTATGGGTTCATGGAGTGTGGGGCAGAGGGTTGAGAGCGAGTCATGGGGCCAGGAGCACCAGCATGGCGTCAGCCAAGAATTACAATCACAATAATGTCAGAGGTGGGAGCTCAGCCCTGCAGGGAGGGAGGGTGAATGCCTGAAGGACACTCAGAGGAGGCTGGGGGTGAGGCAAACTCTCCTTGGAGGAGACATTTCAGGAGTTGGGAGGCAACGGGGGTATTGCAGTAGGGGATATCCAGTGTTGGGCTATGTCTGGGGCCTGGGGGCTGAGGCGTGGCTGGGGGTGGGGAGGGGGACAACTAGCTTTCTTTTGGAAACAGACAAAAACATAGGAATAGGATATTTTGAGATGCGTCCTTGTGGCCCCAAGGCAGATGATCAGTCTGAGAGCGCAGAGGTGAAGGAGGAAGGGTCGGGGTCTTGTCCGGGTGCTGGAATTTTACCCATCCTGGTGGGGGCTTGGAGCCCCACAGAGGGCTGGTCCTAATGTCGACTACATGGGGCTCATATCGCATGCAATATACTCATACTAGAAGAATCCCCATTGTTCGTCTTCAATCCGAATGTACTTGGATATCCCAAATGTGGCATGGGACATACTTCTGCCAAAAATTGTTTGTGGCTTCTCCGAAATTCACATTCACCTGGGCACCTGGAATTTTCACTTGCTGATGATCGAAACCCAGGACAGCTTCCTTCCCAGAGTGCCATCGGTACCTGACTGTCCAGGATGCTGTTCACTGCCCCAGACCAGTTGTGGGGTCAGAGTCCCATCCCTAGACATCAGTCCTCACTCCTGCCCTCGGGCTTGGGAAGGAAAGGGCTGATGCCAGAGAGAAGACTCAGCTCTGCCCAACCTCTCAGCACAGCTCAGCAGTCTCCCTCCCGGGCTGGACGGCTAGGCCACCAAAGGCCACTCCCTGGACTGGTCTTGGCATCGGAGTCTATATGCAGAGTGAGGGGGAAGCTGGACCAGAGCCCTGGAGCTGCCCCCACACCTCCCCTGCAGGGAGTGGGGGAGGGGAGCAAGTCCCTATAGCCTTCCACGTGTCCTTATGATGAATGACTGAGTCCTAGTGAGCAGAGACAGTTGCCTGGGCCCAGAGATCAGGTGAGGGACACATGTGAGTAAGGGGAAGGCCATGGTCCCTCCTTCATGAAGTTTCCCAAACTGGTGTCTTAAAAATACTTAATTAGGTGGCACTTGGCTGGCTCAGTCAGTGAAGCATGTGATTCTTGATCTCGGGGTTGTGAGTTTGAGCCTCCCATTGGACGTAAAGAATACTTAAAAATAAAATCTTAAAAAAAAACTTAATTAAAAAAACCTTTAAATTGTGGCAAATACACGTAACATGCAATTTACCATCTTTTTTTTTTTTTAAGATTTATTTATCTATTTTAGAGAGAGAGAGAGAGAACGCCAGCAGAGGGAGGGTCAGAGGGAGAGGGAGAAGCAGACCCGAGCTGAGTGCAGAGCCCGACTTGGGATGGACCCGGAGATCAGGACCTGAGCCGAAACCAAGTGTCAGATGCTTAACCAACTGAGCCACCCAGGCGGCCCTGAAATTTACCATCTAAAATGTGTGTAAGTGTCCAGTTAAGCGGCATGAAGGACATTCACACTGTGCAACCATCACCACTATCTGTAGAGCGCTTTCCATCTTGCAAAACGGAAGCGCCGCCCGCATTAGAGGACCACTCCCAGGACCCCGGCCCAGCCCCCGCACCGCGGTCCTGCTTCGGTCTTGAGTCACAGCATCGGTCCTCTCGGGTCTGCATCATCTCACTTAGCATCCCTGTCGTGGGTGTGGTCGGACTTTCTTCCTTTTAAGGCTAAATGCTCTTCCATATCTCCTGGGTGCTTAAGAAAAAAAATCTGTCGAAGCCCCACCCTAAACTAAGTAAATCAGACCCCATGATCCGAGGGTGGGGCCAGCCGCGGCGGTCTTGTTTGTTCTCGGTGTTTCTGGTCAACGCTGGCTGAGAACCGCAGGTGTGGCGAGTGCTTCCTTCCACTCTGGTTTCCAAGGGGGTTTAACTTGGAGGCCCCGATCTGAGGTTTTCCTTGGTAGGATTATAATGAAGGGAGCGTTAACCGTGGATTAGTCCGTCCCCGAGGGCGTTGGGGCTGGAACAGGTCAGCCTCTGGCTTCCTGGACTTGGCCAGGTTTATCAGCTGGAGCCAATACCCCTGTTCCGGGGTTTCGCAGCCTCGGCGCTCCGGACGTTCTGGTTGGGATCTTTCTTTCTGTGGGGCCGTCCTGCGCGTGACAGGGTGTGGAACAGCGTCCTGGTCTCTACGGACAAGACGGCAGGAGCACCCTCTCCCCAGCTGTGACAGCCAAGCATGCCCTAGACATTGTTGACTGTTCAAGCGGTACAAAATTACCCTGAACTGAGAAATTATCCTACCCTAAAGGATACTAACTCATGGGGCCCAATAAGGACACAGCTAATGCAAAAAATCAACAAAGCATAAAAAAGCTGGGGGGGACACCTGGGTGGCTCAGTCGGTTAGGCGGCCGATTCTCGATCTCAGCTCGGGTCTTGATCTCAGGGTCGTGAGTTCGGTTCCGTGCTGGGTGTGGAGCCTACTTGAAAATATAAAATAAATAAAATAAAATAAAATAAAATAAAATAATAAAATAATAAAATAAAATAAAATAAAAATAAAATAAAATAAAATAAAAAAACAAAACAAACCAGATTCATGAAGGTTCTCAACTACGGGCAAGTGCGCCCCCCAGGGGACAATTGGGCACGGGTGTGGACATTCGGGTTGTCCAGGCGGGGGGCTCCTGGCGTCGGGTGGGCGGAGCAGGGCTGCCGTTCGGCATCCTGGGAGGCACGGCACAAACCTCACAACGGACGATCGTGGGGCCCAAAGCCAGGCTGAGACGGCGCGGCTCAGGCCTCAGAGCCCGGGGGTGTGGTGCTGGCTGATTCCGGACAGGCCTCTGAAGAACGTTGGAACCAAGCACGAGGGTCAGCCGTGCCTGCACAGGGCAGACAGAGCCTTCCAGACCGCGGAGCAAGACCATGTGGGTCCCAGAGCAGAAGCGCGCCAGGCTTGCTCGGGCAGCTGCAAGGCAGCTGGGGAGGGGGCTGAGGAAGGGAGAGCGTCTGCAGGCGAGATGCTGAAGGCCACTGGGTGCTGGGAAAGGGCAAGACTTCTCCTCCACGTGCTCTGCAAACCGTGCTTCGGTTCCGAAGGGGGGAGTGAAATGTGCGCCTGGGGTCTCATTGCGCAGCCTGGGGCAGTGGGGAGCACAGCCCTCGAGGGCAGGAGGGCAGAGGGGCACCATTCTGGAAGCGGCTGCAAAGGTCTGGGTTCCAGAGAGATTAGAAGAGGCAGCAGTGAGGGACGAGTGGTCAGATTCGGAATCCCATGTGGTGGCCAGTCACCCATGCACTGGACTCAGGATGAAAGGAAAGAGTTTATGTGGCCAGAAAACCACCATCCCGCTCTCAAGGAGTCTGACGTTTGCAGGGTTTAGAGACTCCCTTCAGCCCCCCATGGACTGAAGCCAGAATCACCCAAAGCCGGGAGCCTTCCAGTTCATCTGAAATGTTACACAAGAAAGCTCACTATCTGAGTGGATTTATTATGATTTGATGGACACCGAGAGCTTCCAGAATTGTAACCAGTCACGCCCAACCCTTGATTAAAATTCACACAGTAACATGCAGACCCACCATGATAGCTTTTCAGAATTTATGGGATCTAATTCAGGGGGACAAGAAGGTCCACGGAGAAATCTCGTGTATCTCAAAACCACCGTCCCCACCAGGGAGAAAAGGAATTTGCAGAGCGTGTCTGCGAGCTTTTGTTTGCTTTCCGTTGCTTTTATAAAAGGGTAAATTGATGAATATCAAATCAGTGATTTCATCTAGTTTGAGCAAAGTTTTAAGGTATTAATCCCCAAATATTGAAAAATAGTAAAAATAAGTTTTAAAAAGTCACCAGTGTTCCTTATGTATCAATAATTAACTTTTCATTTCTCAGTACCTTGGATTGGATAATATGTTAGGGCTTTGCTTGAGCTCGATTATTTTTTTCCAAAGATTCTATTTTTTATTTTTAAGTTATCTCTATACCGAGTATGGGGCTCGAACTCACAACGTCAAGATCAGCAGTCGCATACGCCGCCGAATGAGCCACCCTGGGACCCTGCACTAGATTACATCACTGGTTGATACCACTCTTCACACGTTCTGGACTTCAGGAGTCAGACTTGCCTTCGGCATTTAGGAAAAGCTCGGCCTGCGAACTTGATAGATGTCGGACTTTTCTCTACTTGGAGGCAACCTCAGGTTTTCTAAATATGTTCTTCTCACGCTTTGCCTTGTCAGCTCATTTTAAATAAAATCTTGACCCAAAGTGCTTAAAACTTGCAGCCCTACGTTCCCTGACTCCTTTGAACACTTCAGGCACATGACAAATAATTCAGTAGACCAGGAAAACCAATATTGTTCCCAAGTAGACTTATTTTAATAATTGGTTTTTTTTCTCGTGATGGAGTTTCAGTGGGAAATGCAATCCACGCCACCATCTTAAATGGTTCATTCCATGGCCTTAAACTAATCCTTGGACTGATGAGGTAACAGGAAGTCTGGGGTTTCTCTAACTGTATATAAACAGAGCTGTGTGTTTCGGCTCAAGGCTGTTGGAGAGCCCGTCTCAGAGGCAAGGAGGCTGGAGGCGTGAAGACGAGAACGAGGTAAGTTACGGGTGGGGACGGCGAAGGGTGCTTGGAACCTGGGTCGGATGGAGGTTGGTACCAGGAGGATTTGGGTCTATATTCACTACGCATTATCTCCCAGGTCTTGTGAAAGCAAGGATCTTCCCATACCCTATTATTAACTGTGAATCATCGTGGTGTGGTATGTGTGGTTTGTACTTGGAACCAGGGTTTTTCAATCTCAGATGGTATTTTTGGCCAGATAATTTTTTTGTTGTTTTGTTTGGGGGAGGGGAGTTGGGGGGCTGTCCTGTGCCTTGCAGGATGTTTAGCGGTATCCCCCCCACCCGCCTCTCCCATGCCGGGGTTATGACAACCAAAAATGTCTTCAGACGCTGCACAGGGTCCCGAGGTGCCAGGGGAGTAGGGCAAGTGACCCTTAGTTGAGAATCTCAGCTCTAAATGCTGGTCACTCCACTGGGTGAAGATGTGCCGGACATGCCCTCGGCACCCTCTTATTTTATCCTCAGACAATGTAAGAGGCAGATTTATCGTCCCCATGTCATGGAGAAGGGTTATGGCCGCCCAAGAGCTGATTGACTTGCCTAACAGCGAATTAAAGCTAAAACAACACTGAGCAGAAGCAGGCTTCCCCAATAACTGGAATAGGACAAAAGTCGACAGATTTTAGGCAAACGTGTTCGCTTTGAACTCTGTGTGGCACGTGCTTCCCCTGAGATTTCTAAACTTGCCATACTGTTGCTTAAAAACACATCGCTGGGTTTTTGCTATCCGCAGGGTAAAAATCAGACCTTTAAATAAGGACCTTTTTATCAACCTATTAGCCCAGCCAGGATTAAAGCCCCTTTCTCTACCCGGGTGCCACATGGCTCTCAGTGGCCTGCCAAGTACCCCCAGTCTTCTATCCCTTCCTCAGGTTGACCCCTGATCTCTCACTAGAAGGAAAGTGTGGGTTGCATTTTTTAAAAAGATTTTATTCATTTATTTGACAGAGCAGAAGCAGGGGGAGCAGCAGGCAGAGGGAGGGGGAGAAGCAGCCTCCCCGGCTGAGCAGGGAGCCCGATCGCCCAACAAATGAGCCACCCAGACGCCCCACATAGCTGTTGTTCTTGGAACAAAATGGTTATCTGCAGAGTATCAGGGTGGCTCTTGCCTTTGGAAGCTGGGTTGAAAACCTCCTGAAAGCTCTTCTCTTAAAATCTTGCTTCTTTGAAAATTTCTAAGAGCACTGGATTTTAAATCCGTTTTCTGGGATGAGATTAAGTATTTAACCCATAGAGACCGAGAGCAGATTAATGGATTGCCAGGGGCTGGGGGTGGGCGGGGGAAGGGGCAGTGCCTGCTCCATGGGGACAGGTTTTCCTTTGAGGGGGGTGAATAGATTCTGGAACTAGACAGTGCTGAATGGTTGCATAGCATTGCAAATGTGAGTAGTGACCCAAAGTTGTGCGTTTTAAGAGTTAAAATGGTGAATGTTGTGTTATGTGTATCTTACCACCGTAAAAGTATCTGTTAACCCTGTTAGGATTCTCTGGAGTCCTCCCCTTCCTGGAACAAAGCAATACCCTGGGATCAACAAGGAAATGCGTTGGGGGACGGTCTCAGATTAATATTTCCAATGTTACTACACCACGTGAAATTCTCAGGTTGTAAATATTTTTCTGTATTCTGCAGAATTTTAGCTAATACAGTTTTGCCTGGTATGTTGTCCTGATGGAAAGCTATGAAGACTGACATTGTTAAAATGGATTTCAGGAGCTTTACACATAGTTATATTTAATTTATAGTAAAGGATGATATTGTCCCAACTTACAGATGAGAAAATTGAGCCCACCTCTATACATTTAGAGCTCAGAATCCAGGGGGCCATTCAGACATTTAAACCACCATTTACTATAAAGGTGGACATTGGAAAAATAATAGTGGGGGTTACTTTCCACGGTATTAAATACAGGACGAGTTGGGGATGGTGTCTAGTGTTGGGGCAAAGGGTTTGGAGGGGAGAGGGAGGTAAGAAGTTAAACTAATCTGGTTCATTCCTTCCCCCCCCAGACTTCTGAACAAACAGCGGGCCAGTTGCTGAGGAAAACCAGAGTAAATCCCTTTAGGGAGGTCATAATTAGGCACCAGCTTCCAGAGCGTTTGCAGCGTCATGCTGGAAAATTCTCCGGTAAATATGGCTGCAGACCAGACATGTCCAGGGGGTCAGGAGAAACCCCGAGGCGGCCCCGGGTCACAGCTGCCGCGGTCTGTGCCATCGCGGGGAGCCCTCGCTGGGGGGCAGGACGGCAGCCGTGAGACATGGCACGTGAGCTTCAGGGCGTTCACCAGCTCGGAGAAGTCGGACCCCCTCGAGGACCTGAGGAGGCTGTCTGAGCTGTGCTACCTGTGGCTGAGGCCGGACCTCCACACCAAGGAGCAGATCCTGGACACGCTGGTGATGGAGCAGTTCATGATCTCCATGCCTCGGGAGCTCCAGGTCCTAGTCAAGGAAAGCGGTGTGCGGAGCTGCAAAGATTTGCGGGACCTGCTGAGAGGCAACCAGACCCCCAGGAAATGGGTGAGCAGGGCTCCCTGATGGGAACGGGGAAGGGGAGCCGGTGCGGGGGCTGCACGGTGCCCCTGGACTGGGAAGGACACAGGGTCGGTGGCTTTCGTGTGGGAGACGGTGTGCCCCTCAGGAGACCCTTGGCAACGTCTAGGGACATCTCTGGCTGCCACGACAGGGAGGAGAGGGGAGGTGACTAGCATCTGGTGGGTTTCAGGAGTCTGCGCGCTTTACCGTCATTCCCCCTGCCCGACCTCTCGTGGGGACAGTTGTGTAAGGGACATTCCAGAGGCTCCAGGAGAAAGGAGCCTGAAACCAGTCCAGTCCATTACATTACAGTTCTTGGCCTCGCCAGAGACCCTCTCAAGGGCGGTCCTACTGGACTAGGGCAGCTACAATTTACAGAGAGGCGCGCCGAACACGTTGCCATGGTAACTAGAGTCCCGGGATGATGCTGAGGAAAGAAGGGGAGTGGGATGGTAGGCTTTCGGCTCCATTAGGGTCTCAGATCTACCAGTGACCCTGGGATGGACCATTCTTGGGGGCTTTCCTGGGCATCGTAGTGTTTAGTGGCATCCTTGATGTCAAGGGCAACCTCCCCCAGTTCTGAAAGTCAACAAAACGAAATCTCTGGTGGTTGCCAAATGTCCCTCCGATGGCGTCAAAATGGCTCGCAGGTAAGACTCTCCGACCAGGTAAGACCTTTTCCGTCGTGGTGGCGGGAGTGCGCCTGTATGCTTTGTAGAGGAAGCAAGGGTCAGAAGGATCTAGGAGGGGATGGGACCTGGGGCAGCACCAGTCATGGGGCGACGGCTCCTCTGGAGGTCGTTCTGTAAGCGGGCAGGAGAGGACACAGGTCCAACATGGCAGTCCTTTCCCTGAGCGCCCCGGCAGGTGACGAGATTCTCCCGCCGAGAATGGGAATTATAAGCTTCGACAACACTGTGGGAGAATAGCCTTGGGAACTCTAACGTGTCACTCTGGGATAGATCGAGGAATCCCGAAGGCGGGCTGAGTGAGATGTAAGCCAAACGCGGGAAGTGTCGCTTGGGCGCGGTGTTGGACTTCTCAGCGCGCCACGCGTCCCGTGCGGGGTCAGGAGGGGCGAGGCTGGCTTTAGGACGGCGGTTTGAGGGCTGAGTCCTAGCCGAGGCGCTGGGGGAAACGGGGAGGCGAGGTGTTGTGGTTGATTAGATATCGTGGCTAGGCCGGTGGTCGTCCAGCCCAAGAGGGTGGGCTAAGTCCACCTTCACCCCTAGGCTGCATCTGACTCCGGAGACGTTTCTCGTCGTCACAACTTGGGAGGTTGCCATTTTAAACAAGTAATGCCAACAGAGTGTGGGCGTGTGGTAGCTTCATACAGGGAGCTATGTTCTGGCTCTCTGAGTCTGATCTTGCTTGACTCTTGCCCCCCCAGACCATAGTCACCTTACAAGGACAGGAATTTCTTGTGCAAACTTCAGATGCTCAGATGGCCGAAGCTAAGGTCAGTGACACGGACCTGGTGACGGACTTGTCCAAGAAGCCCCGATTGCCTGTGAGTGAGACACGTCCAGAGGGCAGCCAGAAGGTCAGCGGAGAGCTGCAGAATTTGCCAGGAGTCAGTGAGCCATCGAGGGGGCCGGTGAGTGGGACGCCCTCCCCCATCTCTAGGGAGCGGTGGCAGAAGGTACGAGAAGACGTGGTGGCTGTGGCTGCCGGAGTAGTTGGGATAGCATCAGAGTACAGAACCGGACCCCTTTACCCCGGGGATTCCCATGGATGCATCAAGCCCGTAGACATTTCTGAGCCTCTGGGGAGAAAGAAAGCGTCTCAATGAAGTGCTAGGTAGTTTGCTACAGGCTAACGAACCGAGGGCTGATTTTTCCATAGCCGATTTCCTCACACATTCCATGAAATGACAGTCGGACAAAGGACACATCTGGGAATAGCGTCAGTACCTTACATTAAGGGAGTGGTTCTCACCTGGGGTCATTTTGCCTCTGGAAGACATTTGCAAATGTCCGGAGACATTTGTGGTTGTCAGAATGGAGGTGGGGTTGGAGGGTGACTTGACGTGCAGTGGCTGGAAACCAGGTCAGTCATCCCACGACGCACGGGACGGCCCCGCAGCAGGGAAGCATCCAGCCAAAATGTCGGTAGTGCTGAGCAGGGACCCGGGGACCTAGAGCCACCCTGCTTCCCGAGTCGCTGGGGAATCAAGCGTAAACGGTGGGTGGACGTGATTTAAAGGTTCGGTGGGTACTGACTGACGACGGGGAGTGATGAGTGGCCCAAAGGAAGTCTGGGCACATCACAACACGGTATGATTGAGAAAGTCGGGGTCTCAGATTAGGGAGATGGGCAGGACGCGGAAAGCAGAGACGAGAGCTTCCCACGCCCCAAGTTCGACACGTTGGTAACGCACTTGCCTGTCCATTGTCAGGGACAGAACGTTCTCCTGCTGGAGACCGTTCCTGGGAGAGGTGTGCAGGAGGGTCTGAGCCCCAAGGAGAACTTGAAGAAGAATCTGATGGAAGATCCGGAAGAGACGGCAATACTGAAATCCCAAGAGCCTCAGCTTCTAGAAGGTCCTGGTGAGCACGGAAACGGGGAATTCAGCGGAGTTAGTGGCTCTTCCTACGCTGGGAGGGGGCTGGGGATCGAGCATTGACATCTCCTGGGGGGAGAGAGCTCTGAAATGTCAAGCCTTCTCCGTCACTGACTTTCCAGTGTCCTACGTACAATCCCCAGGTTTGTTGGTTGATGGGAGGTTCTCAGCCCACAGCAGTGTTCGGTTCAGACGAGGCTGGTGTCACTGAAAATGCTCTTTCTCAAGTGTTGTGTGCTAACCGTTCTTTGGACAGATTCCATGAGGGCGAAGGGTGGGAAGAATCTCCAAGAAGCAACCGGTATTAGGAACGTGGATGTCGACACACCTTCCGCCCACGTTTCAGAGAGGCAGATTTCCACTTGTAGTGGGAACAGAACAGATTCTCAGAAGAAGAGTCCAAGAAATCCCAAAAGGAGAAAACTGGACAACACCTCCATTTCTGAAGAAGGGAGCCCGTATTTGGACAAAGGAGAATTCTCAGCTCAACCTGCATCCAATTCAGTCCGTCCTGTTGGGAAAGAAGCCCCAGGACAGACACCAACCGTGTGCAGCATATGCAAGAAAGGATTTCGTTATAAATCTCAGTTTTACATTCACTGGAGGACACACACGGGAGAGAGGCCTTTCAAATGCGAGGCCTGTTCTGGGGCTTTCCTGCAGCCTTCAGACCTCCAAGTCCACCAGCGAATCCACACAGGCGAGAAGCCCTACTCCTGCGAGCTCTGCCCCAAGACGTTCACCCACGACTCCACCCTGCGGAGTCACCGGAGGGTCCACACCAAGGAGAAGCCTTACCCGTGTGAAGACTGCGGGAGAGCTTTCAGCCACAAAGGCAACCTCAACGTCCACCGACGCACGCACTCGGGGTTAAGGCCCTACACGTGTCTAGAGTGTAACAGCAGCTTTCGTCAGCTGGGAACTTTTAAACGCCACCAGAAAACACATTCAAAGTGAGTGCCTGATGATTCCGCGATCAGGTCCGAGGCCCTTCTGCCCCAAGAAGGAAGTTAATGGTGATCTGTCACCGATTTTACAAAAACGCCACGGGACATCTTGAGCACTTAGGAGGTTTCTGGAACACAACAGATGTCCCGTAAAGGTTAATTGTGAGGCTCTTGGGATGACATCTTCCCTATTGGTGTTCATTTTCTGTTTGATTACGTCCCGTTGTTCCCTCGTAAGCTTTTTGGTTTATGTTGCTATTCTTGCCATGTAGGCAAGTCTCATTTTCAGTATTTCCTTATAAAATTGTGGCTGCGGATTGTCTCCCTGTTATCCTTTATTTCCTTGTAAAATAGGCTGATCCAAGGAGGGCAGCCAGATTACATAAACAGGAGATACCCAGTGACATTTGAATTTCAGATGAACACGTTTGAAGTACAAACACATCCTGAATTATTCATCAAATATCACTGAGCAATGTATTTTTATTTTTTTTTTAAAGACTTTATTTATTTGAGAGAGAGCGCCCACCCACGAGTGAGGGGGAGGGGCGGAGGGAGAAGGAGGAGAAGCAGGCTCCCCGCGGAGCAGGACCGTGGGATCAGGACCTGAGCCGAAGGCAGACGCTTCACCGACTGAGCCACCCAGGCGCCCACAACTTTTTTTAAAAAGACATTTTTTAGAGAAGGTTTAGATTCCCAACAAAACCGAGCACATTTGCTACAAGTGATGAGCCTACGCTGATGCTATTGTCCCCCAAAGCCCCGAGTTCGCGGTCACTCTGGTGCCTTCCCTGGGTTGAGACCGACGCACGTCGTGCACCCACGGTCTCGGTCTCACGCGCAGTAGTTTCACGGCCTAAAAATCCTTCGTGTGCCGCCTATTCCTCTCTGTCACCTGCATCCTGAGTACTTCGCTGCATTTGGTGACCTGTACTTGCCCACGCTGCCCAGAGACACCCAGAGCGGCTCCTTACCAGGTCACCTCCATTTGGCGACACGGGCGTCCCCGGAGGCTCGTTAAACCGCGGGTGGAGGGGCCCCCATGCGGGTTCTGATTTAGGGGCTCCCTGGTCGGGCCGGAGAATCCGCACTTCTAAGAAATTCCCAAGCGATCCGGATGTTTCCGGTCTCGGGAAATTGCGAGACACGCGGGCGCAGCTGGCAGGTCGGGCCCAGCAACCTTGCGAGCTGAGTCCGTCCCTCCCCACAGGGGCGGCCCGTTGACGAAAGTCCTGTCTCTGAGGAGGGTTTAAGGTCCTTGCCCGGGGCAGGCTCCCCGTGTGTAACCCGGTGCCTGTGTGCACTGGCTTTTCACGCAGACGTCAGGCTCTGGGCGGTCCTGGAGCTGAGGGGACGTGGGTCTCCGTCCCGGCCATTCAGTCTGACTTCCTTCACCAGCCCTAGAAAACGTGTCCATGACGCAAGCTGCTCGTGTATCCCCATCACGGACTCTCATCAATTCACGTCGCCCGAAGTCTCTTTACAGCCCCGTTTTCCGGTCTGGCTGCACGTTGGAACCATCTGGAGAGTTAAAAACCTCCGGCCTGTGGGGCCACACCCGGAGAGAAGGATTTGGCTGGTCTGGGGTGTGGCCCGGGTTTGGGGGTTTTCAAGGCTCCCCGGGTAATCCTAATGTGTGGCTGACACGAAAAGGACGAACGTTGCTGTGTGTTCGGAGAGTTCGGCTTCTCCCGCCCCCGCTGAGCTCTCCATGCCTCCAGGGTACGGTTAGGATTCGGGAGGAGGGTGAGTGGGTCCAGTTCGGTCAAGCATTCCTACCCTCTGGGGGTGGGTCTCCGCCAGCTGCGTCCACACAACTGTGATCCGTGCTAGGAACTAAATATCAGGCCCAAACCTACGGAGTCAGAAGCCTGGGGTGGGGTCCTGCACTCCATGGACAGGGGGATTCTAATGTATTCTAAGAGTTTCTAACTCCTGCCTTTCATTATTGGGTCTTAGACTGGCAGTCACCTGGGGAGTTTGGAGTTGTTTTTGAAATAACTATAGATTCACAGGAAATTGCAAAAACAGTACAGGGAGAGCTCCTGTATCCTTCGTCCAGTCTATTAAAAAATGCACGAAGCCAATATACTTCAACATCTAGAGGGGACAGAACGGAGAACACAGGTGTGGAGACAGACGTGTTTTTCCTTGTTCCCCCTGTTCTCCTCTCAGCCCGTCCACTCGGGCCTTCTTCCCACAGCTCTCGGCTGAAAGAGCTCTTATCAGACTCAGTGATTTGGGTCTTGTCAGTAAAGTCACTCCTCAATCCTCGAAGTCAAACCCTGCATCCCACCCTCCCAAAACCCGGCGCTCCCTTGGCTTCCTCTTCTCTCACTGGCCTCTCCCCCTCCCTCTCTGCTGCACATCCCCTTTTCTCCCAGATTTCTAAATAGCGCATGCCTTTGTTACACGTTAAAAAAAATTAAAGGTGTTAGCATGAAAAAAATGTTTTAATTTTATTAAGATGTACACATTCACGATGGGGTAAGTATAAAATACGGGGACGATAAAAAAAATTTTTTAAAAAGCATACTTCCAATATGCAGATATATTAATTGTTAACATGCTGTATTTCTTTCCTTTTAATAATTAAATTTTATTTGAAGTCGCAGAATTATATTGACACTATTATAAATTGGTCCAGTTATGTTTCTCTTTAATTTATACTTATTTGTTAAACTACTTTTGTAAAAAAAAAAAAAGTATCCAAAACAAAAACAAAAACAAAAACTCTATCGTCTCTGAGAAACAGAATATTGACAATAACACACATCTACGTAGAGGCTCCCCTGAGAACACGTCTCTCAGCTTCTTCACCTGAGGAAACCACCATCACAAATCCTAGCTCATCATTACTTTACAAAATAATTTTATTAAAGATGTGTGCCTGCCTAAGAATATATCAGTTTTGCTTTTTTTTTTTTTTAATGGAAGAATAACATATCGAAGCTAGTTGGCAAGACACAAACTCGCTGGGGGGGGTTATGACATTAAGGACTGAAGCAACCATCTTTAAATGTTGGAAAGTTAACAGAGTGAGATCTCCTGATGACAGATTATCTTGTGTCCATTGACATTAAAGAAAAACATTTCTTCCTTGAAGGGGTCCAAGGTCTGAGGAGTGGGTAAGAATCGGGAAAAGCCGGGCGGCAGCGTCCCTTTGCGGGTTGGTTCAGGATCTTCACGGTGCAAGGTGCCTGGTCCCTGCCGGTGACACCGGTATCCAACACATCTCGGTTCTTCTTATTTTGAACGTTTTAAAATATAAAATTGTCATTGTTGATTTTAGGGCCAATTTGTGTGCTTGTTATGACAATGACCAGGAGGTGGCAGCAGAGACCGTCTAACAGGTGGAGCTCGCGGCTCCCGTACCAACATTTAAAATCACTAGGGCTTCAACAGGGAAATGTTCTTCGGATCACCAAGGAATCAGTATGTCTTTAAAAAGAAATCTTTCTGCTGCTAGTGTGGGGCTAAATTTGAGCCTTCGTAGGGTATAGTTCACGGGGTCTGCAGTTGTTTTCCCTTACTAGAATTGTGTATTTAATTTCATGGTGATGGTGGAGGGAGGTGGGTGGAGGATGGGCTGGATGGGGGATGGGCATGAAGGATGGCGCCTGGGAAGAGCCCTGATTGTTGTATGGAGGTGATGAATCGCTAAATTCTACTCCTGAAACCAGTACTACACTGTATGTTAACTAACTGGAATTTAAATAAAAATTCGAAGAAAAAAAAATCTCATCATGAAATACTTTGTTACACAAATTGCTTTTTATTAACCCCAAGGTATGACACGGAGATAAAATTGTGATTACTAACAATGATCTTCTAATTAGATTAGTTGTTTTATTTATTTATGCATTTTATGAGACTGAAATTATTTTCATTTTACATGCGTTTAATTGTAACACATTCTAGGATAAACTCTAAGCTATTATCTTATTTCTCCTAATGTCAGAAAGAACTTTTTAAAAGATTTTATTTATTTATTTGAGAGCGAGAGAGACCATGAGTGGGGGGAGGGGCGGAGAAGCTGACTCCCCGATGCGGGGCTCTATCCCAGCACCCCCAGATCCTGAGATCACAGCCTGAGCTGAAGGCAGATGCTTAACAACTGAGCCACCCAGGTGCCCTAGTTTCGCTTTTTTTTAAACAGAAAAATAACATACCGAAGCTAGTCTTCTTGGATTTGCTTTTTTTTCATTCAACTTTGTTGCTAAAATACAGCCACGTTTTTAAGTATAACAGGAGCTTACCCATATTTTATTACTGCCTGATCTTCTATTCGTGGCACGTGAATATGTCACAATGCCGTCATCCTGTTTCTTATATCCTTTTCTCTACCCATCACTCTCTCTCTCGTTTTCTTTTACAAAAATAGGATCACATTGTACATAAGATAGGGGGATGGAATTTTCAGACACTAATGTATAAATGGAAACCTGAATCCGTCCCCCTCCTCCCCATCCTCGGTCAGGCAGGTGCTCACTGCCTCAGGGGAAGCATGTATCGAGTGGAAATAAAACATTTTTCCAAGTCCTGCTGACCTTTCAAACCAGACAAGCTTAGACAATAGCTTCGGGTAATAGAATACACACAACATTTCTTCGAAATCCCATTTGCACTACCAGACTTCCCTGTGCTCCAAATAAAAGAGGGTCCTTCTGGATAGTGAAGAGGGGACTCGAGATGAGAAATCAGAATGGAAGAGAGTCAGGGGGCGAGAAAGGGATTGGGAGAGAAATGCCATCCGAAGAACACAGTTCCCTCAGAAAGGTTGCAAGGTCTCAAGTAGGAAAGGCAGCATGGTGCTTTCACGGCCATGGGATCATAGGAGGCCTCACGAGAGAATCCTGGGCACCAAATAAGTCCTGGAACCAACAGGAAGATTCCAGAAGGACTTCTCAGTGGCAATCTATGTCCACCAGTGGACATGGTAAGGTTGCCTCCACCCATCGGCATGTTGGCAAGACACAAACTGGCTGGGGGTGGGGGTTATGACATTAAGGACTGAAGCAACCAGCTTTATTTATTTTTTATAATAATTTTTTATTATGTTATGTTAGTCACCATACAGTACATCCCCAGTTTTTGATGCAGTGTTCCATGATTCATTGTTTGCATATAACACACAGTGCTCCATGCAATACGTGCCCTCCTTAATACTCATCCCCGTGGGCGCCTGGGTGGCACAGTGGTTAAGCGTCTGCCTTCGGCTCAGGGCGTGATCCCGGCGTTATGGGATCGAGCCCCACATCAGGTTCCGCTGGGAGCCTGCTTCTTCCTCTCCCACTCCCACTGCTTGTGTTCCCTCTCTCGCTGGCTGTCTCTATCTCTGTCAAATAAATAAATAAAATCTTAAAAAAAAAATGCCTAGCCCGTCCCTCACCCTCCTCCCCTCTGAAGCCCTCAGTTTGTTTCCCAGAGTCCACAGTCTCTCGTGGTTCATCCCCCTTCTGTTTACCCCCCCCTTCTTGCCTTTCTTCTCCTACCGATTGAAGCAACCATCTTTAAATGTTGGAAGGTTAGCAAAGTGAGATCTCCTGATGAGAGATTATCTTCTGTCCATTGACATTAAAGAAAAACATTTCTTCCTCGAGGGGGTCCGAGGTCTGAGGAGTGGGTAAGAATCGGGAAAAGCCAGGCGGCAGCGTCCCTTTGCGGGTTGGTTCAGAATTTTCATGGTGCAAGGTGCCTGGTCCCAGCCCGTGACACCGGTATCCAACACATCTCGGTTCTTCTTATTTTGAACGTTTTAAAATATAAAATTGATTTTAGGACCAATTTGTATGCTTTTTATGACAATGACCAGGAGGTGGCAGCAGAGACCGTCTAACAGGTGGAGCTCGCGGCTCCCGTACCAACATTTAAAATCACCAGGGCTTCAACAGGGAAATGTTCTTCGGATCACCAACGAATGAGGATGTCTTAAAAAACAAATCTTTCTGCTGCTATTGTGGGGCTAAATTTGAGCCTTCGTAGGGTATAGTTCACGGGGTCTGCAGTTGTTTTCCCTTACTAGAATTGTGTATTTAATTTCATGGTGATGGTGGAGGGAGGTGGGTGGAGGATGGGCTGGATGGGGGATGGGCATGAAGGATGGCGCCTGGGAAGAGCCCTGATTGTTGTATGGAGGTGATGAATCGCTAAATTCTACTCCTGAAACCAATACTACACTGTGTGTTAACTAACTGGAATGTAAATAAAAATTCAAAGAAAAAAATTCTCATCGTGAAATACTTTGTTATACAAATTGCTTTTTATTAACCCCAATGTATGACACAGAGATAAAATTGTGATTACTAATAATAATCTTCTAATTAGATTATAACCTGTTTTATTTATTCATGAATTTTATGAGACCAAAATTATCTTCATTTTACTTACTTTTAATTGTAACATATTCTAGGATAAACTGCTAAGCTATTATCTTATTTCTCCTAATGTCAGAAAGAATTTTTTAAAAGATTTTATCTATTTGAGAGAGAGATAGCGCACACCCACACACATGGGGGGGGGGAGGAGGGAGACGGAGAAGCAGGCTCCCCTCTGAGCAAGGAGCCTATGTGGGGCCAGATTCCAGGACCCTGAGATCATGACCTGAGCCAAAGACAGATGCTTAACCGACTTAGCCACCCAGGTGTCCCAAGCATCTGACTCTTCATTTCAGCTCAGGTCATAATCTCGGGGTTGTGGGATCCAGCCCCACATAAAGCTCTGTGCTCAGCATGGAGACTGCTTGTCCCTCTCCCTCTGCTCCTCCCCTGTTCATGCTCTCACTCTCTCTCAAATAAATTTTAAAAATCTTCAAAAATATATATTTTGGGGGGGATTGGGTGGCTAAGTCAGTTAAGCATCCGACTCTTGATTTTGGCTCAGGGTTGTGAGATCAGCTGTGCGCACAGCCTGCTTAAGTGTCTCTCTCCCTCTCCCTCCCTATATATCTGTGTATTTTTTTTAACAACTTTATTTAGGTATAATTGAGGTACAATAAAGTGCACATATTACTGGTTTATGATTTACTGTGTTTTGATGTCTGCATAGACCCATGAAGCCATATCGCAACCAGGAACACAATTTCCCTCCTCCCCACAAGTCGCCGCCCGAGCCTGTAAGGTCTCTCCCCTCGCCCTCGCCCCCCCCCCGCCCCCACCCCCGCCCCCGGCCCACGTGGCCATTAGTCTGCTTTGCATCGGCAGGTTAGTTTACATCTTTGAGAAAAAAACCCAGGTTCCTTCACGTAGACGTGGTGTGTCCCACATTTGCATATTCGATACAGGTGCGTGCAGGGGTGTAACACAGGTGTGCAAATCCACGGATGCGCGCGCGAGACTAGACGGACTGCAAACGGGGTGCGGTGAGGAGGGAATGGCACGGGGAATGAGCAGGGAGGCCTGAGCTTTCTCCGCTTTTTTAAAGCTGCGACCTTTGGAAGCAGTAAAGATCCTTTTATTTTAGTTTAAAAGCTTTCGGTGACTGTGTAGTGAAAAAATGTGCAAATCTGTGTCTCAAAGTAGAGCCTGAGTGTGGCCCAGATCCAGCTGGGAACCTGGGGTGGGGGTCGGGGAGGGGGAAGCTGACTTGAAGGCGGCGAGAAAGCTTTGCCCTCCGGCCACGGAGAATAAGAAACCCCCCGGCAGCTCCCGTCCTCGGCAAACGGAGAGAAACAGAGAACAGCCTCAGCGTTCCCAGGTGCGAACTGCCTAACTTTCCTCTTGCTATTTCAAAGTTTTAATTCCCCCAATGCGTTCAAATGGATTTATTCCCAAAGCTCGCTTGCCTGTGGCCCAAGGGGTTTTCTCTTTGGCATCTCCACGCCGCCCTCCAGGCCCCCCCCCCAAATGAAGCTGTTTTTGCTGCCAGCCCCGGGATGGGCTGAGTGAGGGATCTTAATGACTCAGCGGGCAGGAGAGAGGAAGAACGCACTTTCCTGGCTCTCAGGGTCCCTGTGAGGGTTGTTAGGGCGGGTTTAATGAGCCCCAGAGCACGAGGCTCACTGTCTGCCCGTTGTGGTGCTAACCTGGCGTCAGAAAGTTCATTCTGAAGGTCTGGAAAACATTGTCGATTGCCAGCCCCCAGGGTGGCCTGTTTTCTTTCAATTGCTTATTTAAAATCATTGGCTTCTGATGAGGATAATATGCGTATGTTTATTGGCTACCTTAGAAAAATAGAGAAAGAGTAACGGAGAATAAGCCGCCCGTGATCCCACCACGTAGAGACAAGCAGTTTTAATATGTAGAGTGTATCCTTCTGATATGTTTCCTCTGCGTGTGTGTGTATAATAGACGTGTTGATAGATACATACGTCCATCATACACACATGCGTGTGCATATGCACTTGCACCTATATATGTGTGTATATATGAACTGTGTATGTAAGCAGGTGTCGTGATGGCCCGTCCGTAGCAGGTGGTAGAGAAAAGCAAACCGGTTGCTTTGCGGGGGTTCCTCCCGAAAGGAAACACAAGATGAGCACTGGTCTGAATGGGGAAGTGAAATGCTCATTGTTCATCGTTAGCGGTCAGTGAGGTCTGCACAGTGTCCAGGGAGGGACTTGGGGTCCGCGCGATACCTGGGTGTAGGGCCCGGGAGTGCACCCCAGACTCGGCCGTCATCTCGGGAGGGGTTAATGAGCCCCAATAACTCAGAGTGTGGGGGGATCTCCTTGTATGGGCTCAGGTATCAGAGGAAGGACTAAGGGGGAGGAGAAGCGGGGACCAGGGGAATTGAGGGGGTGGCCTGAGTCAGGACGGACGCCGTGCTTGCAGAACATGGAACAGTTGTGTGGGACATTCCTGGAAGCAGGTGACTCCTCAGGGGCACTGGAGATGAACCAAGGGCTGATCTCCATGTTCTCAGGAGAAGTTACGGGGAGGACATGGAACACTTGCTTCTGGGATGTGGGCTGCAGAGTGCCTTCCATACTAAGCAGATCGCTGGCGTGCAGCAATTAGACGCCCACCGTCCTCACCTGGTGAGCAAGCAGGCCTCCTTCCATCCTGGTGTCTTCCTTACTGCCATGGCCCGATCTTCCCGGTCACGGGGCTTGGAGACTCTGCAAGCCTCTGGCAGGCTTCCAGAACTTTGTCCCCACCTGCCCCTTGGTGCCATCCCTAGGGCATTACAGGGGTGCAGTCTCAGGGCAGGCCAACCCCACCCTCTCCACAAGACCCCTTTGGGCCACCTAGATAGCCTTCAACTCATATGAGCACCTACCCACCATGTTCTAGACCCATGTGGACAGAGGGGAGACTGACAGGAATCAGATAGTTCCTGCCCGTGAAGACCTCACCGTCAGTCGAGTGGTGACAGACACACAAACACACCCGCTTTGGTTGTCGGGGACGGTCATGGCACTCTGTCCCATCTCGTTCGCTCTATGCTTGCCAGTTCCTGGTGCAGAGGCGGATCTCAGCTCCTTCTTCTTGCGTCTGGCAGGCAGGCGATGGCTTCCAACACGATGTGGCAGCAAGGACAACACATCGTCTTCCTTACTTGTATTGAAGGCCCAAGCCGGCCTCAGCTGTCCCATTGTCCTGAGGCCGCCATGTTGTGAGGAAGCCCCATCCAGCCCATGCCACGTGCACACAGCACAGAGAGACAGGTGGAGGCCAGCCCCAGCTGCTGCAGTCATCATGTGAGAGACCCCGAGCCAGAACCCCCTGGGGGATCCTCCCTGAATTCCTGACCCTCAAAAACCATGACAGATACTCAAATAACTGTTGTTGTTTTGAGTCACTGAGTTTGGGGTGACACGTGACTGAGTCACAGGTCACTGGAGCAGCGTCAGGTCTTCCCAGCCTGCATTGCCAGCCCCACCCTCTCCCTGCTCTGTCCTCAGACGGTTCCCCTGGGGTCTTCATCTGCACAGTCCCCCCAACATCCTCCTTCCTCTTCAGATCTGGTCTCTGGTTATCACGGGCCTCTCCTCTGTCCTGCCTCGAATTTACCCTCTGTCTTTCCCGTCTGCGAGAAGAACATGTGAAATGCATGAAAGGATACACATTCAAAATCCTGGTGCCTGGAAACTCATGCGCTTGAGGGGCTAAACACATCTTTGTAAGGATTTTCATGTTTGGGATTTGGGAGTGTGTTAAGCTGTTGATCTGAGAGTTGAGTGCGGGTTCAAATCCTGCCTCCCCCACCTAGTGGTTCAGTGACTTCGGGTCACAAAATATCATAAATAAATATAAATATTAATAAACATCATAAAATGGTGTTTTAGGGCTTTTTAAAGTTTTTACGAATCCTGTGTCCTCCCACCTGCTGGGGAGGCACAGACACGTCTGTTTGGTGGTCTTGTTGCTGGTTGTTCAAGGAGCTCATCCTGTGACCCTCACTCAGTGAACGGCTCCATTTGATTGAGATCATTGATCAGCTGGAAGAACGTTGTCAAATACAGCCTCAAAAACTCATAGATCTGTAAAAAAATTAAGCCACTTCATCAGCAGTTAAGCAAACAAATATAAGTAAACAAAAATCTTTAGAACATTTCCCACTGGGCTTTGGCTCTTGATTTAGCTCATTTGTGGTTTGCAGAAACAAGCGATACCATAAGGAATGTTGCCCTTTCTGATTTGCTGCGGGCGAATTTTTCTAAAATGCATCATTTGGACGTAGCATCCTGCAGAAGAGACATTAGAGGCTAATGGAAAAGTGCGGGCTTCCACGTCTGTCTGTCCTTCAAATTCTTCCCAGTCTTTTCTGTGTCGGGGGCTTTGCACAAACTGTATCCAATACACTCCCGCCCCAGATCACCACCCATTCAGACCGAACCCGGGACACCACGTTGGCGAGGTCTTCGCGGACAGCCCCAGCCTACAGCATCATCCCAACGCCCTCACTCTGCCACACGACCCTCTCTCGTTTACCTTCTGCGCAGCGATGAGCAGTCGCTGAAGTCATACTATCATACCTTCCCACGCTAGAATGTAAACTCTTGAGAGCTAGCCGTGGTGCACCCGCAAGCTGGACTCCTTTGTGCAGAGAGGACGGCTTGCTTCCGCGGCTCTGTCTTCAGGCTCTCAGCGCCCAGCAGGCAGAGAGTGTGACGAGGCTGAGAGGGCGTTTAGTGGTGTGGAGCAGTGTCGTCCAAGGTGGTAGCCACTAGCCGCGGAGCTATCTAAACGAGTTTAAGTGAAATAAAAGTCCGTTTCCCCTCTTGCATTGGTGTCCTTTCAAGCGTTCGGCCCCACATGTGACTGCCATGTTGGACAGCGCGGAGATGGACCTGTCACGCGTGTCATTGCAGAACGTTCTGCTGGAAGGGGCTGGTTAGAGCATGCAATGCATATCCAGAGGGTCGGCTTCAAAGCCCAGTCCTGCCAATTACTAGTGCGTGATTTTGTGTTGACCTTACACTTTCTGGGTCTTAGTTTCCTCATCTCTAAGGTGGGGCCCATAATGGTTCCTGTCTTGCAGGAGTCACTGGATGCCAGGGCACTTAGAAGGGTGTTGGGTTTATAGCCAACGCCCTAAAAAGTATTAGCTACTCCTGTGATGTCTCCAATTCTACTTCTGCAGAAATCGAGGACCAAAAAGGAGAAATAATTTGTCCAAGTTCACAGAGCTGGGAGGTGGAAGTGCTGGGAATTGGTTCTACAGCTTTCTGATTCCACAATCTGGCTCGTGCCCATTACACATGGCAAGTCCTTCTGGGCAAGTCTCTTAAACTCACTGTTCCCTCACGTGTTCAGTGGGAGACAGGAGATGCCAGTGGACCCTCGTCCAGGACAGCTGTGCAGAAACTGAGCAGAGAGCTGGCCAGAGCCCAGCAAATGCGTTGATGATGCCGGGACCTAGCCATTGGGTTTGGGATTCTTCGGAGGTTGGAGGAAGGAAGCCAGACGGCCCTGGGGAAAACAGCAGAGATGTGGCCAAGCCGGTCACACCTGCTGGGGATGCGACCACCCATGTGGGTTCTGCTCCGTGGGAGTAATGGCCTCTGTCCCGGGGACACAGCGCTCATCCCTCCCACGGAGATCAAGCATTGGGGTTGCTCCAGGAACTGCATGGAAGGGTTGAGCTGTTTCCATTACTTTCTCTGTGGAGAGCTGGGGGCCTGCTGCTGCTCATTTAATTTTTAAATTGGGTTAGTTTTAATATGAGCAGTCGCTGTGCGTGTACTTTCTCTTGTAATACAGGAGTGCATTTGATATTTTAAGAGACTTTAATGTATTTTTCCACACTTCGAATGTTTTTTAGTTGGGATAAAATTTACCTAATATAGTCACATTTTTTAAAGATTCTATTTATTTATTTGAGAGAGAGAGAGTGAGCACGAGCAGGGGGAGAGGCAGAGAGGGAGGGAGAAGCAGGATCCCCGCTGAGCGGGGAGCCTGACACGGAGCTCGATCCCAGGACCCTGAGATCATGACCTGAGCCGAAGGCAGACGCTTAACCCTAACGTCGGTTATTTTAAATGTACAGTTCCGTGACATTTAGCACATTGACTGTGTCGCGCGACCGTCCCCTGTACCAACTTTGAGAACATTTTTCATTGCCCCCAAGGAGACCCCGTTGTCATTCAGCACTCCCTCCCCCCCCCC
>NW_024424341.1:41000100-41209433 GCF_017311325.1 Ursus maritimus
CCCCCCCCCCCCGCCCCGCCCCTGGGCACGACTACCATACTTTCTGTCTCTATGGATTTACCTATTCCGGATGTTTCTATAAGCGGAGCCACAGACCGTGTGGTTTCCTGTGCTGGCTGCTTGCACGGAGCACAGTGTTGTCAGGGTGCGTCCGTGTTGGAGCACATGTCAGCACTACCTTCGTAGTTACGTAAAGTCCCAGGCTACGGACAGACCACGTCTGCGTAGCCATTCGCCCATCGGTGGACGTTGTGTTGCTTCCACTTCTTGGCTCTTGCAATTGTGCTGCTCTGGACATCTGTGTGTGCTACGGACGCAGTGTGTCCTCCCCAAATTCCTGCCTTGAAATCCTAATCCCCCGTGGGATGGTGTTAGGAGGTGAGGACTTGGGGAGGCGACTAGGTCACAAGGGTGGGGCCCTCATGTGCGGGATCAGCGTGCTCGTAAGAGGAGCCCCGAGAGCTTGCACTCCCTCCCTCTGCTCCCTGCCAGGTGTGGACACGACAGGAAGGCAGGTGCCTGCAAGCAGAGAAGGGCCCCTCCCCAGACTGCTGTCACCTCGATCTTGGACTCACAGTTTCCTCTATAATTATCATCTTACACTGGTTGTTGCAACTGATGAATGAGTATCAATACTTTATTATTAACGAAAGTCTGTGGTTACATTAGGGTTCAGTCCCTGCCGTACAGTGGATTTTGACAAATGCATGTCACATACCCATGACAGTGTAATACGGAAGACTTTCGCTGCCTTGAAAATCCCCTCTGCCCCGTCTATTTATAATAGGCTTTATTTTTATGATGAAAAATTTTAAAGTTTTGCTCATTAAACTTCATGGTTAATGAATATTTGAAGCCTTGGAGAAATGCTCAGTACACATTCTGCCTAGAGAACAAAGCACTTTAAATGCTTTATGCATGAAGTGATCACTGCTTAAGATACGCATGCCTAGGGGCGCCCGGGTGGGTCAGTCGGTTGAGTGTCCTGCTCTTGGTTTCAGCTCAGCTCATGATCTCAGGGTGGTGGGGTTGAGCTCCTATTGGGTTCCATGCTCAGCAGGGGCTGCTTGGGATTCTCTCTCCCTCTTCCCCTTCCCCCTGCTTGCAGTCTCTCTCTAAAATACATAAAATCTTTTTAAAAAGATACGCACGCATATCACATATATCATGTATTAAATGTATGGGGCACCTGGGTGGCTCAGTCATTAAGCGTCTGCCTTCAGCTCAGGTCATGATCCTGGGGTCCTGGGATCGAGCCCCGCATCGGGCTCCCTGCGAAGCGGGAAGCCTGCTTCTCCCTCTCCCACTCTCCCTGCTTGTGTTCCCTCTCTCGCTGTGTCTCTGTCAAATAAATAACATCTTTAAAAAAATGTACGTATAATCATGATATGTCCATATATTGTATTCTTGATATACATACAGAGAGACTATCTGCACCATTCCATGTGCTTTATAGGTATATACACAACTAATCTTCCAACATGGATGAGGTTGAAAATGCCATTATCCCCATTTTATAGATGAGGAAGCTGAGGCACAAAGTGGTTGAGTAACGTGTTCAGGGCACATAGGCAGTGAGTGGTAGGGACACGTAAATGCACAAGAATGTGAAAATAATATTTAGTTCTGGGCAGCAGGATGACAGGTGTTTTTCTCTGCTTGTGTTGTTGTTTTTGGAAACCTAACAATTTGTCCAGGACAGGGTTGGCACACTCTTCTGTCAAGAGTCCGATAGTGACTGTTTTCGGCTCTGTGGGTCAGATGGTCTGTGTCACAGCGGTTCAACTCCGCCGTGGAGCAGGAGGCAGGACACCAACGAATGGGCTGTGTTCCAATAAAACGCTCTTTGTGGCACCAGAATTCCACTTACCATGAAACACTATTCTTTTGTCTTCCCCCAGCCAACCATTTGAAAATGTAAGGACACACACAGCTCAAGGGCCCTACTATAACAGGAGACAGGCAGGATAGCCAGCATCACGCTAAGTGTTTCTTTAAGATAAACAAGCCATGCAGTGCGGGGAGAGCAGCTCCTGCAGGAGCTCGGCAGGGGGCAGGGGCGCGGGCCTGGGTGCCTGCCAGCTCCGGCCAGCGACACAGCATGCGTGGGCAGGGAGCTTGGCCCAGGGAGTCTGGGAGGACAGCCGGTGACCAGAGTCCCGTTTGTCTTGGAAGGAGAACGTCCACCCCGAATCCCGCCCCACTATGCGCAGAGGCGAGCTGTTTCTGAGGATGCCCCTGCTGATTCTGATTTTCCTGGGACTGGCGGCAGCCTGCATTCCCCGCGAAGGTGATGTCTGCACCCTCTCCCCATCTGCTCTTCCATTCTGCTTACGGTGGGCAGGCTCGCGTGGCTGCTCCAGACAGCCTCCCGAAGTCCAGCCAGACGGCTGCTGGCTGTAGGCACCCTCGTTTCCCTCTTTCCGGGTGGAGACGGTGGCGGGGGAGTGAGTCCTACAGCCGTACAGCCCTACCATAGCCCTGCCTTGGAGACAGGCTTGCGTCTGTCCCTGGTTTTGTCACGGGCTCTCTGTGACTTGGGCGGGGAGACATTGCTTGAACAAGCATCGGATGAATGGGTCTCATAAGCATCTCCAGTCCGTGGGATTTCTGTGTGTCATCGATGTGGCCGTGGGTGCATAGTGCCTGGGAGTTGACGTTATTATGGTCATGGAGTTGTAGCGAGACCCCAGATCTTTACAGTGTAAGGACACCACACGTTGGAAAGAGCACCTGAGTCTCATCACAAAACTGAGTTCCTATTGCCTCATTTGCTCCACAAGTATTCATTGAGTTCCTGGCTTGTTCCCTGTGCTTGATGCTGGGAATGCAGTGAATGAAAAAGACAGACATAGTCCCATTCACACAGAATTCTCATGTTACGCAAATAAGCACGTCCCAATGTGGCCATTGAGAGAAGGCCTGTCTGGATAAGTGACATTTGAGGGAAGATGCCGATGATGGGAGCTAGCCAGCCAGAGTTAGGCAGATGGTCCAGGTGGGGGGAATGGTACATGCAAAGGCCCTGGGGCAGGAAGGCATTGGGTCCCTTCACAGGTCTGCGAGAAGCCTGTATGTCTGTGCATGGTGGATAGGGAGAGGGGAATGGTGGGTGGGGACTGTTACAAATAAGAATGGAGAGGAGGCAGAAACTAGCACATAAGGGCCCCTGTGGGTCAGATTAGGATGTGGATATCGTAGCCAAAGGAAGTGATTACAAGGCTGTCAGAAAGGGAGTGTCATAATGAGGGGTGTGTGTGTGTGTGTGTGTGTGTGTGTGTGTGTGTGTTTAAATGATCTATCTTGGTCCTAATGAAGAATAGATTGGGCGGAACCAGGGTTAGAGAAAGAACTGAAGAAAGACTCCTATAATTTTATTTTTTCATTTCACTTCATTTTCTATTTTTTGCAGCTGGATGATTGAGGCTGCCCTTAACTGAGTCTTGGGAAAGTTCTGTAGAGCAATTGATTTTTTTTAAACTTTATTTTGAAGTAATTTTATTTTATTTTATTTTAAGATTTTATTTATTTATTTGACAGAGAGAGAGACAGCCAGCGAGAGAGGGAACACAAGCAGGGGGAGTGGGACAGGAGGAAGCAGGCTCCCAGTGGAGGAGCCTGATGTGGGGCTCGATCCCAGAACGCTGGGATCATGTCCTGAGCCGAAGGCAGACGCTTAACGACTGTGCCACCCAGGCGCCCCTATTTTGAAGTAATTTTAGAAATTACTATTTTAAATTAATACAGAAAAGTCACAAAACCAGAGTTCCCAAATACCCTCCTCCCAGCCTCCCTTAATGTTACCATCTTACCCAGCCATCGCACAGAGATCATAGCCAGGACCTTAACACCATTACAAAACTACTACCTAAATTACAGACCCTACTCCAATTTCACTAGTTTCCCCACAAATGTCCCTTTTCTATTTGAGGATCAATGTGGGTCCAGGATCCCACATTGTGCTGCGTCTTCACATCTCACTCTTGCCATTAGTCCTTACAACTCATGGCTGAGTTGGCCAATCTTTCATGACCTTGACCCTTTCAAAGAAGAGCCCTGGTCAGCTATTCTGAAGAATGTCTCTCAGTCTGAGCTTATCTGAAGTTGTCTCACGATCACATTGAGGTCGTGCGTTTTAGGCAGGAACACCTCGGAAGGGGTGCTATGCCCTTCTCTGTGCATTTTGTCGAGGACATTGATGTGTCTCATTACACAAGATGTTTGTTAGTTTGTTTTTAAAGATTTTATTTATTTGACAGAGAGAGAGGCAGCGAGAGAGGGGACACAAGCAGGGGGAGTGGGAGAGGGAGACGCAGGCTCCCAGCGGAGCAGGGAGCCCGATGCGGGGCTCGATCCCACGACCCTGGGATCATGCCCTGAGCCGAAGGCAGACGTTTAACGACTGAGCCACCCAGGCGCCCCTCCTTACTCGAGACGTTAACCTTGATCATTAGGTTATGGTGGTGTCTGCCAGGGTTCTCCACAGTCCAGTAACTATTTCCCCTTTGTAATTAATGAATGTCCTGGGGAGATAGTGGGAGACTGTGCAAATACCCTATTTGTCCTCAAACATTTGCCCACCAATGATAGCACCCACCAGCGGGTCTTGCCTGCAGAGATAATCACCGTCATGTTTGCTCCATGCTGATTCTCTTAGTCCTTCTACACGTATTAATTGGAATTCTTCTGTGAGGAAGAGTTGACACATGTGCTCTATTTATTCAAGTATTTACTTATATCACTGTGAATGCATGGATGTTCATTTTATTAACAAAAAATGACATTACTTTTCGATGGGTGGGAGGGCGATGACCACACATTCTCTTTGGGACGTGCTATGTTTGAAGAGCCTGTAAGAAGTTCAAGACATCCAGAGGTCGCAGGTTCCAAGAGAGCAGGGCTTGAGATGCCTTGTTAACTCTGTTCCAGCCCCTCTCCTCCCAGCCAGTCTCGCAAATGCCTATAGAGCAGGAACCGAGTCTGATTTATGTTTTCCCAGCACCAAGCATATGGCAGAGGCCAGTCTGTGCTAAACGAATGTCCGTTGGGTGAATGATGGGGGGATGATGGGTGGACCTGGGTAGACTTATGGACACACGCAGTGGGTGGGTTATCTGCCTCCTTGGTCATCACAGTGATCTAACGCTGAATTCTCTCCTTACTTCCTGCTCCTGTTGGAATCTGGATGGCCAACACTTCTGCTTCCAGCCGCCATTGAAGAAAAAAGTAAGAAGCGTGTAAAGCCCCAAGTTTGTACTCCCGTAGCTAGCTCCTCTCAGATTCCTTCCGATGTCAGGACCCCTCAGGGAATGTGGGGGGAAAGGTGGGACTCGGGTCCGGCACACAGGCTTTGTCTTGGGGGCAGGGAAGACCCGTAAGTACGAAAGACACGAATGTTCCATGAAGGAATAAAGAAATTAACTGAGGTGGATAACGTTAGCACTAATCCTACTCTCTCCCTTGCTTTTATTTTCCACGTCAATCCACTGACTCCTGGTGCTGTTGCCCTTCCAGTCAAATGTAAGTAAGCCCTACCTGCTCCCCCCTACCTAACTAGGCAGCCCTTCCACCCAGAGAAGGGGCGCGAGGAAGAGGCAAAAGTGTTGACTGCCACGTTCAACCAGGACAGATTCCCAGAGAGGCTCTCGGTCCCGACTCAGGCTCCAAACCCAGAATCTGCAGATCCCAGGGGACAAAGAGATGGCCTTCGGGGAGGTCAACAAACCTTTGCACTCCCGTGTAAAACTGAGAGGAGGGGGGGAAGAACTGGTGTGGTCTTCTGGGAACGTGCACTTTGTAGCTTCAATCAGACTTTCAGTAGTACGATCAGTGGCCTTGTGCTCTAAAAAGTACAACTGCATTGGGTTAGACTGCGTGTATTCATCTGGTGGGTTTTAGACGAGAAAAATACAGTGTGGACTGGATAAGCTTCCCTGTTTTCTGAGTATTAGCCTTCCTGGTCTGCAGCTGAGAAGTGATGACAATTGGTTGTTATGGAGACAGACCCTCCTTCTGCAAACCTTCCAAAACCCCCGTGGGGGAGGAGAATCTGGATGCCCCAGACAACTGGTATCCCTGGGGTTTTTTTGACTTTGGGGTAAATGTGTCTCCCAAGGGGCCCTCCAAAGGGTTCTTAGAATGGATCACAGCTTCTCAGTCTGGTTCCCTATCCTATCTGGGGACCTACGGGGTACAATGAGGTATGAAGGATGACTTGATTGATTTCATATTCTTTTCGAACCTTTATTGGGAAAATGATCCCCGCCGGCTGCCATCGGTCGTCTCCTTCCCGGGGCTTGCCCGTCAACAGTGCTGAAAGGTAAGACCTGGGTCCACCTGCCTCCCTTTGGTTTGATTGTGTCCGACGGGGATAATTTCTGCTGACCTTCAATGGGTCTTTCTTCTCCCGGCTGTCTACAGCCCAGCTTCTAGTCTAGAGACCTACAAAACTGAGTACTAGAGTATCTTGAAGAAAGCAAAATACTGCACCCCTTCCTCCCTCCCTCAATCAATCAGTCAATCAGTCAATCAATCAATCCCAGTTGCCCAGAGATTGCGCACATGTTCGTGGTTTGCATACGACGGAAGGAAAGCCATTGGGCCACGGAGCTAAATTCGAGTCCACCCGAAATCTCATAGCTGGACAGACTGATTTCCCCTCCGCCTTCTGAGCAGGATAGAAAAGGCCACATCATCACTATGTGCTCAGGATTCCCCACAGATGGTGCCTAGGGCGGCCCGGGCTACTGTACCAGAACACCAGAGCTGGGTGGCGGCAACAAGGCCACCTCTCACAGTTCGAGGTTGGAAGTCCGAAAGCAACGTGCCAGGGATTCGGCTCCTGGTGAGAGCGAGCGTGCTCTTCCCCAGCGAGACAGCCGCCTCCTGCTGTGTCCTCACAGGGTGGGGCGGGGAGCCCTTCCCTCCTGACCGCATCTAAACCTACTTACCTCGCAAAGGACCCCCCCACCTCCAGATACCATCACATGAGGGATTAGGGCTTCAACACATGAATGTGGGGGGAACACACACATTCGTTCGGTAACAGACGGCGATCTGGAACGAGTTCAGGGAAAACAGACCAGGGCTTCAGGACGGAGTCCGCAAGCTGGGGAGGCAGGAGGCTAAGTCAGGACGTGAGGTGGGGACCGGCAGAAGGGCCACCCGCTCTGCACCAGGCACCTCTGCGTTCAGAGCCCAGGCCTGCCCCTTCCTCGCCGGACCACCCTGGGGAAGTCACTTCACCCCTCCATGCCTGGTTCCTGAGGCTAAATGCAGTCGCAGACGCGAAGCACTTTCTAAGGCAGCCTAAGAAAACCATTGAACAGTTCTTCCTGCTCCTATCCACCCCTACACGCACACACACTCACACTCACACACACACACTCACTCACACACTCACACACACACACCCCTCTCTAAGAATGTAATTATTATGATTATTACTACTTATATTACTATTTTTTAAAGATTTTATTTATTTGAGAGAAAGAAAGAGAAAGCACAAGTGGGAGGAGGGGTAGAGGCAGAGGGAGAAGCAGACTCCCTGCAGAGCTCGGAGCCCCAGGCAAGACTCGATCCCAGGACCCTGGGATCTTGACCTGAGCTGAAGGCAGACACTTACCCGGCTGAGCCACCCAGCTGCCCCCATGTTACTATTTCTAACATTTATAGGATGTTTACCTTGGGCCAGGAATTAGGCTAAGTTCCCCCGCCCCATAGGCATTCTCCTCCTTCCTTACTGCCGCAGCTGCAAATGGACGTAATATCTGCATTTTTCAGGGGCATTGTCACTTCAGTGACCAGTCCAAGATCACCCAGTTAGTACAACGTATAGCCAGGATGTCACATGTAGCCCGATATTCCTGGAAAGTACGATCTGATTACTCTAAGTGATATGGAGGGTAGTTCTGTGAGCTACTCAAACACGACGTCTCCAGTAACAAACAGCAGAATTCCTCAGCACGGAGGAAACCCGACCACAACCCCGCGGTGGGTATCAGCGTTCCCATTGTGTGGATGAGGACGTGGGGGGTTTACGGAGCACGTCAGACAGCTCTGAGCTTGAATCCCTGCACCCACTCATCAGCTACAGGGGGTCTCAAAAATCACGTGCTTTCTCTTGTGTGACCTTCACAGGCAACACGGGGACACTGATCTGTTCTGAGAGGGTCGGTGTGAAGTCACTAGAGCTAACGCCTCGGCACGTCGTTCTAGAGTCAGGAGTGGGTCGTTCCCGCCTCTTCGTAGCACGGCTGAGCAACGGTCCGTGACCGCTCCCCAGCTCACTTAGTCTCCCTCCAACACCAAGCGCAGGGACGCCAGGGTCTCAGCCCCTAACTGCCCACACCCCTCACCGTGGACTCTACTCCCCAGCCTGTTCCCGACCCCCAGCATCTCATTTTATGTTTGGTTTTCTACCTGCGGCTCCATCTCCATGATCCCTCCGTTCTGCGCCCCGTCCGTGACCTTGGCCGCCACCATGCTGACTCTTCTGGATGGGCTGCTGGCAGGAATCCTCGGTAAATCCCTCGCCACGCTTGTGATGGCTTTGCACTGTGAACCTCGGTGGGAAGTCTGAGCACGAATTTCTGAGCATCTGCTCTGTGCCTGGACCAGCTGGATCTAGACACAGGCAGAGAACAGAGACAAATACACGGAAATGATATTCGAGACGAGGGATGCCTGGTAGTGAGGATGGGGGAAGGGGACAGAGGGGGTATTGAGGGAAACCCTAAATCATGCCTGAGGCACCAGAGCCGCACTTCCCAAAGAACAGAGGTTGTTAAATCTGTTGAGCTGGGGAAATGCATTCATTGGGACTATTTCTTTGTGTCACATTTGCGTACCGTGTGGTCTGTCTTCTTCCTCAGGTATGATGACCAGGTTGTCAACGGACGGTAAGTGGGAGGCCTGTATCCTTTCTGGTGTTTCTCTTCTCCCGTCTACAAGGTCAAGCCGACTTACAGAGGGAGTCATGTACTTCTTTATTTTAAAATGTGTTTTATTTATTCATGTATTGGGGAGAGCCATCCAGGCAGCATCCAGTCCCATTGTGTTGCTTTGAGCTTTAAGGTGATGGAAATTTTCTATTACCACATGGCAGGGCCGGAACCCTACCTGATAGTTATTATGCCGTAGATTTCTGAAGTTATGAAAATAGTCTGTGCACGTGGGAGAAGTCGAGGGGACATAAAATCAGTATCAGAAATCTCCTCCTCATCCCATCCCAGGTCTGTCGCGTCTCTGGAGCATTCTTACCAGAAACATTCACACGCACATATGGTTACCGTCCACTTTTTGAGTTAAAAATGTTGTGCATTTCAGCAGAACTTGCCTCTTTCGTTCAAACACCTGCACAGTATTTCACTCACTCTCGTGTGATTTAACGAGTGTCCTGTTCACAGAACTTCGGTTTTCCTCTCATCTTTGCTTCGGATCTGCTCCCGTTCATGTTTACGCTGCGGCTCGCGCTCCTTCCGTGTTCTTGCTCTTCTCACGTTTGCACTGACATGTTGAGATAAACTCCTACCAGGGAAACGGCTGGGTCAAAGGGCACAGGCATTGAAAATGTGGACAGAGATCGAACACGTTTACCCTCCCGCCAAAAGCCAACGAGAATGCTTATTCCCCATGTTTGGCAACACTGGGAATTCTGTAACTTCTTGAATTTCGCTGCTGGGATGGCTGAAAAAACTGGGTTCCCATTTCGTACAAACAGGGAGACTGGACACGGGGAGGAGTTCCTGCCACGTTATAACGTGATCCTGGTCTCTACTGAGACTCTTTGTCTGAAGCCTGTTCTCCCCACTTTAGAGCAGGGGTAACAGACCAGCCAGCATTGTTCTGAGACTTTCTCTCTGCTCACCGGGGAATTGTGAGGGGAACGACCTCCCCCCCCACCCTGTGCGGGAGTTAAAGCTACATCTGGCCCCCCTGAGATCTCAGCCATCACCGAGATCTCACGCCCCCCTCCCAAGGGATGCATATGGCCCCAGACGCCAGGGCAGAGTGCGTGAGAGCCGGCCTTCCAGAAGCGGTTCGCCTGGAGCTCCAGCCCAGCTCCACTCCTCACCAGTCGAGTGGCCAGGGACAAGTCTGTCTTCCTCCTGCACACCAGAGACAGTGCTTGTGATGTTAAGACAGAACGTATGGAAAACCCGGTGCTAGGGAGCCGGCTAGAGCTGGCCAGACTCCGCCCAGCCCACAGTCCGCGGATCCCGGAGTCCAGAGCCCTCTTCACTGGTTCTGCCATCTGAAGAGAACGGCTCTCATCAGCCTGGGAGCAGAGCTCTCCTCTGTTGGTTCCCACGAGAAATCCGCTCCTGTCTGCAAGTAGTGAGCTCCAAGGAGGGCTAGGGAGGGAGCAGAGGTCACGGCCCTGAGTAGACTGCATTCTCCCGTCTCGGGGGCTGTTCCTCCCGCGCTGCCTGAGGCGAATCATTCAGTGCTCCCTAACTCCTACCCTCAGACAATCCCCCTCATCCATGCAGGGCAGCCCTCCTTGGATGGCAGCTGCACTTTCTAAAAATGTGCTTCTTGGTCCCCAAGCCAAGCGCCTGCTATAAAGCCAAAGATCAATGTAATAAGCCTTTATTGGGCGTGACGACCTAACACCTAATACCGTCAACCCAAGTCATAGGCTCATGGGGCTGGAGATCATGTGACCCAGTACACAGATGGGGAAACTGAGGCCTAGAAGGAAGCAGAGCATCAGGGGCAAAGTGGCAACTAACAGAAGTTTCATTAAGCACCTTAAAAAAGTCAGTGTGTTTTCGGGGCTCTGCCTGCATTGTTTCTTTAATTCCCCTAAGAGAGGTTGATGCCATCATAATCTAAAGTGACCTGTTGGCCCGGGACATTCCCGGTGTTAGCATTAAAACTCTCTCTCCTGGGAACCCCTCGGTCCCGGGCAAGCCAGAATGGCTGGTCACCCCTTAGAATTCCATTTTCATGACGAGGACCTGGAGGCGCGGAGAAGTGGGGTACAGGTCAGAAAGCTAGTGTGTGGAGAGCCGGGATCTGGACAAGGGTCCAAATCTTGCAATGCTGCCTCCCTGTGCGCCATCCGGCCCCAGACATTCTTGTGCCATGGTCGTCCTATACCACAGTGCCCCCATGGCCGGGGGGGGGGGCTCTCAAAGTCCTTCCAAAGCCCCAGGCTCCTTCCTATCCAGGACCCTGCCCACGCCGTTCCCTCTGCCTGGGATGCCTTCCTCTCCCCGCTTCCAGATGTCCTCCCACAGTTAACCCTACTCACGTTTCAGGTTTCAGACACAGCGACAGTGCCTCCGAGATGCCTTCCCTGGCCCCCCCACAAGGTCGGCAACCACGCACCCTGCAGGTTTACCCAAACACACTCACCCGGCTTGTGCCCCGCAGATGACCCTTGTCAGGCTTCTCTGGCTAGAGTCCCCGAGCTGGAGGACCTCGCCCGCTTTGCTGTCCTTGTGTCCTCACGCCTTGTACGTGGCCAACGCTCCGTCCAGACTTGTGGCAGAGACAGACTGACTGCACGATGGAGTCCGAGTCTTCGTCTCTAGTAGTCCTTTGCCTCTGCTCTCTTCCGGCCGCTCAGGCTTGCCCGTATCTAGGCTCCCAGTCTTAATGCCCTTTTCTCTCTCTACTCCGCACCTCCATCGGGACCCGGCTGCCTGCATTCTCCCCTCCAGACAGGACAGAAGAAGAAAGTGAGTACCGTGTCCTTGAGATTACATTCTTGTAACCCTCTCTGGGCCTTGGAATTCCTTAAAATATCTGGGAAAGGGTTGGTCCAGACCCAGGCATTTAGACATTGGCCTGGGGGCAGGAGACTCCACTGGACGATCTCGGCTGCGGTGAACCACTGTCTCTGGGGGGGATGGGGTGGGAAGGGGAGCATCTCTCCTCTTCCTCTGAGACCAAGGTTTGTCCATCCTTTAAATCCATGGCCTAGGAAAAGGTCTGGGACACAGCTGGGCTACACAAACGCTTCTTAAAGGAAGCGAATGTCCTCGACAACGGCTAACGCTGGGGATCTGTTAAGGATTTGGAAGGAGTTGAAGAGAAATAACAGCGCAGCATCTGTCTCTGTTGTGTTAGTGAATTCGCACAACAGCACAGTGAGCCCGACAGAGTCCAACTTAGAAGACGTGGTTCCCCACGCTGGCTGATCATCAGAAAGCTGAAATGAAACAAAACCAAACCAAACATGAATTTCTGTGTTCCACCCACAATTTTTGCATGAGAATACCGACGGGTGGGACCTAGGAATCTGTTCTTTCGAAAGGTTTCTCAGGTGATTTGGTTCAGACGGTTTGAGAACCCCTGAGCTAGAGCAGGAGCTGGCAAACCACAGCCTGGCCCACTTCCCGCTTTTTTTGAAATAAGGTTTTATTGACACCCAATCACCCACCTTCGTTTATGCCCCCCTCTGGCTGGTTTCTTGCTGCCGGGGCAGGTGAGTAGTCATGACGACGCTGACCCGCCAAGCCGAGAACAGCTACTCTGGCCCTTTATAGATGTTTGTTGGGCACCTGGGTGGCTCAGTCAGTTAAACGTCTGACTCTTGATCCAGGGTCATGAGTTCAAGCCCTGTGTAGGGCTCCACAGTGGGCGTGGAGCCTAGTTTATAAAAAAAAAAAAAAAAAAAGAAGATGATATTTGTTGACCTCTGAGCCAGAGCAATGCCTCTCAGAGTCTTTATTTAAAATTAAGATCCCACCTCAGATCGACCTAAAGAATCGGGACATCTGGGGTGGAGCTCAAGGCTCCTTGTTTGAAACACGCTTCCCAGGGGGTGACCCTTCAACACACTAACGACACACGTGGACCCACCAACTTCAACTCAATAAGCGGACTGTTGAGGTGGGGCCCAGCGTAGTGTACGGGGGTGAAGTGGACAGATAAAGAAGTGGTGCCCTCCCCTCAATCTTCGGTCTCAAGTCCCACCTCTACGCTCCCCTGAGGTGCAGAGGCGGTGGTTCGCTGGCACCCACCTGTGCTGGGTCACTGCGTGGGCCTCCTCGACACCCTCGGTGCCTGTGAGTCTCCCTTCTTTCACTTATAAACCAAGGTACGACGTCCGTGTGATTTTAAGATGGCTTCCCTACGACTGTGAGATAGGAAGTATTTAATAAAATAAAACTTTTTTTAAAAAACACACAAGAAAAGTGGTGAAATTGGGGTACGTTCTATCGTCCGGGTATCGGTATCGTGCCAACGTCAGTGTACTGGTTCTGACAACGTACTATGGTTACGGAAGATGCCGCCGTTGGGAGAAGCTGAACGGCGCTCACCCAGGACCCCGCCGTACTATTTTTGCAATATTTTGTGAGTTTATAATTAGTATGCATCAGAAGTTGAAAGTCATTTAAGATTACTTAGTGAAGGAAAAACGGAGCGTCCTTGGGGCGGTGGTGATGTCATCTTACTCTCTTGCCTGCTCTCTTCCATACCGACTTCTGGATTTCGGCTTCTGCGGCACCCTCCAGTGACAAGTAAGTTCTTTCTCCTTTTTTAGGGGTCACGGGGATGTGTTTGGGTGCTATGAAGTGTAGGGAACAAGAAGAGAAGGGGATTTTTGAATCGTTCTCTTCGATTTAGGCCCAGGTTGAGAGAGACCCTCTGCTAAGGGAGGTCTCAATCTACTGCCCACTCCCCCCACCCCTGCAGGAGGCTCAGCATGAGCTGTAGGGTCCACCGGCCCCGCGAGGCTGCAGGGAAAACCGAGAGAGGGTGTCTGGGACTCGGGTGGGTCCGAGGCTGCAGGTATGACTGGGTATGTGAGCACATATGCATAGAAGTCCCCAGATTTTATCAGATTCGCAAAAGCCAACGACCACTGCCCCAGAATTCAAGGCTGTACTGAGGCATGTGTAAGGGATACAGCCTACTCTTTCCTGACCCTCGGGAGAGAAAGGAGATAAAAACGGGTCAAGGGGATCCTTTGCTGATAATCTTTCTAATCTCTGGGAGATGAATCCCCGAGGAAAATGGGTACCCGCGGCTTCTGGCCACCTGGATAAATGTGTCTCCAAAGGGGACAAGTGGAATAGAAGCAACCCATCCTGGCCTCCAGCACGTCCCACGAAATCTGGGGGATACCCTCCTTTCCCTCCTGTGGGAGGGTCTCTTTGGGAACCACCAGGGTGGGGTGAGCTAAGAAGGACCCATTAACGCCCTCCCGGTCCTCTCCTTCCTGTTTCTGTCGGTGCCCACTGACCCCTACTGGATGTTCACCTCCTTGCTGCCCGCATCTCAACAGTACTGAAAAGTAAGATTCTTATTTCATGTTGCCCCCCGCCCCTCCTGCTTTGTTCCCTTTCTTATCTCTGCTAAAGGGTCCATTCCTAGCCCTGGATCATCTCAGAGAAATTTCTTTAAAACCCAGGGACCTGAAAAAATAGCTGTACTACTTTGACTTTCAAACAGGTGGGGTGTCCTGCGGGAACCAACCCCCCTCCTCAGATCAGGGATATGGCAATGATATGGTGGTTTTGGTGATTATAATAACTGGAATCCATTAAGAATTTTGCAAGTGCCAGGCACTGGAGACAGCATCACGCTCTATACTCTCCCACAACGTCTTCACAAAGTCGGCATTATTCATCCGAAGTCTACGGGGTGCCGACAACACGGGGACACTAATACAAGGAGAAGGACGGTGGCTGCCTTCCAAGCCTAACCCTGATCTGATGCAAGTCCCTTCGGCTTTTCGATTTCCCCTCTGACCCAGACAACGAGGCTTTGGATGGTCTCCCCTGTTCACTGCCAAGTCCTAACTGATCACCACGCCCCATCGGGGCTCTGCTCTCATGGGCTCCCGGTCTCCCCACCTTCTGATCTGTGATTTGTTTCCTCCTTACGGCCTCGTCTCTCATGACCCCTGGGACTCCACACTCTGGACTTCGTCTGCCCCCATGGCCTGGCCTCCCGGACACCTCTTCCCCCGGACGGGCGACATCAGAGATCCTAGGTCAGAATCTCGTGCGTGCTGTGGGGTTTTGGTGGGAAGCTTGTCTGGTGTGAATATTCTTGTACACTCAGTGTGCCGGGGCCACGCAGGGCAGCGGAGCCCCCGAAGATGAATCCGGCACGCTCGCACGTCTGCGTAAACCCGTAGTCTGTTGGGGGAGACGATGGTTATAAGGCAAGAGGGATCAGTGTCCCGTGGGAGGGGCAACGAGGACAGGTACCTGGAATCCAGCAGGGCTTCTCGGAGGAGGGGGAGCTCGTGCTGAGCTTGTCGGACTCGGGGACTCGAGGGCACCGTTGACGCTGCCTTTTCTGGTTCACTTTGTGCGCTGTCTTCCTTAGGTTTGCTGAGCCTCCAGGTGTTGAACGGTGAGTAGTGACTGTGCCGTCTGGCCCTTGTATTTGTCTTACCCCTGTGCGCAGAAACACTGAGCGCTTCGCTTCTTCTCTTAGTGTTGGAAGAGCCTTTAGAAATCACCGAACCTCACAGCCTCTCACCATTGTCACCACATCCTGAGTGGTTTAACGTTTTTGTCATTCATTCAACAAACGGTCATGAACACAAGCCCCTCTGAGCCCAGTCCGGTCCCAGGTGCCCGAGAGAGCAGGGAACCAGACAGGAATCGGTGCCTGCACGAACTTGCATTCGAGTGAGAGAGAAGGAAAACAAAATAAGTAAAGTCGGTGAAGCGTCTGCTGGATGTGGACGAGTCCGACGGACACGGTGGAGAGAAGGAGAGGCAAAGACAGCGTGGGAGAGGTCAACGGGCTTTTAGAGGGCGCTGAGGGAAAGTGACATTTTGGCAAAGACCTGAAGAGGTGAGGGAGCCAGGCTGACGGCCCAGCTGCGCCAAGGGCGCTCCAGGCACAGGGAACAGAATGTGCCAAGGCCACGAAGTAGGGAGAGCGCTTGGGGACCAAGGAGTCGAGCGAGGAGGCCACGGCATCCCCTCTGCTCCCCATCGGAGGCCCCCGGAGGCACTGCCTCCGTCCCCTTCATGCTTCCTTAATGATTTCCTCTCCTCCTTTTCACCTTTAGAAGAAACGAGTGGTTGCAAGGACGAAGGTATGTCGTGGGTCCGTCTGTACCTTTTCCTGCCTGGAGGACAGTGAGCTCCTTCAGCCCGGTTTATGACAAAGCCACAAGGCGAGAAGCCTCCAGGTAACCACGGGCAGAGCGCCGGTGCCCGCCGAGGTGTCCGTGTGAAGGGCAGCCAGAGCCCTGAGGCCACCCTGCTCCTCCGAGCTGCTCACTGGTACCAAGAACACCCAACACACCGAGGCAGGCGTGGGAACATTCCTGTTCCCCCTGGAAATGACACGTCAGTCCCGAGTGTCAGGGTTGCGTGGCCGAAAACCAAGAGAGAGGAAGCCAGGCGATAGAGAGGAAGCAAGCCTCCGGGTGGCTGAGACAGTAGCCGTAAACACTTAAAAAAAAGCTTACAGTTATTAAGTTCACAAAAACAGATGAAGAATTTCACCAGAGAATTATAGTTTGTTTAAAAAAAATAGTCACGTGGCAATTCCAAAATTGAAAATACATAACTGAAATGAGGAATTCAGTGGTTGGGCTTAACAGCAGAGAGCACGGTTAGGGAGCCAGAAAACGGGTCCGGAGGAATCACTCAAGGTGAAGCACAGTGGGTGGAAGAGTAGAAAATACAGAAGGAGGCACATGGGACGCAGGAGACCCGGGGAAAAGCCGAGACATGTGAAATGAGAATTTAAGAAGGAGAAGTGAGAGAAAATGAAACCAGAGTGACAGGTCAAGAGTTAATGGCTAGGAATTTTGCATATTGGTAAAAGTATCCCTCAAGCAACAGATTTTCAAAGTTCTGAGAGGGGCGCCTGGCGGGGCTCAGTCAGAAAGGCATGCAACTCCTGATCTCGGGGTCATGAGTTCGAGTCCCATGTTGGAGGCAGAGATTACTTAAAAAAAACAAAATCTTAAAAAAAAAAGTTCTGAGAACCCCAAGGGGAGTGAATATAAAGAAAACCACCTCTAGGAACAGTCACGAAATAGTTTAAAATCACCAAGAGAACATTTTTAACTCCTCCCTCCCACAAGAGATCTGTAAGAGAGAGACGAAGACAGAAAATTTGAAAGAAAAGTAAGGGGAATTCTGTCATCAGGAGTATATCCCTGAGCCGCCAACTAAAGGAAGCCAGCGTTACTATTGTGAGCCCAGACCCCGCTGTTGTCAGAGGGGCACTGAAATCGAGAAAGAGATTAATCCACCAGGAAAATACGCCAGTTCTCAATGTTTTCACACAGCGACTGGTTTTTACATAAAAGGAAAACAGGCCAAACGACAAGAAAAAATAGATGCATCCAACGGTCACAGGGGGGACTTCAACACCTCTCTCAACACCTGTCTCTCAACAGATGACAGGACAGGCAGATAAAACTCAACATGGAAGGTAAAAGAGCAACGCACAAACATGACATAATTGACACAGAAAGAACTCTGAACCCGACCCCGATGGAATGCATAGACTTTTCAAGTGAACGTGGGATTTTTTTTTCTTACCAAAATTGGCTGCACGTTGGTTCATAAAACAAGCCTCAGTCAACTTCAGATTGAAGACATTTATTTATTATTATTACTATTTTTTAAAAGATTTTATTTATTTATTTGACAGAGAGAGCACAAGCAGGGGGAGATGGAGGGGGAGAAGCAGGGAGCCCAACATGGGACTCGATCCCAGGACCCTGAGATCATGACCTGAGCTGAAACTGAGTTGGACACTTAACCAACTGAACCACCAAGGCACCCCAAAACTTCTTTTTTTTAAAGATTTTATTTATTTATTTGACACAGAGAGAGAGAGAGAGATAGTCAGCGAGAGAGGGAACACAGCATGGGGAGCGGGAGAGGAAGAAGGAGGCTCCCAGCGGAGCAGGGAGCCTGATGTGGGGCTTGATCCCAGGACCCCGGGATCATGACCTGAGCCTGAAGGCAGATGCTTAACAACTGAGCCACCCAGGTGCCCCACCCCAAGACTTTTTTAAAAAAAGATTTTATTTCATTATTTGAGAGAGAGAGTGAGCATGAGTGGGGCGAGGGGCAGAGGGGGAGAGGGAGATGAGCACAGTGCCCAGTGGGATGAGGGGCTGGACACGGGACTCGATCCCAGGACCCTGAGATCATGACCTGAGCTGAAGTCAGACGCTTCACCGACTGAGCCACCCAGGTGTCCTGCCAAAGATTTGCTTAGAGAGAAATTTATGATCTCAAATGTGTATGTTAAGAGAAAGGAGGGAAGGAAGGTGAAAACGCAGAAAACCAATGATTTGAGTATCTAAAGCATTCTGAAAAAGAGAAAGAGGTTAAACCCAACTAGAATGAGGAAGTGATGAAAAGCCAATGAAAAAAAAGTACACTAGAAATCAACAGGCTAACAGCCAGTCCTCCGGAAAAGACTAATAAAAATGTAGCTCTCGTGCACTGCTGATAAGAAACAAACAAAAAATACAGGAGAAACAAATCACCAAAACCAGGAGGGAAGGGATCCCGCAGGTATTAAAAGAATAATAAAGAGGATAGTTTGAAAAACCTTATGCCAGTAAAATGGCAAGTGTAGACAAAACGGACAAAATCCTAAGAAAACTCAAATGACCAAAAGTGAAACAAAAGGAGGAATATCTGAATAATACTTCGTCAAAGATATTTAATCTGTAATCAAACTTCCCACACACACATTCCCAGGGTCAGATGGCGTTTACATAGACGTTACTGCGTACACGCACAATCATAAAACGCATATCGTAAAAATCTGAGGTTTTCTGTCTGTTACACTTTACTAAAATGTTTAGAATGGAAAGAGCAGGAAAGCAGGCTGGGGAGGTGCAAGGACATCTGCAGGCCACGTTCGGTCGGAGGCGGAGAGGCAATGTGGCCACACCGGGGTGTTAGGGCACAAGTGTGGAGCCGGAGGACGGCGGGTGAGGCTGGCGCCTGCGGTGCAGTGCACGGAGGGGGACCGGCAGCAGGAGACCAAAATGGCAATTCGAGGGGCAGGTGGACAGACGGTGTGGAGCTCGGGAAGGGCGGGATTTCTGGGAGGGCAGGGCAGGCCTTCAGTGTGCATCATTCCCACCGGGCTCTCCCAGAGAAGCTTTCCCTGGCCACCACCACCCCCAAGAAACCGCCAACCAAGCGGACCAGCTGGAACATGCTGAAATGCGCCTATATGATGGTCACCTTCTTGTTTGTGTCCTACAACAGAGGAGACTGGGTAAGAAGGAGCTGTTACCTAAGGGGGCAGGGAGGCGGGAGGGGGGCGGGCAGACCGAGAGGAGAAAGGGAGTGGAGGGAGCGAAGGGACTGCCAAGCAAGTGGAGGGGTAGGAGAGAAGATCCCCCTGTGTAAACAGAACCGCCCCTGCCTCCCTCACTCCCTGTCTCTCTCCACCACCCCCCTACACCCCCTGCCTCCATCCTGGAGCTTGGATAGGAGCCACTCCCTTCTGCACTAACACAGCGCCAGATGTTCCTAGGAAACACTACCATTCATTCAGTCAGTCTCTGGCTCTACCTCTCTCTCTCTCTCCATGTAAGGTAGGTTCTTAAGGACCAAGTCACTTGCCAAACAGCAAGCAGAGGTGTGGGGGTAGAGGTAAGGGGGCACAGGCGTGGATTATGACTTGCAAGAAATGGCCAGTAGTCATTCATTTCGTCCACATTCAAGTATTTATATATGCAGCAGGTCCCTTTGCTGGACGCTGGGGACTACAAGACCCCACAAGGTCCCTGGACCCACAGAGCTCACATGATAGAGGAAGGACAGACATGAAACTAGAGATGAGCTTCAGAAAAGGAAACAACTCAGGGGACCTCTCGTGGCATGTAGGGCAGTGGGCTGCTTCGCCCGAGAAGGCGGGCGGAGGTCGTAGAAGCGGCCTGCCTTGAGAATTGCAGGGATAGCCGTTGTGAGCGAAGGGAACGTGCAAGGCAAAGACCCTGAGGCCAAAACACACTATGTGCCTCAGGGACCTAAGGAAAATCTGCAGGAGTTGAGAGGGGCAGAGGGAGTCCAGATCCCAAAGGGGCCTCCTAGACCATGGCAAGAAGAAAGCTTTTATTCCAAGTGTGGTGGAGAGCCATCGCTAGATCTGATCTGAAGTACAAAAGGGTCGCTGTGGGTGCTGTGTGTGGACGGTGACGTGGCATCAGAGCTGGAGGGGAAGCAGAGAGACTGTGAGAAGGAGGCCCAAATGGCCTGGGCAGGATGCGTGGTGATGGGAGTGGATGCGAGGAGGACCTCCTAGCAGGTCTACAAGGAGAAGTGCTGGCAGACTGGCTGGGGGGGGGGGGCAAATGGGACCAATGAGATGAGCCTTGGTTGGGTTTGGGTCCTTGGTTAGACCAGTGGCTCTCCAGTGGGGGTAACCTTGCCACCCAGAGCACGCAGCAGCATCTGGAGATACTACTGGTGGTCATGCCTGGGGACGCGGAGCCACTGGCATTTGGTAGGTGGAGGCTGGGGATACTGAACACCCCGCCTCGCATAAGACAGCTCCAACCACAGTGATCTGGGTCCCAATGTCAGCAGTGATGAGGTTGAGAAACCCTATATTAGAGGATGTTTATGGGGACGGAGAGAATGTGGAAGGCGAGGCTGACAGATCAGCGGGCCCACGGGATGTCACAACGAGAGCAGAGGAGGAGAGAGGGGGGCAGGAAAGAAGGAAGGAGTGGGGAGAAAGGAAGGGAAGGAACTTGACCTGCCTCACCCCTACTGTGTCTTTCTGTTTCCGGTTCACTTCTTCGTCAACCTCCCAAGTGTTACTGCCACTACTGTACCACAGAAGTGGACAGCAGGTACGTCATGGCCGGGAAGGGCACGCTGTCCACTGCTGGGGTGGGACGGCGGGGTCCCAGTTGCCTCGAGTTTGAGAAGGGTGGGTTAGGAAACTCCAGTGGTGGAATCTCAGAGTCGTACGTGCCAACGGTGACCTTTAGCTCCTTGACGGTGTTGGGCTACCCTTCCCCACCATGTGGCTACAAAACATTTTCATCAACCACTAGTCAACTCGGTGCGTCTCTGTGGAGGAGCCTGTTCTGGACGCGCCACGTAAATGGAACCACACACCATGTGGCCTTTGCGCCAGGCTTCGTTCACTGAGCATCGTGTTTTCAAGGTCGTCCAGGCGGTGGCAGGGGTCACTTCCTTGTTCTTTCTCACTCATGGCTGAGCAGCATTTCGTCGGATGCCCAGACCATGTTTTGTTTATCCATCCAACTGCTGAAGGGCCTCTGAGTTGTTTTCTCTGTTCGACTATTGTGAACGGTGCTGCTACGAACATCTGTGTTCATGTTTCTATTTGAACACTTGTTTTCAACGGTTCTTTCGGGTACATGCGGTGGAATTGCTGGGTCATACGGTAATTCTGTTTAACTTACTGAGGGACTACTCTGGGATGGAGCCTTGCTTAGTTAAAACAGTCAAATAGCGAATTTTATGTGATGCGGATTTTACCTCAACTTTAAAAAACTATGAAAAGTGGGGGAGGCTGGAGTTACCCTCAGGCTGTAGCTTGCAGACCCCTGCACCCCTCCCTGGGGGGGAGAAGTCCACCTGATCACTCCCGGGGACTCCAGTACACAGAGCAAACCTTACCTATTCACTCCCTGCCCCAATGCTGCGTGGCTCCAGCGTGCCAGGCTGGGGGTACTACTGGTGGAGCTGGGGGCCGCAGGGGGGCTGGAGGCATGGGGGGTGGGGTGACAGAGTATGGGGATGTTGGGGCTGGAGGCATGGAGGGGTGAGGGCCTGGAGGCTGTGGCACTAGCGGGCCAGGATGGAAGGGGGGGGGGGGGGCCCAGGGGATCTTGCAGGGGGAGGCTGGTGGAGGGGTCCCTGCAGTCACCAAGCACGCCCTCCAGGGGAAGGTAACTGGCAAGCAGGGGAGTGTCCTGAAAGGCCCAATGGTGAGGGGACATTCTGTGGGGACATAAGGAACTGGAGGGGTGCCCCCCCCCCCCACAGGTGGCCGTGGCCACAAGAACCTGTGGGAGGAGGAGGCACCTGCTGGGAGTGACAGGGAGGAGCCCCCTGCTCAGACCTGGGGACGGGCGTTCCACATGGTGGAACAGCCCAGTGAGTAGGACAAAGCGAGACACACCTCTATTTCTCTGCTTTCTTCCCTTCCTTAGGACCGACCCCTGCTGCTCTTTCTAGCGACCCTGCCTCGGCTCAGCTCAGCGGTCGCCAGTCCTTCACCTGCTCAGTAGTCTCACCTCCTGAGAAGCCTGTCTGCCCCAGACAGCCAGCTTGGAGGGTAACGAACTGGGGTCCTCTGAGGATGACACTTGCCTGCCCAGAGGCACTGCAGGAAGGCGTCCCTGAGGGTCCTGACAGGCCCAGGGCGAGTGAGCACCCACAGGGGTCTCCCCACAACTGCTCTCCCTGGCCTTTCTCAACCTCCCCCACTGTTTCTCTAATTAAACCTACACTAGTTGAAGCGGCTGAAGGCTCAGTTCTTCCATTTGTGGGGGGCAAGGGTGCCAGGAATCATATATACCAATGCTGGTGACAACCTATCAGGAGCTTCTGTTATGCTGCCCACTTTATAGGCGAAGAAACTACAGCCCAGAGGGACTGATGATTAGTCCAAGGTCACACAAATGGCAGCGCTGAGGTCTGACCCAGGTTTGACTCATTACAAAGTCTATTTTTTTTTTTTGTACAAACATTTAGGTCCCCTAACTGAGGAAACAGGGATCTGAAGATGTAGTGACCGCAAGACTAGGCCATGTCCCAGCTGTCCAGCCTGCGTGCTTCTTTGCCCACATTATATTTGAGGGTGCCCATGGTCCTGGTTGAGAGCTTGGGCTCTAACAAGGAGACAGGTTTCTTGAGTGTAAATTCCAGCTCCCCCCACTTACTGGATTGCAACTTTGGGGAAGTTTTTGTCATCAATGCCTCAATTTGTCATCTGTAAAATGGGGGTATTGACAGAGTAGAAGCCCTCCTATCATTATAATCAGGACCAGCCATTGGTTGGTTCATCAAAAAGTTCATTAAAATAGGCAGTTGAAGGGGCACCTGGATGGCTCAGTAGGTGAAGCGTCTGCCTTCGGCTCAGGTCATGATCCCGGGGTCCTGGGATCAAGTCCTGCATGGGGCTCCCTGCTCAGCGGGGAGCCTGCTTCTCCCTCTGCCTCCCGCTCTCCCTGCTTGTGCTCTCTCTCTCTCTGACAAATAAATACATAAAATCTTTAAAAAAACAAAACTAAACTGTCAAGGTCATGGAGAACAGGGAAAGTCTGAGAAACGGCTGCGGATCAGAGGAAGCTGGGGAGACCTGGCAACTCAATGCCACGTGGCTCCTAACGGCCCGGAAACAGAAAAGGACCTCGGAGGAGAGAGTGGGACCATGAAATGAGCTGGAACTCAGTTAATAGCATTGCTCCGACGTGAAAGGCTGGTTTTCACAAACGTGAGGCGGTCCTGAGAGATTGCTGGAGGGGCATGTTGGGCACCCTCCAACTGCAACTTTTCTCTAAACCTAAAATCATCGCCAAGTAAAACAGTTTGAAATGAAAATACCAATTCTTCAGTTGCACTTACTTTGATGAGCTCTGCGCTTCCTCAAAGCGGAAAACGATGGGGATGCACTTCAACGCTCGCTTCTGGTCCAAGCACTGGCCCTCACTTCGCCCTCCCCTCGGCTCCGCCCACGGACTAACCCCACACCTCCCTCTCCCGGCGCATGCGCCCCTACCTCCTCGCGGGGCTCCGCGCGTGACGTCAGTACGCAAGAGGCGGACCGCGAGGCCGAGCTGTTACCATGGTGACCGCGGGCCAGCTCCGCGAGGCCCACAGTGAGGGCCGAGGCCCCCACAACCGAGGCCCCCGAACGGGCCGGCCCCTGTGGCAGGACCTGGCAAACGGAGCCGAGGAAAGGAAGCAGGAACGCCTGCGTTGGAGACCTCTCTCACTTCAGGAGCCTCCCGTCTCCGTCCAGAAGTTTCTGGGCCTCTCTAGGCTGGCGGGCTACTGTTGCCCTGGAGACAGCGGGACGCCGGACGCCTGACGAATGAGGCGGGGCCAGGCTGGAAGAAGACTTCCGATTGGCTGAGACACCGCACCACCGGCTTTAAGCGACAGCTCGGGGGCGCACATGCGCGTGGAGTTGGCCCCGCGCTCCTTTTCGGCCGGTGATGTCCAGGGGTCCGCAAGCCGCGGTCGCCTGGCTGCTGTCGCGGGTCGCGCTGGTGGAGGGACGCGGAGTCTGAGCCGGCGAGGCGCTCCGGGCCTCGTTCCCGAGGCCAGATGTGTGGGCTCCGAAGGAGTGCCTCCGGAGGTGAGTGCCACCCGCGGTTCCCACGCCCGGGTTTCCGAATGGGATTCCCAAAGCTCCTGGTCGCAGCCCCCACTCCCCGCATGTGACGTCATAGTTCCCCACGGCGGGGAGAGGGCAAATCTGAAGAGGTCGTGCATTCTGAGCCCCCTCCTGGGGCGACCTACCCTGTAACACCTCCCCCAGCCCCCGCCACGGGAGGTTTGGGCCGGAACCCTTACATCCTCTGTGGGCCTCGGTTTCCCCTTTTGTGAAATGATCTCTGAAGTTCCTCTGCCCCTTACTAACTCTGAGACCCGGGCGAGGTGCAGACACTCTGTGCCTCAGTTTACCCGTGTAAATTGAGGATGATGATAGAATTTGAGTCTCTAATGGAACCTTAGGACCGTGCTCCGCACACAATGACCTCTCAAGTGTTAGTGTCTGATTGTCATCATAATCTTTTGTTTGGGGATTTGAACAAGGCCCTTCCTCACTCTGGAGTCTCAGTGTGTTGATCTGAGAAATGGACGTAGTGGGTTTTGTGAGCGCCAATCTTGCTTCTCAGCACACAGCCAGTGACTGTTCTCCCTGAGGGATGCTGTAGAGTTTAGTAATAAGACACTGGAATTGCGAAAATCTGCCCTTGTCATGTCCGCTGCTGGTTGACCCTGGTCAGTTCTCATCTTTGATGAGCTCAGAGTTTCCTCAGGTGGAAAATGATGGGGTGGACTTCCAGTTCTAGCTTCTGGTCTGAGCACGGCCCCTAACTTTGCTTGGGTCAGCTATCTTGTCCATCACTGCGCCATCTGGAAAGTAACCGGGGCTGCTTAGCTGACTTGAAGGTCGTTTCAGTTGCAATCAGATCTGGTGCCCCTGTCCTCAGCCCACCTTACCCTCCCTTTGTAGTATCGAGCATCTTTTTCTTCTTAGTTTCAGGTATGCCTTCATTGCGTATTAGTATTTTTTTTTTAAGATTCCATTTATTTATTTGACAGAGAGAGACAACCAGCGAGAGAGGGAACACAAGCAGGGGGAGTGGGAGAGGAAGAAGCAGGCTCCTAGCGGAGAAGCCCGATGTGGGGCTTGATCCCAGAACGCCGGGATCACGCCCTGAGCCGAAGGCAGACGCCTAACGACTGAGCCACCCAGGCGCCCCTAGTATTTGGTTTTTTAAATTGTCTAGCAAAATTGGGCCAACTCATGTTTCCCTCGTCCTGTCTCTGGAATCAGGGCCGAACGAGGTCAGTGCCCCACATGACGCCTGAGGCATAAAGTGCGGCAACTCTGAATCCTGTGGTCAGGTCATCGTTATTTATTTATTTATTTATTTTTTTCAGATCTTTTTCAGGCCTTCTCCGTGAAGGAGTAAGTTAATGCTTACTAATCCCTTTATATCAGGTTATATCTTTTTCATTGTATTTACTGTTAAGACTATCTTTATGGCAAGAAATGTGGGGTTTTCATTTGTGGCAGTACAATGACGTTTCATTTTAAAAATAAACTTTGCACAGGGGCGCTTGGCTGGCTCAGTGGGTGGAGCATGCCACTGTTGATATTGGGGTTCCGAGTTTGAGCCCCACGTTGGGTATAGAGATTACTTAGAAATAGAATCTTTAAAAAAAAAAAAAAGCCCAAAACTTTGTAGATTCGCTGGTTCTCAATCTTGGTCGTATCTCAGAGCCACTTGAGAGCTGTAAAAAAAATAATACGGCGCCAGGCTCCACCTCTGGAGATTCGTTCAAACTGTCGTGGTCATAACCCAGTGCATTGTGTTCTAAAACTCCCCAGAAGATTCTAATGTGTAGTACGATTGAGAAACACTGACTAGACCGTCTATAACGGTCTGTTGTGCTCTAACATTCGTTAATGTTTTCATTCCTGAATCCTAAAGAGGTCTTGGGCCCACTTTGGCTTTGGCATGCGGACTATTTTGAGCTGAAGGCAATGGAGACCCTGCAGGCTCAAGAGAAACTTTTGCCTCTCACATAACTAAGTACCTAGAAGACTCTAAATTGGGGGTCTTTCCAGAATTAGAGCTATTCCCAGAGATAAGGTTTATCTGAGTGGCCATCTATACGGCAGGGCAAACATCCACTCACCAAACCTGTGTTCTCACTGTCCTGCTCCCCTTTGGAGCCCCAGCCCCCAGCCCTATCCTTAGCGCAGGACCCATGGATTCCTCATCCTGCCTCCCTGTCTTGGACCCTCTCGTGCATGTGGGGAGCCTGTATGTGCAAAATTAAATTCAATATATTTTCTTCTGCTAATCTGTCTGGTGTCAGTTTAATTCTTAGACCACCCAGAGAAACCTTGGAAGGGTAGAGAATTTTTCCTCCCAAACAGTTGTTAGGTCACCCCTTGTCCTAAATGAACAGCCCAGGGAAGACTCCATTTCTTTGCTTCTTCCAGCGTGTAGAGACTGTTGTGTACATTCTTACACCCCCATCCGTATGTTGAATCCCTAATTGTTAGTATCTTGGTGTTCACAGGTGGGGTCTTTGGGAGGTGATGGGGTTTGGATGAGGTCTTTGTGGTGGAGCCCCTGGGATGGATTGGTGTCCTTCTAAAGGGATGAAGGAACCCGACCTTTCTCTCTCTCTCTGCGTCCGTTATTTTTCCTCCCAACAATATAGTTTGTAATAAAACTGTTACCATAAGTACAGTGCTTTCCTGACTTCTGTGGGTCCACTAGCCCCGTACTAGTGGGAACCTCTGATTTTGTAGCCAACTTGTGCAGAAGTGAAGATGGGCCAGGAGCCCTGGATCTTGTGGTTGGTGTCTGACGTGGGCACCATGTTGAACCCTAACCCTGTGAAGTCCAGCCCCAAATAATTCCCTCTAATGTTGTTATGACTTATTTCCTTCCTCCCCCACGAGATCTGGTCTAGAATTAGCTGGTGGTGTTCATCGGCGGCACTCCTGCTGAGGGTGGGCTGGGGAAGGTATTGAAAGAGCCTGCTTTCCCCCCCTCCCCACCTCCCACCTCACTTAGAAAACATGTCATTTAATAATGGTTGGACTGCTTAAGAAAACCCAAACTGACTACTGATCTGCACAACGCCCCTGCTTTATTAATGCTGATATGAGCTGCCATTTGGGGTGTTTCTTATGGACCAAGTGAAAAACTAAGACGTGGACCTCACTTTGCTCCCCAAGCAGCCAACTCAGAGGGGCAGAAAAGTGTGCCCTCCCCCTCTAGGTTCTTTGGTTGGTCTAATCATTAAATTGATAAAAGATTAACAGGAGGAAAACAAAAGTTTAATAATATATATATGTCCTGTGCACAAGGGAGAGACCCAGGAAAGCGGAGTAACTCTGGAATGGTGGGAGCCATCACCTTTAATAGAGCCACACAGGATGGTGGCAGTCAGTTATGGGAGGTGACCAGGAAAAGCACAGTGAGCAAGAGCAGGTCATTGTGCAGGTTTTCCATTTATCAGAAGTTCCTAGAGATTTAGAGTCCTCCCCCTCTTCAGGGAGACACCCTTACAAATGGAGATTTCCCTACATCACCTACAAAGGGTAACCGTGACTCAGTTTTATAGAGCTTGTCCTGTGTTTGCAGTTTCTTAAAAATAACCTGCTGAAAACAATCAACATGGGACGCCTGGGTGGCTCAGTCGGTGAAGCGTCTGCCTTTGCTCAGGTCCTGATTGGGATTGAGCCCCACGTCAGGCTCCTAGCACATTGGAGAGTCTGCTTCTCCCTCTCCCGCTGCCTCCCCTTGCCCCAGCGCATGCTTTCTTTCACTCTCTCAAGTAAATAAATAAAAAATTTGGGGGGGTAAGATTTTATTTATTTATTTATTTGACAGAGAGAGAGACAGCGAAAGAGGGAACACAAGCAGGGGGAGTGGGAGAGGAAGAAGCAGGCTTCCAGCGGAGCAGGGAGCCCGATGCAGGACTCCATCCCAGGACCTGGGATCATGACCTGAGCTGAAGGCAGACGCTTAACTGAGCCACCCAGGTGCCCCGGTAAATAAAAGTCTTTATTTATTTATTTAAAAAGATTTTATTTATTTATTTATTTGACAGAGAGAGAGACAGCCAGCGAGAGAGGGAACACAAGCGGGGGAGTGGGAGAGGAAGAAGCAGGCTCCCAGCAGAGGAGCCCGATGTGGGGCTTGATCCCAGACTGCTGGGATCACGCCCTGAGCCGAAGGCAGACGCTTAAGGACTGAGCCACCCAGGCGCCCCAGTAAATAAAAGTCTTTTAAAAAATGATACATATTATCTGTTTAATAGAATTTGTATCACTAATGATAGTTGCCATGTACTGAATATTCATTATGTGCCCAAGCGGGTAAGGCATTTATATTACTAAACCCTCGCTGTAACCCCACGGGCATAGTTTACCCTCGACAATCCCCATTTCACCGATAAGACAATCAAGCCCAGAGCAGGCTTTCTGAGTTGGGCAGGGCCACAAAACGAGGGTATAGCTCAGCACATCTGCTGAATGTCAGAACCTCCCGTTAGCCGTGTTGTTTGACTACCTCATATTATAATGATATTGTAGTGATTTATAATAACAGATATTTATTTGGTCCTTATCCCCATTTCTGGCACAGAGCTCCTAAAATCTTGGAATTCCTAAGAATTGATGAGTGATGAAGGTGCCTTTAACTAATATGTGAGGTGACTTTTGGAAAACACCTAGAGATGGGTCTCATTGCCAAGGGAACCACAAGTTCCATCCCCTGACCTCCGGGGCCGGGAGAGGGGCTGGAGGTTGAATCCAGCACCAATGGTCAGTGACTTCATCAGTCATGCCTATATAATGGAGCCGCCACAAGACCCCAAAATGATGGGCTTCTGAGAGCTTCCAGGTTGGTGAACGAGGGCAGATGTGGGGGGAGCGCCACACACCCTTTCTCCACACCTGGCCTTAAGCGTCTCTTCCATCTGGCTGTATTCGAGTTACCTGCTTGTATAATAAAGAGTAGTCTAGTAACTCACGTGTTTTTCTGAATTCTGTGAGCTGCTCTAGCAAATTAATTGAGCCTGAGGAGGGGGTCCTGGGACCCTCTGATTGAAGCTGGTCGGTCAGAAACGCAGGTGACAATCTGGATTGGTGTCGGAAGGGGGGGCAGTCTTATAGGACTGAGCCCTTCACCTGTGGGCCGTGATGCACTGTCTAGTAAATAGCGTCAGAACTGAGTTGAAGTGTAGGACCCCCCAGCTGGTGTCAGAGACTGCTAGTGGCAGTGAGCGCAGAACACCCCCAAACAACAGGCATTGTACTTGGAGTCAGAATCAGAACATGGAACCCCTTTCTAGATTCCTGGGGCCCCATCCCCCAAGAAAGGCCCCTTCTTTCTTTTGACTTGAGCAAGATCATGACAGAACGACCAAGGGTCTGTGCGGCACCCTCACAACATTTACCTCGGAATCACCTGGGGGCTCCATCCCAGAGACTGGGCGTCATTCGGCCCCAGCTGGTGCTGCTCCAATTTTTCTTTCTTTTAAGATTTCATCTATTTACTTGAGAGAGAGAGACAGAGAGACAGAGAGATCACGAGCAGGGGGAGGGGTGGAGGGAGAGGCAGACTCCCCACTGAGCAGGGAGCCCCATGCAGGGCTCTATCCCAGGACCCTGGGATCATGACCTGAGCCAAAGGCAGATGCTTTACTGACTGAGCCACCCAGGTGCCCAGTGCTGCTCCAGTTTTTAAAGAAATGGTAATTGCGTGATTGGACGGAGGTGTTAGCTCACAGTAGTGATGATCATTTTGCAATAGGAGTGTATCGAGTCACCACGCTGTGCACCTTAAGCTTACCCGGTATCATGTGTCGATTATATGTCAGTCAAACTGGAAAGGAGAACGAGCTCCTCAGGTGCTCAGTCCAGGTTGCGAGCCAGGGCGTCTTACTCCAAGAAGAACCTCCTCATTCATTCCTGTGGCTCAGAGTGCCCGCGCTGGGGCGAGGGTGTGGGAAGGGGGTGGGCAGACAAATGAATGGGCAACCATGAGTGTGGCAAGTGCTATGATGAGGAAAAGTCCAGGATCCCAAGGGACAACAGCAAGTAAGTACTTCCTTCACCCAAGCTGGGGGAGGGGAAGGCAGGGCCAGGGTTACCCCAGGAGGATTTCTGGGCAGAAGCACAGTGCAGTCTCAAGGAAGGGACAGATTGGGTGCAAGTGGGTAAAGGCGGTACCTCACTCTGCCCGTGGTCTGTCAACACCGGCTGCAAAGGAAGCTGAGAAGCGTAGCCTTGACGCAGGGGTCCATCACTATTGGGAGCGACCAGGAGAACGGAGGGTCAGATGCATCTAATTATAACTAAGCACCTCTGGTAATAAAAACAACTAAGTGCCATTTGCTGAGCACACACTGTGCAGCAGACTTCTGCCAAACAGGTGACATCTAGTATGTCCTTGAACCCTTCTGGCCCCCCAGAGAGATGCTTTGCCTGGTCTTATAAATGGCGCCTCTCTCTGACCCTCCCCTGCCATGTAGGAGGCACCACCCCCATGTGCACTTGTGAGGATTAAGGAAGTCACACCTGATGCTCCCAGCACCCAGTAGGACCTCAGCAGATGGGAGTCGCTTGCACTTGGAGGGGGGGGGCGGGGAGGGGGGAGAGAGCGCTCGCGAGCTGCCTGGCCCCGGGGGAATACTCGCGCGCCATCTAGTGGTTGAAGGGCACGCAGCCATGGTGCCACCTGGTGGCCACATCTCGCAATAACGGCCTCCTTTGTGATGGGCGTCACCCAGTTTACTGAGGGTCCAAATAGAACACAAAGCACAAAAAGTGGAAGAAGGGCAGATTCTCTCCCACTGACCCCTGGCACCGGAATTCACAACACAGGCTTTCCTGGGTCTCCAGCGTGCAGATGGCAGGCTGTGGGTCTTCTCAGACCCCATAAACACAGGAGCCATTTCGCCATAATACATCTGTTTATAGATACCCTATTGGTCTGGTTCTCTGGAGAACCTTAATATTCCAGTGGCTTTTTATTAAGTGCCTATTATGTGTCCCGTGCTTTACCTGCGCTATTGTCGTATCACTTTCCTTGCAACTGGAAGGATAGTGATTATTAGCTCAGCCTTAAAATCAATAGTTTGTGATAGCGAGCATGTAATAGGCACATGCTAGAGGTTTTGCTAAATGCAATAGATAAATGACTTCATTGAGTTTCTACACCGAGTCATTGAGGTGAATTCTGTTGTTACCCACGTTTCGCATAGGAGGAGGCAGGCACAGAGAGGTTGAGTGCCCTCCTCAAGGTCACACAGCTTTAGATGTGTATAAAATTGTATGTGCCTGGGAGACTCTAAGTGTCCGACTCTTGATTTTGGCTTGGGTCATGATCTCAGGGTTGTGAGTTCGAGCCCACGTCGGGCTCTGCGCTCAGTGTGAACTCAGTTTGAGATTCTCTCTCCCTCTCCCTCTGCTCCCCCCTTCCACTTGCGCTCTCTCTAAATAAATAAATAAAATCTTCAGAAGTTTTTTTTTTTTTAAAGATTTTATTTATTTGTGAGAGAAAGAGAGCACAAGGTTGGGGGGTAGGGGCAGAGGGAGAAGCAGACTCTCGGCTGAGCAGGGAGCCCAATGCAGGGCTCGATCCCAGGACCCTGGGATCACGACCTGAGCCCAAGGCAGATGCTTAACCAACTGAGCCACCCAGGTGCCCCTAGAGTTGTTTGTGGTTTTTAAAAAAGATTTAATTAATTAATTAATTAATTTTAAAGAGAGAGAGTGAACAAGCACAAGGAAGGGCAGAGGGTAGGGAGAGGGACAAGCTGACTGTGTGCGGAGCACGGAGCCAGATGCAGGGCTTATCTCAGGACCCCGAGATCGTGACCTGAGCTGAAATCAAGAGTTGGACGCTCAAACGACTGAGCCATCCAGGCGCCCCAATAAATAAATTATTTAAAAATAAATAGAATAAAATAAAATTATTTTTTATGTTTCAGTATGTACATTGTCCATATGGTTCAAAAGTCAAATTTGTATAAAAAGTAGACAAAGGGCGGTTTCACTCACATCTCGTTCCCATGGATCCTCTGGAAGTAACCATTTCCATTTGTTTTTATCGTTTCTTTTCTGTGCTGCTTATCCAAAAGGCATGACACTGTTGACAGTCATTATTATTAATAAACACCCCGGATGCAAACACACAGAGGGGATGAGGGGACCTGACAATATCTACTCCCTCTTCCCACGTGTATCTTGTGATGACGTATTCCAGAATACGAAACACATTCGGGATAGGGGATTTTGCAAAGCCGTATCATATTAGTGGTGCAAAAATCAGGGCAGGGAATTCGCTGTAAACATGGAGAAATGTGAAGGACCCAAAGAACAAAGCACTGGGTGTTCCAATCTTTATAAATAATTAGACTTCACTCACCTGCGCAAATCAGGGGTCATCAAACTTTTACTGTGAGGGCTAGATGGTAAAAATTGTCAGCCTTGCCAGCCACACAGCCTCCATCACAATTACTGGACTCTGTCATTGTGCAAAAGCAGCCATAGATGACAGATAAACAATTTGGTCTGTGGACCACTGTTTATTGACCCCTTCCATAAACCGAACACCAGGGCAAGTAAATGGAGTTACCCTGATGGAATTGGGCACGAGGCATCTTCAGCTCTCACAGAAGCACGCGTCAGGTGGATTTGCTCCAAGGAAAATGAACTGCACGTAGAAAGGTAGATATTTGAAACAAAAAAATGGAGGATTCATCAATGTAAGAGCATCGGTGTGACCCCTGTGTCACCCCTTACCTGCTTACCTGTGTGACCCCTCCCAGCCACCTACCTGATGGCACTCCCGTTGACGAATATCTTTGCCTTTGATGAGGCACTGGCATAAAGACGGCCAATATTCACAAGGTGAAAGGAACCTTCTGGAAACTTTTCTCCATAATTTTAAACTTAACAGAGACATCTCCACTGGCATCGAGGAAAATTTCTTTTCCATAGGGTGCTGTGAAATGGATTGCCCAGAAATAAGGCAGGAGCTGTGGGTGTGAGGACTCATAAGGTGTAGGTCTAAGTTGGCCCTGTCCCATTTTTCTTAGTTCTTGATTCGATCTGTAATTAGGAGTGATCTTTTATTTTTTGTGGATTTTTATTTTACGTGGATTCTTTTTTTTTTTAAAGATTTTATTTTTTAAAGTGATCTCTACACCCAACGTGGGGCTTGAACTCACAGCCCTGAGATCAAGAGTTGATGCTCCACAGACTGAACCAGCCAGGCTCTCCCCCACCTTTTTAAAAAGATTTTATTTTTATGGATTATTTTTTTTTAATTTATAGTAAAATTGACATTTCTTTGCATCAAGAAGGATGAAGGGTGGGTGCTTGGCTGGCTCAGTCGGTTAACTGTCTGCCTTTGGCTCAGGCCGTGATCCTGGGGTCCTGGGATCCAGCCCCGAGTTGGGATCCCTGCTCAACAGGGATCTGCTTGTCCCTCTTCCTCTGCCCCTACCCACCCCTGCTCCTGTGCTCTCTCTCTCTCAAATAAAATCTTAAAAAAAGAAGAAGAAGAAGAAGGATGAAGGGTACAAAGATTTGGGAGGAGTGAAAGAAAACGTGGATACCAGGGAGAGTGCATTATAAAACTTGGATGCCTGGACACCAATGTGATAGATCCCCCAGCCTTCTCAACACTCTTTTCTCTTTCGTTGAAAGGGTGTCATTTGCAGGGCATGCGGTGCTGGTTAAATATCTCATCTCTGAAGTTAAAATTCAAATCCTACTTCCCCTGTTGAGAAAGCTGCTTCACTGGAATGTCTCAGTTTCTATGACAACCACTGCAGCACACCACTGGGCCTCTGTCCCATCTTTCAGCGTGCTGGACATAATTCAAAATCCGTCTCTCTCTCTCTCTCTGCTTGGCTAGCCCCATTTATCCGGCACTGAACACCAGCTAGACTAAATAGGAAGAGAGAATACCTCTTCCATAGCATTTGTTGAAATACGTTACATGGCTAAGAATTCAGAAGGCCGGACACCTCGGTGTTCACCTGCACATCTTTCTTTTTAAAAGCTGCGTTTGAATCCAAGTCTGAGGCGTGGAAACAGCATGGGCACAGACCTCTCTCTGACAGGCAGGCAGGCACACATAAAAGAATGGAGAGTCAAGTCAGGTGTTCTTTTGAGAACTCTCCATGCACCATTTCTGTTCTCCTCTCCTGGTTGGTACAGGGGTTGGGCTCGCTTCTGAAATCCGCAGGTAGAGGGAAGGCACAATTCCTCTCTACCACAGATTCTCCAAGATGAGAATTTCTTAGAAAAATTCCGGGAACCACAGAGTTCTTCTTAAACGGATGCTACTATATGATTGTTTTGTTATGATAGTGATTTGTACATAGTATCTCTTAGACAAGACACCTATCACCCAAGAATTTGAAAGGTTGGTACACTTGATGATCAGAGGGTACGAGATCTTAATATGATTTCTGATATTTCACTGTATGGTGATAAAACTGTCACTGATAATAGGAAGATGAAGAAGAGGAGGAGGAGAAGAAGCAAAACAGTAACACCACTTTAGGACTTCGTCTGTTTTCACCCTTCACATCGATCCCTCAGTCCTTCCACCAACCTACAGGAAGACGATGGTTTTCCTGATTTTGTAGTTTAGGACAAGGAGGCTCAAAAAGAATTGACTAATTTCGTATAAGTAAGAAAGCCGGGGGCGCCTGGGTGGCTCAGTCGGTTGGGCATCGGGCTCTCGATTTCAGCTCAGGTCGCGATCTCAGGGTCGTGAGATTGAGCCCCATGTCAGCGGGGAGTCTGCTCGAGGATGCCCTACCTCTCCCTCTGCTCCTTGCCCCACTCACGTGCACTCTCTCTTTCAAATCAAATAGATCTTTAAAAAATTAAGAAAGCCAGTGATGCTTGTAATAGGGATGTAGTTAAGCACAATAATGGAGGTTTCAGGGCTACTCACCAGGGAATTCGTAAAGTCCCAGATGTCTTGCCGTTGGAATAGAAAGAGCCGATCTGCTTGGTCCAACCACTACGGCCAGAGGGAGGCTGCCGTGACTGCTGTACTTGGGAATGGGGCGCCTGTGACCGTGCAGATTCAGTCTTCCGAAGGGCCAGGGACACCGTGTCCCTGAAGTCCAGAATGGAGGCACCCAGGGTGTCATGAGTAAGATACAGCAGACTAGAAGGGAAGTTGACAAGGGGTTGTGTTTCATAAAAGGGCGTGGGAAGTGTCCCCGCAGGCATGCGTAGCCCCCCCACAATCCTCGTCCCCTTCACCCACACCCCTCTTCCCTAGTCACAGCAGAGCTCTGCAAAGTGGTCTTGAGGGGAAGTGAAGGAGGGAATCACTTCGGATTAGAGTCAGGTCGAAGATGCCACCGATAACCACGTCACCGGGCCTCTCAAAGCGAGGGCTGAGGGCCCCTTGCTTGGGTGGGCTGGAGGCAGGTGCAGAGCCCAGAAGGCAACGCGGCAGAGTCCAGAGGGACATCTGCACCTCAGCCCACTGAGCAGGTGAGGCATCCTTTTCCGGGGGGCTGGTGCTCCCTTCAGCCTTGAGGAAGGCTTCTGAAGGCAAAATCGGAGTGATTGCTGGTTTTGTAGAGTCATGCCACACGATGTGTGTTTCTCTTGGGTTCTCTGTCTGCTCATCAGCTTTGAAGAACCAGGACGACTGACGCTCCTGGGAGTTTTCCCTCAAGGCAGAGTTGTGTGTCTGCGCAGCCATGAGCTCTGAGCCTAAGACCCTGAGGAAGTGGCTCAACTCAGGGCAGATGTGTACATTCCCCAAGGACATGAAAACGTGCCGCAGGCCTGTGACCGGCTCTTTGCTGCTGCCTGGGTAGACTCAGGAAGAAAAACAAGCAGAGACGGCAGTTGCTTACCGGAGTTACGCACAGAAAGTAGTGACAGTATATTTAAAGGAGGAAAAGTACAAATGGTTAAGAGGATTGGTTAAATTCGAGTATATTACAAAACTAGGACTCCACTGAAAAGTCCTGTGGAGCAAGCTTCTATCAGTGTAAAGCAGGGCTGTGCACCTCCTCACCGTTGAAGTTCAGGCAGGGTGGCTCTTCAGGGGAGAGCGGTCATGTCCATTGTAAGATGTTTAGCAGTACCCCTGGCCTCCACCCGCTCTGTGCTGCAGAAGAGTCGGGCCCCTCCCCAAATCGTGTCAAGCAGAACTGCCTGTCTACGCTGCCTCGCGGTCCCGGAGGGTTAGGACCCCAGGTGGTGTAGAGGACTATGATACATCTATACGTATGTTCAGTCTGGCCGCTGAGTGCCACCCACGTGCCAGGAACATGTCACGCACATGAAAATGACGTGAGAAGGGAGTCGGGGTTATTACACCGTGTGCGTCGAGAGCCAAACGGCATGTGATTTTTGCCATCAGAGTCAGTACCGCAAATACTGTCTGTGCTCATTCACTCCCGCCAAAATCCTTCTCATCCCGCTGAATAAAAAGGGTGCTATTGCTGACTCTCTCCTTTGGGAGCACGAGGCAATGGGCCATTTCTCTAAGTTCCAGAGAGAGGATCTCATGCTTCCTGAATACCCAATTATCTGCTTGCACATTCCAGTAACATCGGAAGAAATATCTTAGAGGAAGAAATATCTCAAAGGTAATTTATTTACTATCAGATAGAACTGTGGTCAATGGATAAGTGTGACTTCCCATTTTTTAGCCTTAATAATGTGGTCTGGCTTTACCATTGGGAAAAGTGATAACTGCTTATTTTAGAAAAAAAGAGGGGAGGGTAGCATAAGCTGTCAAGATAAATATTGAAAATAATTGGTATTCTATATAGATGGCCACTGTTAACAATTTGGTCTGTTTCTTCTCGGTTCTGTTTCTCTGGGCAGGTTTATATTGAAGAGTGTTCAGGCAGCCACGATTTCTCCTGATTCCCTCGTTCCTAACGAAGGGCTAATTGTCCACCCAGGGACACCTTTAGGGAAGCCTATCTCTGCCTTCTTTCTTCAAAATTTTCCTACTCAGGGCCAGGGAGTGTGACGAGCAGACCACAGATAATAGAAAATAAACCTCTTTTCAAACATACATAGAATCTTTTTTAAATGACCACATATTTAGTCAGGTTACAAAGTATGCATCAGTAACTCCAAAAATTGAAATTACAGGTGACATGATGCAAGAAAGGAAGAGATTTAAAGGAGAAAATGAAAACATAAATAAAAGATGTTTACAACTGGAAATTATAAACTATTTCCATTAACAACTCGAGGATAAAAAGGAAAACATAAATGAAAATTATGAAAATTGCACACAAATTAAAAATGAACATAAAAATTATATATGAGCACATATACTCATATTTTATGTTTATAGTTTCAAGTTTTTGTTTAAGTAGTTTCATTTATAGTTTTGTAGTTTTATTTTATATTTTTTATAAAATGTCATATATTCATATTTATAAATTTTATATAAGCTATATATAAATTTTATATATAAAACATGTTTTCTACATACATTTTATGTATAAATAGGTTTACAATTTTGAGTTTTTGTTTATATATTTATTGTTTTTAAATTCTTTTTTCTTTTTTTTTAATTTTTAAAAAAATTTTATTTATTTATTTGAGAGTGAGTGAGCAAGTGGGAGACAGGAGCGGGGGGAGTGGGACAAGCACACTTTGCACTGAGCACAGAGCCCGATGTGGTGCTGGATCCCACCACCCAGACATCATGACCGGAGCCGAAACCAAGTTGGATGCTCAACCGACTGAGCCACCCAGGTGCCCCTGTTTTTTTTAAGATTTTTTTTTTAAGTAATCTCTATACCCAACATGGGGCTCAAACCCACAACCCCAAGATTAAGAGTCGCGCGTTCCATGGACTGAGCCAGCCAGGAGCCCCTGTATATTTATAGTTTAAATGTTTATATAGTTTATGTTTATAGGTTTTTAAGTATATTTTACATAAGTGTAGGTTTTTCACATAAATTTTATATATAAACATGTTTTCTTTATATATTTTATATATAAATATGTTGTTTTAAGTTTTTTATATAGCTTATGTTTATAGTTTTATATTATATATATAATACTCATATACACACATGCATTTTTTTAAAGATTTTATTTATTTATTGGACTGAGAGAGAGCACAAAAGCAGGGGGAGCCCCAGGCAGAGGGAGAAGCAGACTTCCCACTGAGCAGGGAGCCGGATTCGGGGATCGATCCCAGGACCCTGGGATCATGACCTGAGCTGAAGGCAGACACTCCACCGACCGAGCCACCCAGGCGCTCCTACACATGCGTATTACATCACAGTCAACAGCAAGAATTTCCAGTAGCGACTGGAGAAGTAAAACATAAGTCTAGGGGAAACAGGAGCCAGGTCCTTGGTCATCCGAGGACATGAAGTTCTGCCTGTCTGTCTGGTTGCACTACGATACGAAATACAATAGGCTCGCAGTTGTAGGTAAGGGTACATTTTATGTAGGAGGGTCAAGAAAATGAAACGATTTGCAAGAGTGTGCCTGTGCCTGCCGGTTGGGAACACTAACATCCTCCTGTCCAGCCTCCAGCCCATGAGAAATAAGTTTCTGCTGCTTATTTTTTAATTTCTGCTGTCTGTAAGCCATCTGGTTTAATAATAGCAGCCCAATCTTAGCAGACTAAGTAACACAGCATAAAGTTTTCCCATTTTTTTACGATTAACTTGTCGGTGTCCTTATATAACCTTAAATAGGAGTTGTTTTCTTCAAACAACATGATTGTTTTTGTACCCAGGTTGTCGGTCTCTGCCTTTTGATTGGAATACTTACTCTTTGCATATGCAATATAGTTGCTGACAACTCCGATTTAAAGCTGACTCTTCCATTTGCCCCACCTGCATGGTGACACTTCTCGTGCTGAGGAGAGATGAGAAGAAAACCACAGCTAAAGGAACTGCCATCATAAAGAATAAGAGAAACAACAGTTTTGACATACATGAATATGAGTGAAGGGGGGATGTGGGAGGATTGAAAGTGACAACAAAAAGAGTGACTGCTGTGAAATGCATTTGTGCAGTGGCCCGAAGGTGTTTCCTTAAGAACATTTTGGGCAAGCAATAACTTCTGCTGATCTTCTTGGGACAGGCGTACGTAAACCAAGTGTAGGACCGCAGATGAGATGGCTACACGTAGTGGGACACCTGATTAATACTTCTAAAACAAATGAGTTTGTTTTTATCACACAACAAAATGTCTCAAAATAGGCAGTTGTTACCCTTGGGTCAAAGGCTCCGTGAGTCAGTGCCCAGGAAGAGCTGGCATGTGTGACTGTATGGGCCTTCTCCTCTTGGGCTAGAGGGCAGGAGGTCCTCTCAGCTCATTAAAGACAAGCAGAGGGCTACATGTGGCTGGCATACCCCTCTGTAGGACTCTCTTCTGTCAGAGAAAGAGACATCCTTCCTTTCCTTTCCTGAATCCTCCAGAACGCTTTCTTCTATAGTTCTGATGGGGGAAACAAAGGCAGAAGAAAAATTATTAAATTTCCTTACTACTTACAGCCCATTGACAAGTCCTTGAAACAGGCAGAGTGACCTTCCTCCAGGAACTCAGCTGCCCAGATGTTGACGGCAGAAGGCAGTCCTAGCCCACCCCCCCCCATCCTGTAAGTCTACTTTAACATATAAAAATTCCTTTGAAAACTTCCTTTATCTCTAACCACTCCCCCCGCCCAAGATACATGTTGGCAATCATCTCCCAAGCATATGACCGACCGATATACATCTGAAGGGTCTCATGACTCAGGTTTTATCAGACAGTAATAAATGACCTTTTCCCAACAATAGCTAGCCCCCTGAAGTCCTGAAAAGCTTGCTTCCAAAATTCCTTAGAGACTTACACTATCCCTAACCCCGTCCCAACTTGAAAGTGTATAATGAGCCACTCCTCCTGACCCCAGTGCAGCTCTTCCCTTTTTTTTTTTTTAAAGATTTTATTTTTGAGAGAGAGAGAGTGTGTGTGTGTGTGTGAGCACAAGTGGGGGGAGAGGGGCAGAGGGAGAAGCAGACTTCCCACTGAGTGGGGAGCCCAATGCAGGACTCAATCCCAGGACCCTGGGATCATGACCTGAGCTGAAGGCAGACGCTTAACCAATTGAGCCACCCAGGAGCCCCCCCAGTGCAGCTCTTTCTACCCACAGGTCCTGTCCCCGTGCTTTAATAAAACCACCTTTTTGCACCAAAGACGTCTCAAGAATTCTTTCTTGGCCATTGGCTTCGAACCCTAACATCTTTCCTACATCAATCTCCATGATTTTGGAGACCACCTCTATTTTGTTATGATTTTATTATTTTATACCAACTTGGCAAAATACTTGGCACATAATAGAAACTAAAGAATATATTGAATAAAGAAAAGAATAAATGAAATATACAAAAGTGGCTTAAGATCAAGCTCTAGAATATCATTGTGACTTTGTGTCAGAAATTTCTGGCTTGAACCGGGGCTCTCAAATTTTCATTTGTTAAGAAATTGTGCAGTGTCTTTGAAGCTCAGTTTTGTGTGCTTAAGCTAGCAGTATTTATTTATCCATGCATTCATTCCTGAATTCATTTAGCAGCCTCAGGGCCTGCGGATACCCACCCCTCGGTGAATTCCTTAGGGAAAGCACCTTCCCCAACAGCAGGTGTTAGCTTCAAGGTGTCAGCAGAATTCCTGAGGCCAGAGGGAAACTGACAGAACAAAAGACAAGGAATGGATTGTGGGCCTGGTTCTGGGACAAGCTTGTTGCCTTAGACAAGTTCACAGGATCCTTGGGGGAAGGCTGCCTCATTCAGAGAAATGGGCAGAACAGGGCCTTATCAGGATTCAGGACCTCTGGTTTCTCTATAGCCATGCAGTCTCTGGATGCATAAAGCTTTCCTCAGTTCAGGGCTTCCCAAACTTTCCCACCAAAGTCTCCCTAAGCAGCAGAAAGAATGATACTCTTGGGAGGTGGTCTAAGGAAAACATCAAAAAACTGTCAAACTGCAGGTTTATCTTGAGGTTTCTTGGCTTTCTTGGCCATCCCCTTTGTTCTGGCACCACCAGGTACTCAGAAGAATCTTCCAGTTCAAGAAGCCGCTTGCTCCAAGGGAAAACCCCGGAAGGGGTGGAAAGGGCAGGGGTTTTGGAGTCAGCAAGACCTGGATTCGAAAATCAGCTCTGACCTCTACTAGCCCTGTGAGTTTGGGTGAGTTACCTAACCTCCCTGTGCCTCCGTTTTTGCACCTGGAAACCGGAGATTTCAGTAAAACAACTTTGAGTAGGGATAAAAGGATTAAATAAAACCTTAAGTGTAGGGACGCCTGGGTGGCTCAGTGGGTTGAGTATCTATCTGCCTTCGCCTTAGGTCGTGATCTCAGGATCCTGGGGTCCTGGGATCAAGTCCTGCATTGGGCTCCCTGCTAGTGGGGAGTCTGCTTCTCCCTCTCTCTCCATCTCTCTCTCCCCCTGCCCTCCTCCACCCCATTCATGTACTCTCTCTCTCTCTCAAATAAATAAAATCTTAAAACAAAACAAAAAACCCTAAGCGGAAATGACACTTTTGACCAGGAACTGCGATGTGCTACCTGCTAGCAGTGGTGGTGGTAGTAAAAGTCTTAATAATAATACCTGTTAACTGCTATTTTGATTATTACCACCACCTCCTCTCACAATTGGGAACCCAAAAATTAGTCCCTTACACATTTACTCAATATCCAGCCCCAGGAACTCATTCGAATATTCATAGAATCACACCAGCAGAACCACAAACCCTGGGTTTCCCCCACACATGCTGCAATTTCGTGCTTTAGAATAAGAAATGTGTATTTGTTTGCCCCTTCCTGGCACTGAACTCCCCAAACCCTTGGAATTTCCTAAGGGGTGAGAGAGTGAAGGGGATCTTTTGTTATGTTGAGGAACTGGAATGTAGGGGGTGGGGGGGGAGGGAGGGACAAGGGACTCCTAAGGTGGGGGCTGGTTGCCAGGGGAACCAACCAAGTGAGTAGAGGGTAAGAACTTTCAGTCCCACCCCCACCTCTGTGGAGGGGAGAGGCGCTGGAAATTGAATTCAGTCACCAATGGCCAATGGTTTGATGGGTCATGCCTACGTAAAGAAGCCTCCATCCAAAACGGGAGGAGGCTGAGAGATTTCCAGGCTGGCGAACACGTGGAGGTCCTGGAAGAGTGGAAGCTGGGCGCCCCTTCCCAGATACTTCATCTGGCCGTTGAACTTCATCTGGCCACTCGAACAACTGGTGATCCAGTAAGTAAAACAGTCCTCCGAGTTCTGTGGACCGCTCTTAGCGTACTAATCAAACCCAGGGAGCGGTCTGACCGGCGGACTGGGAATTGGCGTCTGCCATAGGGGGTGGGCAGTCCTGGCCACTGGGCTCTTGACTGAGGGCATCTGAGTTGCCCCAGCGAGATGGTGTCAGAATCAGGTTGAGTGGTAGGACACCCGCTGGTGTCAGAGAACTGTTTGATGGTGGAGAGAAAATCCACACATTGCAAAGGGAATAAAAACGCAAAAACGGAGCCTACACACGCAGTCACCAACAGCGTTTTCTCACACACACACACACACACACACACACAGGGCCGCAACACACTTACACACGCATACGCTCGCACAAACGGCAGTTCCTGTGCGCACACACGTGTATCTTCTGGGGTTCCCTACACACACACACGCACACACCCCACAACCACAAAAACGGGGATCCAGGGTCAGATGGTAGTTTGGGTTCTGTGGGCCATACAAATTCGTGTCAGCTACTCTGCCGTTGTGCAAAAGCAGGCAGGGTCTGCACACCTTCGGACCATACACACTCAAAACCAGGGTTTCCCCTCACACGCAAAACAACACGATCACAAACACAGGCCCCACAACACACACACAACGACACAACCTGGGCCTCACGTACGCAGACGCCCAGGTGGCAGGGGCGGCTCCACACCGCACACCTCTCAGGAATCACTACCACCGGCGCTCCCCGCCTCGGGCGCCGTCGCCGCGCCCCCGCCGCTACGTCACCACGCGCTGCAGGGGCTGCTGGGAAATGTAGGCTGCGGGCCGGGAACGCGCCACGCAAAGGACCCTGGCGTTCTTCGTTCTACGTAGGCGCCAGTGAGAGTCCACTGCTGGCCTGGAGCAGCATCCTTCCGTCCCTCTCCGGGTCATTTCGACGACGGGCCTGACAGATCTCTGCCAGCGCAGGCCGGGGTCCCTCAATCGCACGTTTTGGGCCTGGCCCTCCAGGGCCGCACCGCACGGCGGCCCGAAGGCTCCCAGAAATGGCCGACTGAGCTCGCAGTGCGCACGCGCGAGTGCGTGCGGCAGCATCCGCGGTGAGCCCGAATCCCAGTACTGCTGAGGCCTAGAGTGCAAAGGGGAGGGTGCTAGGTCCGGAAGCCCCCCGGACGGGAATCTGCGGGTATGCACGTAATGAGGGCCGCCAGCCACGGAGGCTGGGTTTGGTTCAATGGATCGCGGAAAGACAGCGCCTGAGTGCATCTGCGTGACTTAGCAGGAGAGGGCCCCCCGACCGCATAGTACGGTCTGTGCGTGCGCGCGGCACTGAGCGCCGCCTGGGATGGGGCGGGGGCGGAGCCTGGCGTGGCGCGCACGGCGGCGCCCCAAGGAGGGCTCTGATTGCGCGAGAGTGTTTTAGTCCGTGTCTTGCGTGGGCGGCGGGGGAGCGAGGCTCAGGCCCTGCTTTCGGAAAGGTCCCGGGAGAGGTGAGTGAGCGCGTGCGCGCCGCGTGGCTTTGTTTAGGGGCGGGGTCGGGCGCTCTTTAGGACGCCCAGGGGGCGGGGCGGTGGCCCGTCTACGTGTTGCTCGTGTGAGGGGGCGGGGCCGGCGGGTGTGCCTGGGGTTACGGAGGAGAGTGCGCAGGCGCGGGGGGCGTGGGGCGCTGCGCTGCGCAGCTGTTGGAGTGGGCGCAGCCGGGACGCGGCCCCTGAGGACTGAGGCGAATGTGAGTGTCTGTGAGATGGTGGGGTTATGCGGCTACGTGGGGTCGTGAGGCGGCGCGGAGTCGTGGGCCGGGGGCGGTGCGAGGTCGTGCAGCGAGGGGTCTTGAGGCGCGGGGTCCCGCGGTGGTGACGTAGTGCGGGGTCGTGGGCTGGGGGCGGTGCGAGGCCGTGAGGCGGCGCGGGGTCTTGGGGGTGTGCGGAGTCGTGGGCCGGGGGCGGTGCGGGGTAGTGAGGTGCGGGGTCGTGGGTCGGGGGCGGTGCAATGAGGCAAAGCGCGGGCTTGAGGCGGTGCGGGGTCGTGGGGCAGCGCGGGGTCGTGGGTCCGGGGGCGGTGCAGGGTCGTGAGGCGTCACAGAGTCGTGGGCCGGGGGCGGTGCGGGTCCCGGGGTGGTGATGTAGGGCGGGGTCTTGAGACGGGGCTCGGGCTGCGGGCCCCGGGCTGCGTGTGCCGTGAAGGCCTGGACTGTTTGGGACGCGTGGTGGCGTCGCGTGCTGTGTGTGAGACGGGCGGCAGGTGTGGGGACGGGCGCGTGTCCCAGGACCGTGTAGTTCCCTGTGCGGCGCGGGGCGTGTGGGAAGAGGGAGCGGATGCTTGTGGGCGCTGGCAGCGGGCGTGCGCAGGCGGCACTGAGGCTTCTGTTGGTGGAGCGCATTCGTGTGTGCGCCTCGGGCCCGTGGGGCCGGTGCTCACCGTGTGGGACGGCTGTGGGACGGCCGTGGGATTGCACTGGGTGATTGTGCGACCCAGCGAGCGTGTCTGCTCCTGCTGCGCTGGCGTCTCTTTTGCCGGCTGGAGGGTTCTGAGCGGCTGCGCGGGCTGCCCGCCCCGCTGAGAGACAGGGAGGGAGGGCGGGCACCCCAGCGCGGGAGAAGTAAGCGGGTGACACCGGGGAGACACCAGCGCAGAGTTGTCGGTGCCGTGGGTCGTAATGCTGGGTCAGGTTCCTGGGAGGTAGGAGCGTGGTGGTGAAGGCTGGGGGAGTTTCCATCTCAGAACTTGAGATGAAGGTCCGACCTCCCCCAGTGGAGCAGCAGTGCTCCCAGGAGCGCAGCCTGCCTTAGTGTGTTATCTGAAGGGAGAGCAAGGCCCACCCTGGCCTCTGGGACCTGTGGATGCGGAGGGCTGCTCCTCTCCTTTCTAACCAGCGTCGCAGAGCAGACTCGAACTCCAGGTTCCATCACTCATTAGTCGCGGGACTTCGAGAGGGGTTTCTGAAATTCACTGCCCCTTCTTTCGCTCCCCAAACGGGGATGATAGTAATACCGATCCTAGGCTTTTGGCGAGTATTAAGTAGAACGGTGCCTGACACAAGTAAGCAACATAGAAGTGAGTGCTTAATTATTAAATAATGACCCCAAGGATCGCACACCTACCTAGAGAGCAAAATCCACAGGAAGAAAAGTAAAGTTGAGCCCAGAGTAAAGGTTTCAGGTCAACATATAAAATTACCGTGAAGTCTAGGCTGGAGCTCAGGTTCGGAATTTTCTAGTCAGGGTCCTGGGAGGGCAGTAGTGGGGTGTAGGAGGGGAGACCAGGAGTACAGGGTCTTCGAGGATGGAGATGTCCCTAGGGAGGCTGTGAGGTGAATAACCTGGTTTGGGAAGGAGCATTCCCGATAACAAAGGGATCTGGAGATGTTTCTGTATCTAGACCATTCTTTGCATTGTGGATACTTCGGGCCAGATAATTTTTTGTTTAGGGTTGTGTATATGGGGGGGGAGGGGCTGCCCTAACTATGGTAGGATGTTTAGCATTATCCATGGTCTCTACACACCAGGTGGCATCCCCTCCTGCCCTAACTGTGAAAGCAAAAATGTTTCCACACATTGCCAGTGCCCCCACTGAAGAAGCACTGACGGAGTGTTGCTTTGTTCCTTTTAAGATCGACATGGTGTCCCATCATGTGTACATAACAATCACTTAGCCATTTACCTATCTATGGGCATTTTGGTTATCTCCTGTCTCTTGATAACTTATATTTGGTAAGCACTGGCACTGCTCTAAGCGTGTTACATGTTTTCATTCATTTAATTTTCCACACAGCCCTGTGGAGTCATTGTTACTTGCCCCATTTGCCAGTTGAGGAAGCCGAGGCCTAGAGAGGACATGAGAGTTCACCCAGAGAAGGATAGCAGAGTTAGAAGTCGAACCCAGACAGCCTCCAGGCTCATGCCCTTCACTGTGGAATCATACTGCCTCTTCCTACAAGCCTTGCCACAATGAATAACCTCTACAGTTTGGGGATATTAGCTACAAGTACGAGAACTCCAGGCAAAGAATACAGCTTTGTTCTCAGAGACTGTGTGGCAGTGGAGTGCTGGGCTGGCTCACACTAGATCACCAGTCTGTTGTGTACACCATTCCCCAGTTCTATGCTCAATGGCATGAGTTTGTAACTTACAGTGGGGCCCTCGTGGGATTGTTTACAGCATGGAAATTGGCAGGTGCTACAGATCACTGAGCATAACCCTACCCTGGAGTCTAATGCAGGGAGAATTCAGGCATCTTCGGACTCTGGGTAGGCCCCTTTGTCTCCACTTTCTGCATGAGGGAAGCCTTGCTCAGCACAGTCACAGAATGAAAGGCCAGCCAACTTGGTTGGTCACTGAGCCACAACTCTTCAGCCTTAATGTGCTGTACTGCAAATCTCCCCAAGTCCTGTGGCCATTCTGATATAACAAAGGTAAATGTCTCGTAACTATGGTGCCATACGGATGTGTCCTAAACGCTGCCAGAGAGGACAGTGGAGGTATTTCCTATATAGACTCCTGTCTCACATCAAGAGGGCAGATTGTGCTGCATGTTGATAGGGGCTCAGACCTAGGTGCCATTAGTTAAAGCTTTGTGACAACAGGCCCATGTTGAGGTTCCTTTTTTCGTCCTCAGAATGGAAAATCCTAACCACAGATGGTCAGTTTGCTCTAAAGATGAAAGGAGATCATGTGATTCACTTAAAATATCTAGTGCAGGGGTGCCTCGGTGGCTTAGTTGGTTAAGCGTCTGCCTTCGGCTCAGGTCATGATCTCAGGGTGCTAGGATCGAGCCCCGCATCGTGCTCCTTGCTCAGTGGGGAGTCTGCTTCTCCCTCTCCTTCTGCTCCCCCCCCCCACTCATTCTCTCTCTCCCCCTCTCTGTCTCAAATAAATAAAATCTTAAAAAAAAAAAGTATCTAGTACAGTCCTCATTCTTGTACTTATTAGCCGAGGAAGTGGTTGATGTCACCCGGGCATGAGCATATTTAACACGCACACCTGAGCACTTCCCCAGAGCAAGTGGACAGCACAGTGACTCAGCCTTTCCTAGACTCACAGCCCGCAGCACTGGCCCCACCCTAACAACAATAATAATGGTAAATACAGTTACCCTTACCTGAGCACTGACCATGATTTTAGTATCCCACACAGTGGACTGCACCCAGGTTGAAGAGGACCCCCCCTTCCCTACCTGATAGGGCCGGGACAGCTCCTTGAAGAAGTGAAGGCACGGGTCCAGAGCACTTGGTGTGTGTACTTAATGTGGGAGGAGACAGACTGTAGCACCAGACAGAATAAACAAGTTACATAGTATTTTGGGAAGGATTCAGTCTTCCCCTGTGTGTGTCCTTTACTCTGCCATTGCTGCAGCAATGTGGTTCTAACACCAGGTGTGTGGGGTTTTTCCCTCATCAGGCAATTTTGCAACACCAGCTGGGTATCCTACAATTTAACTCAGTTCTAACCCTATCTCCCTGGAGATAGTGCCAGATCCCACAGGTTTAGGACTCAGTCCCATGAGACTGCCCCTCCACTTCACAGACCAATCACAACAGTAGGTCCACAGGCTACCTACAACTTCTGTCCAACTTGGCTACAAATCAGAAGTTCCCATGACCCTCTCCTCTGGTTCAACTGATTTGCTAGAGCAACGCATAGAAGTCAGGGAAACACATTTGCCAGTGTATTAGAGGCTATGATAAAGGGTACAGATGAACAGCCAGATGAAGAGCTACATAGGTGAGCTACATAGATGAGGCCTAGGAGGATACCAAGTGCAGGAGCTTCTGTTCCTGTGGAATTGGGGTGTGCTACCCTCCCAGTGTGGATGTGTTTACCAGCCTGGAAACTCTCCAAACCCCGTACTATAGGGATTTTATGGAGGCTTCCTCTTGTAAGCATGATCAGTCATTAATTCTTGTAGCCCCTCTCCTTGAAGATGGTAGGATGAGGCTGAAAATTTCATGCTTCTACTCATGGCTTGGTCTTTCTGGTGACCATGCCCTGTCCAGGAGCCCACCCAGAGTCACCTCATTAGAACAAGAGACATTTTTAGTGTTCTTATCACTTAAGAATTTACAAGGGTTTTAGGGGTTCTTTGCTACCAAGGAGGGGGGCAGAGACCAATATACCCCTTTTTTATTCTCTCAGATGTAGCACATTAGCAACGAGAGCTATGGAGAAAAGAAGTCAAGGTTGGACAAGGAAGACTGAGAGTGATAGGAGGGTGGGAGGCAGGTTGCAGTGTTATTAGAAGAGTTAGGGTGAGACTGGCAGAGAAGTGAGATTGGAGCATGGAGCGAAAGGAGTGAGGAACTGAGGCAGGGCTGTGGTAGTACATTCTGGGACTGGCAAGGAGGGCTGCATGACGAAGGAGAGAGATGTAGGACCTGAGTTCAACTTGTGTTAATCCTCATGACAATTCCAGTAGTTCTGTATTCTCATATAACAGGGGAGGGAAATGGCAGAGAGGTTAAGTAATCTGCCCATGGTAACACAGCTAATGAAAACAGTCATCACACCCAGGTGGTCTGACTCCAGAGTGATGTGTTTACTTATTTTTTAAAGATTTATTTATTTAAGAGAGTGAGTATGAAAGAGCAAGGGGAGGGGCAGAGGAGGAGGGAGAAAATCTCAAACAGACCCCCGGGTGAGTGGAGCCTGAAGTGCCGCTTCATCTCAGGACCCTGAGATCATGACCTGAGGTGAAATCAAGAATCAGATGCTTAAGGGACTGAGCCACCCAGGTGCCCTCAGAGTGATGTGTTTAACACAGCCCTTTTCTCTGACCCAGAGGGTTAGCAGGATATTTGGGTCAACCTCAGCTTGAATCCTGGTTTTGCCACTTTTCCTGCCCTATGACCTTGAGCAAGTGATCCGTACTTCTCTGTGCTTCACTTTCCTCATCTGGAAATAGTGTCAGTGAGAGTACCTGCCCCACCAGGGTAGGAGTGAGAATTAAATGGTAAGCTTCATAAAGTGATACCTAGCATGTTTAAGTACTCGGTATTTATTCATTTTAGTATTAATCTTAGTATTATTACTATTGTTTACTACTGCTTTTCTCTTTGTAAAGAGAGAAGCGTGTTATAAACTAAATGTTCTTTTGGCTGGGTTCCTTTAAACCGTACGGGGTCATCTTATGACTTGCATTTTGAATCAAAACATACCCGTTACCAAACTCGGAACTTAATTATGGCCTTGGTTTCATTTATTCTCCCTAACTCCACCCTTAAGGGAGGAAAAAAAATCTGTAGAGAGAAACATTCATATTTCCATTTTCCAGACTGTATACTGCTGTACCTTTTTCATAGAAAAATCACCAAAAAATTTTTATGACATATTCACTGTTGTTGGCACTGGAGTATATTGATGGCATTCTTTAGAGGTATGTGCTGGAGCATTTAGGCATGAACTTCGATCATGTTTATAACTTTGAAATGATTTCAGAAAAAAAGGAAAATGTTAACATTTGGTGGAAAAGTCATCAGGTGTTTTATATTGTTCTTTTCTCCAGATTTCAAATTTTTCAAAAAGGGGATATATAAAGTATACTCCCATTTCTGCCTTTTCTGGACCCTGGCCTTCTCCAAAAGACAAGCTTAGAGAGCTTGGAGTGCTGCTGGCAGAAGTGTTCTGTGTAAGATGATGTTGGCATTAAATGGTTACACTCCACCCCAATTTCAGCGTGCCAGGAAGCATTCTGGATGTTCATTGATTCAGCCAACAAGTATTTCTTGAGCACTGCCCTGTGCCAGGCACATTCTCAGCTCCTAGGAGGGCAGCGAACGAAAACAGTCAAAGTGCTTGCTCTCATGGGGCCCGAGTCGGGGTGGGGGGGATTGTCCCCCCATAAACACAAACATAAACAAGTTGTTCTAGGGAGGCAGGTTGTGCTATGAAGAAAATGGGGCAATAGAAGGGTATAGACTCTAGTACAGAGCAGTGTTGTCCTGTGGAAATGTAACGCAAGACAGATTTTAAATTTTCCAGCAGCCACGTTGAAAAAAAGAATTGAAAAGAAACAACCATTACAGTTAATTTTAGCACAATTTATTTAACTTAGTATATCCTAAACATCAACTTGTGATCAATATAAACAATTATCAGTGAGATATTTTGCATTTTTTTAATACTAAGTCTTTGAAATCTGTGTTTTACACATGCAGTACACTTCAACTCAGATAGCTTATTATTTGATCTGTATTTATTTATTTTTAAAGATTTTATTTATTTATTGACAGCACAAGCAGGGGGAGAGGCTGAGGGAGAGGGAGATGCAGGACTCAGTCCTAGGACCCCTGAGCCGAAGGCAAACACTTGACTGAGCCACCCAGGTGCCCCTTCATCTATATTTAAATTTCATAAAACTTATCATTGAAAAGTAGATTCACACACCCAGTTGTTTCAGACATTCTTCAAAGTTTAATAGTAACTAAATCGAGGATCAGTTTTTAATTTTTAATTTAATTAATTTTTAATTTTAGATTAATTTTAAGTCATTGATTTAAATATTATTTTATTAAGACTTTAGTAATAAATTAATTGAAACTAAATAACATTAAGCCCTCGGTTGCAGTAGCCTTATTTCCAGAACTCAGTTGTTACCAGTAGCTAATGGCATGCATGTAGAACAGCATGGGTACAGAGTGACTCAGTGATAGAGGGGCCTAATCCATCCCACCGAATCTCCCTGCTGGGTTTACACATACCTGCCTAGTGAATTGCCTCTTCAGCTCTTGCATCCCCTCCACCTCTCACCAGCATACACAGTTTATTCACCACATAACCACCCAACAAGTTTTGTTAAATGTTCAGTCGGATGTGCCACTCCTCAGACTCCTGCTCCCTCAATGATGTCTTATCACACTTAGGATCAGTTCCAAACTGCTCACAACCCCCTTCATGATGTGGCCCCTCCCGAACTCAGCCATCTCACAGACTGCCTCTCCCCACCTCACTCATTCTGCTTCAACACGCCATTGACTTCCCTCGACACACCAAATACGCACCTGCTGCAGGGCCTTTGCACCTTTTGTACCTCTACCCAGAATGCTCTTCCCCAGCATCCAAATGCCTCACACTTGCACTACATTCAAACCTACACTCAGTGTGGCATCCTCTGAGAGGCTTCCCTTAACCATCCCATCACTCCACCCCTGCTCTGGTCTTTTTTTTTTTAATGCAAGGATCTCAGCTAACACTCTGTTCATGAACTTGCCATCCCTGTTGGAATGTAAGGTACAGGGGAGCTGGTACTTCTCTGCTCTAACTCTGCTCTTTCCCCAGCACCTGGGACAGTGCCTGGCACATAGTAGACACTCAACAAATGCTTGTCAAATGGATGGATAGATGTCTTCATGTCTCATTTGCCTCCTGATCTGGAGCCTTCTGTAATCTTGGGAACAGATAGCATTGGCCCTTGCCCCTTCCCGACCTTGAGAAGGGGCAAGAATGCTGCAGAAGATAATCTGACTTCCTGCCATGTGTGTCCGTGTACCTGTGTATATGTGTGCATGCATGTGCATGTGTGACCAGGGTGAGGGACCAGGGGATTCTTATCCTAGAGACTCTGGGACTGCGGAAAAGGCCCTGTCATCCTCATGACTTCTCTTCTCCCACAGCCCCGCCTTCTCTGCACTCTGTCCTTCTCCAAATGCGGACCCTCAAGGGGGAGGAAAGGATGCCTGCTGCACGAGGGAAGTCCAAGTCCAAGGTAAATAGTGATTGTTCTTGTGGGGAGGTCCCATCTTCTAAGACATGGGTCATTTGTTTTCCTTCTTGCCTGACAGAATCCCATCCAAGATCTAGTCTCTGTTTCCTCCTATCACCATGGAGGGTAGGAGCGTGGGAAGAGCTCCAGCAACCCACGTAACCACTCAGCACCCTCCTCTCCTTTTTTCTCACTGTGCACATGGCCATTCACCTATTTGTTTAGCATTTCCAGGGTGCTTGCCTGGGCTGCTCCCTAGACGGAAGAGGAGAGCCACCATGATTCCTCAAGGTAGACGTGAGTGCCCAGGCGGGATCTGCTCAGGCAGAGGAGGATTCAAGGTTGTGCTCTAGAGTTAATCTGTTAACGTCACTTTGTTTTTACTTGTATAGCCCATACAAGGAGGAAATCTCTCTGAGTTTAAGAGACTCCACATAACCTTGTATTCACATTGGGTTTGTTGGAACCAGGCCAGTGAGTCAACCTTCTGTTATAAAACATGCTTTACCACTTCAGATGATGAAATGATTTTCTAAAATAAACATTTTGAATGTGATTCTGTAACAGACACTTTTGCCCTCTAAGTTATGCGTCCGTCTTGCTGCTGTAACAAATTTCCACAAGCTTGGCTGCTCCAAACAGCACATGTTTATGGCTCACGGCTCGTGGGTCAGAGATCAGGTACAGTGCAGCTTGACTGGGTCCTCTGCATTGGGTCTCACAAGGCTGAAAAAGGCTGTTGGCTGGCTGTGTGGTCACATCTGAGGCTCTTCAGAACTCATTGTTTATTAGCATACTCAGTTTCTTCTGCTTTCCACGTGGCCCCCTTCCATCTGCAAGCCAGCAGTAACAGGTCGAGTTAGGCTTCAGATCTCTCTGACTTCCCTTTACACTCTCCTCTTCCAGCTGGAGAAAATTTCCCTACTGTTATGGGCTCCTGTGATTACATCATCCACCTAGATAATCCAGAATAATCTCCCTATTTAAGGTCATGTGATCAGTAATCTTGGTTACATCTACAAAGAACCTTTAGCCCTGTGTAGTTCAGTCATGTGCTCTTTAGAGAGTATGTGGTTAGGGGCATGAATCAGAAGCCAGACTGCCCAGATTGAACTCCAGCACCTCCATTCACTAGTTGTGAACCTTTCATAAGTCACCCTCCTGCCTCTGGGCCTCCCATTTTCTGATCTGTAACATCGCTGTGATTCTCTCAGCAGTGCCCCAGTCACTGGCTAACATGAGTAGGGTGCTTAGAAAAATGCTTTGTCAGTGCCCAATAAATCCAAGTTGATACTGCTTTTTACGGGACATAGTTGTTTTTTTTTTTTTTTTTAAGATTTTATTTATTTTTTTGACAGAGATAGAGACAGCCAGCGAGAGAGGGAACACAAGCAGGGGGAGTAGGAGAGGAAGAAGCAGGCTCACAGTGGAGGAGCCTAATGTGGGGCTCGATCCCATAACGCCGGGATCACGCCCTGAGCCGAAGGCAGATGCTTAACCGCTGTGCCACCCAGGCGCTTATGGGACATAGTTTTTAATAATAGCTATGCCATATTGTATTGTGTTGTATTTATTTTATTTAATACATCTGCTCCTCTTGGCCTCAGAACCTCAAATGTTTCCTGAATAGATTCCTGGCACCATGGATCTCCCATATTTGGGACAAGTTCGTCATTGTCTCCAGCCATATGGAAGCATAAGCCTGTGGTGAAAGGACATGGGATTTTCTGTTTCAGGTGCCAGTGACGTTTGGGGATTTGGCCATCTACTTCTCCCAGGAGGAGTGGGAATGGCTGAGCCCCATTCAGAAGGATCTGTATGAAGATGTCATGTTGGAGAACTACCAGAACCTGGTCTCTCTCGGTAAGGCTCTCTCCACCCCATAATCCACAACCCACCCACTGTGGGACATAAATTAATCTAGTTAGGAAAACAGAAGCCGCTGCAGTTTTGTTTTGTTTTTTAACAGCTTTAGTGATGTATAATTCACATACTTTGCATACAAAGTATATAATTTAATGGTTTTTAATGTATGCACAGAGTTGTAGATCCATCACCAGTCAGTTTTAGAACATTTTCATTACCCCAGAAGAAACCCCATATCCATTAACAATCAGTCTTCATTTCCCTTTGCTCACTAATCCCTCCAGATTAGGCAAACACTAATCTGGTTTCTGTCTCTGTGAATTTGCCCATTCTTGGCCTTTCATAGAAATGGAACCATACCTATGTGGTCCTTTGTGTCTGGCTTCCTTCACTTAACATAATGTTTTTGAGGTTCGTCTACATTGTGGCATGTATCAGTACCCCCTTCCTTTTCATGGCCAATAGTATTCCACATTTTGTTTATCCATTCGTCGGTTGGTGGGTATTTGGGCAGTTTTTCACTCTGGCTATTTTGAATGTGTTGCTGTGAACATTAATGTACGAGTTTTTGTGTGGACGTGTGTTTTCATTTCTTCTGGGTATATCCCTAGGAGTGGAATTGCTATCATATAGTAACTGTATATGTAACCTTTTAAGGACACCTGATTGGTTTGAGGAATCTACTTAACAGGTATGGTTAGAAGGTAAATAGTGGACAGAGGTAATGCAGAGATGGTAACTGCAGGATACAGCTACCATCCTTGGGCTAGGGATGCAAAGGGAAGAGTTTGGGGTTTTTAGGACTTAGAGGAAGGGAAGAGAGGTGTGTTCATTCATCCGTTTACACTCATGAAGGGTCAGGATGAGGCTAGTTCTGAGAATGTAGGGAAGAAAAGAAGCAGAGTCAAACCCAGCAAAGCCCCTGTTGGTGGATGCTGACAGGGAGCTTCTGGTGAAGAAGTGTAGTTTGCAGAGGCCCAGCCCCTGCACACAACAGATCAGAGATGATTGGGATTGAGAGCTGAAAGGCAGTAGTTTAATATCCAGCCCCAGGAGTTTCTGGTCTGATTTTTCAAGAGAATAATTGGCTTTGTAGAGCTAGAAATGAGCAATTCTGCTTGCTGTAGCTGAACTTTCATCCTCCCCTCCACCTGCCCTTCATATCTTTTGTGTTCCCTTTGTGCTCAAACCCCCATTCCTGTTGACAGGCGTCTTGGCTCTGACATCTCTGGCACCCATGTCATGCTCAGTTCTGATGTTTTTCCCGAATGCAGGACTTTCCTTTCGGAGGCCAAATGTGATCACCTTGTTGGAGAAAGGGAAAGCACCTTGGATGGTGGAGCCAGCGAGGAAACGCCGGGGCGTGGGTGAGTGACAGAGAACCAAGGCTTATATGTTGCCATTGTTTGTAAGGGCAACCTCTTGAAGATGTTTGCAAACTGCCAGTTTCCATACCTTAAAGGCCCCAGGCCTGGGAAGAAAATTCTAGTCTCTTGTGTGTGAGCCCCCAGAAGGAGAATAACCACCATTTAATAAACGCTTCCTAGGTACGAGACATGCTTCTAAGTATAGATTCCTCCAGGTCCTATAAGGTAGGTATGATGATTATTCCTGTTTTATGTATGAGGAAACCACAGATCAGAGAGGTTCAGTGACTTTCCTAAGGTAACCCAGCTAGGAAGTGGCAGAGAGCTGGGTTTGAACCCCAAATTCAGGTCTCAGAAGGTCAGCTCGTAATGCCCTCATCCCCACCTGGAATGCCATCACATTCCCTGCCTCGGCATATTCTGCCTTCTCTCATGATAGCATTGCGGATGATAATGTTCAAACTTGCATCGTTTTCTTCAGTCTTTAAAAAAAAGAAAGTATTTTCCACAGCTGTTCATTTTGACGACTACTTAAGAACTTATTTCCTTTTCTGATAGATTTCTCTTTGGTTAGGTTATTTTTACTTAATTACATGTGAGTGGTTTTTTGTTGTTTTGTTTGTTTGTTAAGTAGGGTCCACACCTAGCGTGGAACCCCACATGGAGCTTGAACTTATAACCTTGAAATCAAGAGTCGGACTCTTAACCGACAGGCACCCCTGGGTTTTTTTTTAGTTGTGAAAAGTTCATAACATTTAATTTGTCATCTTCACCATTTAAAAATGTACAGTTAAGTATATTCACATTGTTGTGCGACAGATATCCAGAACGTTTCCATCTTCTAATAACTTTGAAACTGTATTCACTGAACACTAATTCTGCCTCCACCCTTCCACCTAGCCCTTGGTAAGCACCTTTCTTTGTATTTGTCTGATTTTGATTACCATGGATACTTTGAATGGAATTATACAGTATTTGTCCTTTTGTAAGTGGCCTTTTCTTTGAGCATAATGTCCTTGAGGTTCATCCATTTTGTAGCATGTGACAGGATTTTCTTTCTTTTTTTTTTAAGCTGCATAATATTTCATTGTATGTATCATATTTTCTTTATCCATTTATCAATGGATATTTGGGTGGTTCTGCTTCGTGACTACTGTGAGTAATGCTGCAGTGAACATGGGAGTACAGCTATGCATTTAAGATCCTGATTTCAGGTATTTTGGATACGTACCCAGAGGTGGGATTACTGGATCATATGATAGCTCTGTTTTTTATTATCTGGGGAACCTCCATACTGTTTTCCATAGTGGCTGCACCATTTGTCATTTCCACCAGTAGTATGCAAGTGTTTCAACTGCTTGTCAACACTTGTGATTTTTGATTTTTTGATAGTGGCCATCCTTATGGGTGTGAGGTGATATTGTGGGTTTTATTTGCATTTCCCTAATGATTACTGAGGTTGAGCATCTTTTCATGTGTTTATTGGCCATCTGTCTATCTTCCTTGGAGAAGTGTCTATTCAAATCCTATGCCCGTTTTTAAAAACAGTGTTGTAAAAAGAAAAGGATTGTCATTTGTTGATGAGTTATATTTCTTTATATATTCTGTGTATCAGTCCCTTATCTGATCGATGATTTGTAATTATTTTCCCTTATTCCATGGGTTGCCTTTTCACACTGTTGATTGTTTCTTTTGACACGCAGGCGTAGTCCCATCTGTCTATTTTTTCGTTTTGTTTTGTTGCCTATGCTTTTTGGTGTCATATCTGAGAAATCAGCGCCAAGTCTAATATCCTGAAGCTTCCCCCCATTGTTTTCTTCTAAGAGTTCAATAATTTTAGGTCTTACGTTTAGGTCTTTAATCTGTTTTGAGTTAATTTTTGTATAAGGTGTAAGGTAAGGGCCCAAGATCATCATTCTTTTGCATGTAGATATCCAGTTTTCCCATCACTGATTGTGGAAGAGATGGTCCTTTCCTCATTGAGTAATCTTGGCTCCCTTGTTGACAATCATCCAACTAGATATGCAAGAGTTTATCTCTTGGCTTTCTATTCTGTTCTATTGGTCTTCGTCTTTTTTCCACTACTATGCTGTCTTAATTACTGTTGCTTTGTAGTATGTTTTGAAATCAGGAAAATGTGAGGCCTTTAACTTTCTTTTTTTTTTCAAGATTGGCTATTTGGGGTCTGTTGAGATTCCATATAAATTTTAGGATTTTTTGTTCCTATTTCTGTAAAAACTGTCATTGGAATTTTGATAGGGACTGCAATGAATCTGTAGGTCGCTTTGAGTAGTATGGACATTTTACACTATCAGATCTTCCAATCCACATGCACAGGATATCTTTCCACTTATCTGTATCTTCTTTGATGACTTTTAGCAGTATTTTGTAGTTTTGTGTGTGTAAGTTTCTTGTCTTTTTGGTTAAATTTATTCCTAAATATTTTATCCTTTCTGATGCTATAGTAAATGGGATTGTTTTCTTGTTTTCCTTTCTGAGTGGTTATTGTTAGTGTATAGGAACGCAACTGATTTTTTTTTTTAAGATTTATTTATTTATTTGAAAACGAACATGTGTGTGCAAGCAGGGAGGGGACCAGTGGAGGAGGGAGAGGGAGAGGGAGAGAATCTCAAGCAGACTGTGTGCTGAGCGCAGAGCCCAGCTTGGGACTTGATCTCACAACCCTGAGATCATGACATGAGCCAAACCAATAGTTAGACGCTTAACCACTGGAGCCATCCAGGCGCCCGAGGAATACAGCTGATTTGTGAGTGTTGATTTTGTATCCTGCCATTTTGTTGGATTGGATTTGTTTATTGGTGCAAACATTTTTTGTGTCCGTGTGGAATCTTAAGGGTTTTCTAGATATAAGATCATGTCATCTGTCACTTCTTTTCCTTTTTTAGTGCTTTTTATTTTTTAAAAAAGTACTTTGGCTAAAATTTCCAGTACTGTGTTGAATAGCAGTGGAGAGAGTGAGCATCCTTGACCTGTTCCTGATCTTAGGATCATTACATGTTTACTGTGATATTTGCTGTGGGCTTTTCAATTATGGCTTTTATTATATTGACGTAGTTTTTTTTTTTATTCCTAGGCTGTTGAGTGTTTTTATCATGAAAAGATAATGAATTTTTTTTTTAAGATTTTATTTACTTGCGAGAGAGTGTGTGTACGTGTGCACGAGTTGGGGGAGGGGCAGAGGGAGAAGAGGAGAGAGAATTTCAAGCAGACTCCCCTCTGAGCGCAGAGCCCAACGAGAGGCTCAATCCCAGGACCCTGAGATCATGACCTGAGCCGAAATCAAGAGTCAGAGACTTAACCGACTGAGCCACCCAAGGTGCCCAGGAAGGGTACTGAATTTTGTCAGATGCTTTTTCTGCGTCAGTTGAGATCATCATGTGGTTTTTGTTCTTTATTTTGTTAATGTGATGTATAGCAGTGATTGATTTTCCCATATTGAACTTTCCTTGCTTTCCAGGTGTAAATCCCACTTGCTCATGTGTGTGATCCTTTTAATGTGCTGTTACATTCAGTTTGCTAGTATTTTGTGTAGGATTTTCACATACTCATCAACTGATGAATACTCATCAGAGATATTGGTCTGTAGTTTTCTTGTGTTGTCTGTCTGATTTTGGTATTAATAGTAGCTTCATATAATGAGTTGGCAACTATTCCCTCTGTTTCTACCCTCTGGAAAAGGTGGGGGGAATTGGTACAAGATTTCTTCCTTAAATTTTTGGTAGAATTCACTAGCAGATGCATCTGGGCCTGGTGCTTTCTGTTTTGGAAGGTTAGATAGACCTTATTCACATTGTCTGTTTCTTCTTGTGTGACTTTTGGAAGACTGTTCTTTCAACAAAGTGGTCTCTTTCATCGAGGTTATCAAATTTGTGGGCATAGAAGTTGTTCGTAGTTTTCCTCTATTCTTTTAATTTCCGTGAAATGTATTTTTCTGGCCTGTCTTTCATTTCTGATATTAGTAATTTGTGTCTTTTCTCTTTTTCTTAGCCTAGCTAGAAGCTTATCAATTTTAGTGATTTTCAAAGAACCAGCTTTTGGTTTTGTGGTATTTCTATTTCTTGTTTTCAATTTCAGTGATTTCTGGTTTGGTTTTGTTTTAAGATTTTTTTTATTTACTTATTTGAGAGAGAGAGAGTGAGCATGAGCAGGGGGAAGGAGCAGAGGGAGAAGGGGAAGCAGATTCCCCTCCGAGCAGGAAGCCCAATGTGGGGCTCCATCCCAGGACCCTGAGAGCATGACCCGAGCCAAACGCAGACTCTTAACCAACTGAGCCACCCAGGCACCCCATTTTCAGTGATTTCTGTTGTAATTATTATTTTCTTCTGTTTATTTTGAATTTAATTTGCTCTTTTTTTTCTGGTTTCCTAAGAGGGAAACTTAGGTTACTGATTTTAGATCTTTGTTCTTTTCTAATGTATGCATACAGTGTACAAATTTCCCTATAAGCCCTGGTTTCATTACATCCCACAAATTCTGATAAGTTGTGTTTTATTTATTTTTTTGTTAAAGATTTTATTTATTTATTTGACAGAGAGAGAGCCAGAGAGCGCAAGCAGGGGGAATGGCAGAGGGAGAGTTAGAAGCAGACTCCCCGCTGAGCAGGGGACCCTGACCTGGGGTTCAGTCCCAGGACCCCTGGGATCATGACCTGAGCTGAAGGCAGACGGTCAATTAACTGAGCCACTCAGGTGCCCCAAAGTTGTGTTTTATTTTCATTTTTTTTTTTAAGATTTTATTTATTTATGTGACAGAGAGACAGCCAGCGAGAGAGGGAACACAAGCAGGGGGAGTGGGAGAGGAAGAAGCAGGCTCATAGCGGAGGAGCCCGATGTGGGACTCCATCCCGGAACGCCGGGATCACGCCCTGAGCCGAAGGCAGACGCTTAACGACTGCGCTACCCAGGCGCCCTGTGTTTTATTTTCATTTAGTTCAAAATATTTAAAAATTTATTTTGTGATTTCATGTGTTATTTAGAAATTTATTATTTAATCTCCAAGTAGTTAGGGATTTTCCAGTGATTATTCTGTTACCGATTTCTAGTTTAATTTCACTGTGGTCTGAGAGCATTGCATCATTTCTGTTATTTGTTAAGGTGTGTTTTAAGGCCCAGGGTGTGGTCCATCTTGGTGAATGTTCTGTGTGAACTTGAGAATAATGTGACTTCTGCTATTGTTGCATGAAGTAGTCTATGGATGTCAGTTATATCCAGTTCAGTGAAGGTATGGTTGAGTTCCACTAATTGATTTTTCTGCTTCCTGGATCTGTTCATTTATGAGAGAGGGATGTTAAAGTGTCCTAACTGTGATAGTGGGTTCATATATTTCTCCTCATGGTTTTATCAGTTTTTGTGTCTTATAATTTGGTGCTTTGTTGTTTGGCATATACCCATTAAGAATTGTTATGTCTTCTGAAGAATTGATTTGTCATTATATAATGCCCCCCCTTTATAACTTTCTGTGGTTTTAAGTCTGCTCCGTCCAAAATTAACAGAGCTACTCCTACTTTCTTTTGATTTGTGTTAGCATGGTATATTTTTCTCCATTCATTTACTTTTACTCTGTGTTTTTATATCTAAAGTGAGTTTCTTACAAGCAGCACACAGTTGGACCATGTTTTTTAATTCACTCTGAATTAAGTCAAATTGAATTCAATCTCTTTTACTTGGTTTAGACTGTTGACATTCAAAGTGATTATTGATACAGTTGGATTGCTATCTGCTATATATATAATAAATATTTTTATTTATTGTCTTTATTCTTTGTTCCTGATTTTGTCTTCCATTCTTTTTCTGCCTATTGTGGTTTTATTTTTTAATTTAATTTAATTTTTAAAAAATTTTATTTATTTATTTGAGAGAGAGAGTGCGTGCAAGTAGGGGGAGAGGGATAAGCAGACTCCCCACTGAGCAGGGAGCCTGACGAGGGGCTTGATCCCAGGACCTGGGATTGTGACGTGAGCCAAAGGCAGATGCTTAGCTGACTGAGCCACCCAGGCGCCCCTGCCTATCGTGGTTTTAAATGAGCATTTCTATGATTCCATTTTCTGTCCTTCCTTAGCATATCAGATATAGATATATCTGATAGCATATATATATAAGTCTATATTTAAGTGGTTGACCTAGAATTTATACGTTTACAGCTAATCCAGGTCTACTTTCAGATATACCACTTTATGGGTAGTAGTGTGAGTACCTTATAATAAAATAATGCTAATTCCTTCCTCCTATCACCTGTATCATTGCTGTCATTCACTTCATTTATATGTAAATGTATGTAAGCAAGTGTGTATATATTTACGTGTATAGGTAGGATAAATACAAAAGTACACATAATTGAATACATTGTTGCTGTTATTTTGAATGAACTGTTACTGTTAGGTCAATTAAGGGTAAGAAAAATAAAGGGGTTTTTTGTCTTCACTTATTCTTTCTTCATTGCTTTTCCCTTCTCTGTGTAGATCCAAGTTTCTGACTTGCATTATTTTTCTTCTCACAGACCTTTTTTAACACTCTTGCAAGGCAGGACTACTTGCCACACATTCCCTCAATATTTTTTTGTCTGGGAAAGTCTTCTTTTCTCTCACTTTTGAAGGCTGTTTTTACAGGGTACAGAATTCTAGGTTGGTGGTTTCCTTCTGTCACTATTTTAAATATTTCACTCCACTCCTCTTGCTTGCATGGTCTCTTTTATTTTGGATGCAGTTCATTGTTCCTCTGTAGGTGAGGTCTTTATTCGCCCTCTGCCTTCTTTCAGGATTTTTCATTATCTTTAATTTCCTGCAATTTGAAAAAGACATGCCTGGGTATAGGTTTTTTAGCATTTTTCCTGTTTGGTATTCTCTGAGCATCTTGAATCATGGTTTGTTGTCTGACAGTAATTTGGGGGGAAATTCTCATTCATTATTGCTTCAAATATTTCTTCTGTTCATTTCTCTTTTTTTAATCCTGGGATTCTCATAACACATTTGTTACTTCTTTTTTAGTTGTCCCACAGTCTTCAGATGGTCTGGGTTGTTGTTGTTGTCGTTTTTTGTTTTTTTGTTTTTTTTTTTCCAGTTTTTATTTACTTTGCTTTATGGTTTTTAAGGATTCTTTTGATAAATTAGCTCACAGAATCTTTCTTCAGCTATGTTGAATCTACTAATAAGCCCATCAAAGGCATTCTTTATTTCTGTTAGAGTGTTTTTGGCCTCTAACATTTTGTTTTCTTAGGATTTCCATCTCTTTGCTTACATTGTCCATCTGTTCTAATATGCTATATATTTTATCCATTAGAGCCCTTAACATGTTAATCAGTTTTAAATTTCTGGTCTGATGATTCCAGCATCCCTGCCATATCTGAGTCTGGTTTTGATGCTTGCTCTGTCTCTTCAAATTGTGTGTTTTGCCTTTTGATATACCTTGTAATTTTTTCTTAATGGCCAGAGGTGATGTACCAGGTAGAGAGAACTGTTGTAAATAGCCCTTTAGTGATGTGGTGGGTGAGGTATGTTGGGATGGGAAGCATTCTGTGGTCCTAGGATTAGGGCTCAGTCTTTTAGGGTGCCTTTACCTCTAGAGTGTGAACATCATAAGTTTCTCAGCCCATCCACATCCCGCCTGCCTGCTAGGAGGGACAGGATGGCTAGAAGCAGCTGGGTTGGAGGCAGTGGTTTGTACTTTTTCCTCTCTTATAGATCCAAGAAGAGTGAGTTTTACAGTCTATTTAGCTTTTTACTTGTTAGGATGAAGCTGTGCTTTCCAAGCTTCTTACATGAGGAACCAGAAATCCAGTTTTTTTTGTTTTTTAATATTTGATTTTAAGAACACATTTAAAAATTTACAACTTCACAAAAAAAATTTACTTCACTGAGACATAATTTACATATTGTAAAATTTACCCATTTTAAGTGTATAAGTCAGTGTTTTTTGATAAATTTAACAAGTTGTATAACCATCACCATAATCTAGTTTGAGAATATTTTTGTCACCCTAATAAAACTCTTCATGTCCTTTTACAGTTTATCCCTATTCCCACCTCCAGCCCAGGCAACTAATTTACCTTCTGTCTGTAATTTATCTTCTGACATCTAATATAATAAAAGAACATTCATGCAATGAATAATCTATGGAGTTTAATTTGGTGTATGGTATGAATTTATCCTACAAATAAAACTTTCACTTTATTCATTTCAAATTGCAAGATTTCGTGAATTCTGATTATTAAATATTTCTATAATTTGTTAAAAGTATAATAAAACACCAAAAAGTTATTGTCTTAGTTGTCATCATTGTTACTATGTTTGATGAGTATTAGTATTATTATTATCATTGATAATGACTGTACAGAAGCTTCATTTTTCCAGCGTAGGAAAACAAATACTGAATTTCTTGATGTCTTTCAGACTCAGGGTCTAAATGTGAGACCAAGAAGTTACTTCCAGATCTGTGTAACAAATCTGGGCAAAGCGTCTATCAGAAACCAGTTTCTGCATCACAGAAAGTTTCCACAGGAAAGAAAGGCTGCAAGAAGAATTCAGTTCTAATAAAACCCAGGAAGGTGCATTCAGGGAAGAAATCTTTAAAATGCAATGACTGTGGGAAAACCTTTGGTCAAAGCTTATCTCTTAAACTTCATCAGAAATCTCATACTGGAGAGAAGCCTTATGAATGCAGTAATTGTAGAAAAGCTTTCAGACAGATCTCATCCCTCATTCTTCATCAGAAAATTCACAATGGAAGGAAAAGCTATGAATGTGATAAATGTGGAGAAAGCTTCATTCAAAGAACATCTCTTATTCTACATGGGAAAGTTCATAATGGAAAGGAAACCTTTGACTGTGGGAAGGCCTTGAGTCAGTGCCCACCTCTCATGGGCCAGAAAATTAATTTTGTTGATAACATCCACCAGTGTGGAAAGTGTGGGAAAGACTTCATTCGAATGTCATCTCTATTACTTCATAAGAAAATTCACAGTGGAAAGAAAATACATAAATGTAATAAATGTGGGCGAGGCTTCAATAAGAAATCAGCCCTTGTTATACATAAAAGAAATCATACTGGAGAGAAAACCCATGAAAGTGAGAAGGCCTTAAGTCAGAGTCCACAGCAGAAAAGTCACCATTTAGAGAATCCTTATAAATGCAGAGAATGTGGAAAATCCTTTAATAGGATTTCATCCATTATGCTTCATCAGAGAATTCACATGTCAAAGAAACCGTACAAATGTGATAAATGTGAGAAGGTCTTCAGGCGGCTTTCAACCCTTATTCTACATCTAAGAATTCATAATGGAGAGAAACTGTACAGATGCAGTAAGTGTGAGAAGGTCTGTAATCGGCATTCATCCCTTATTCAACATCAGAAAGTTCATACAAGGAAAAAGAAACTGTTTGAATGTAAGGAATGTGGAAAGATGTTTTCTGGAACTGCCAACCTTAAAATACATCAGAACATTCATTCTGAAGACAAACCTTTCAAATGCAATAAATGTAGTAAGGTTTTTGGCCGTCAGTCATTTCTTATTGAACATCAGAGAATTCATACTGGAGAAAAACCCTATCAGTGTGAGGAATGTGGAAAAGCCTTCAGTCACCGAATATCTCTTACTCGGCATAAGAGAATTCATACTGAAGATAGACCCTATGAATGTGATCAGTGTGGGAAGGCCTTCAGTCAGAGTGCCCACCTTGCCCAACATGAAAGAATTCACACTGGAGAAAAACCATATACATGCAAAACATGTGGGAAGGCCTTTAGTCAACGCACGTCGCTTATTCTACATGAAAGGAGTCATACTGGAGAGAAACCCTATGAATGTAATGAATGTGGGAAGGCATTTAGCAGTGGCTCAGATCTTATTCGGCATCAAAGAAGTCATTCTTCAGAGAAACCATATGAATGTAGTAAATGTGGGAAGGCATATAGTCGGAGTTCATCCCTGATTCGACATCAGAATACACATTCTGAAGAAAAAGCCTAAGCTTGTTCTAAATATGTGAAAGCACAGAGTGAGGCTATCAAAGTAGCAGAGACCAAGGCATAGGAAAATTCATTTGTCTATAACATAAATTTTGTAAAAATGGGACCATTTGATGATGTGTCCCACTTTGAAAGCCAAAGAGCAAAAGTCACTGGTGACTTTGATCAGATGATTTGTAACCAACTGACGGGGTGACCTTATCATAGGTCTTAATTTCACAGTAGCAAGCTCAGTTGATTGGATCAGTCATTTTTCATGAAGACCACTCTCCATTTGGTAAGAACTACTGATATTTTATTTCCAGTGTAATTTAAAGCTGTTTTGTTAGTCACATACAACAAAGTAGAATTGCAGTGTCCATATTTGTGGGTGGGGCTTTGAGCCTGATTTAAGGTCACAGGAAGAATGAGTTTGAGTTTGTCCCTTAGGACTGGAACTGTCACATATGAGATTTCCTGGGCAAACCGGCATGCTACTTCCAGCTTGCAGAAAATTGTGGGTGTGAAAAAAGAAGAATGAGTCTTCACGTGGATAAAGATAGCTCTCATAAGTGTGTGAATCAATTGATTCATTACCATATTGTTTTCATATGAAGATATATGATATTCATGGGATGAAAAATCTAACAAGCCTGAGACAGGCTAATGGGAAAAAAGAAACCAGAGAAATGAGAACTTAAAAGCAGGGAGAAATTATTTGTTATTGTTATATTGAAAATAAATGTGTCTATATTTATATAAATAAACATTGGTATTTTCATGTAAGAACCCTGGTGTGCAATAAGTGATTGGTGGAAAGTGAGATGCCGTTCTTGAATATGTCCTCTCGAAATTCACATGTCGAACCCCTAACCTCTAATGTGATGGTATTTTGAAATGGGACCTTTCGGAGATATTTAGGGATAGATGAGGTTATGAGGGTGCATCATGATAGGATAGTGTCTTAAAAAGAAAGGATGCCAGAGTTCTACTTTGTGAAGATACTGCAAGAAGATGGTTGTCTACAAGCCAGGAAGCTAGCCCTCACTACCATCCAACCATGTCATACCTTGGTCTTGGACTTTTAGCCTCCAAAACTGAAAAATCAGTTTCTTTTGTTTAAGTCACCTAGTCTGTGGTATTTTGTTGTGGTAGCGCAAGGTGGCTAATACATGGGGAAACACCCTGGATTTATGTACCAGGCTATCTTCTTGTCAGCTGATCATATATAATCGCTTTCAGTCTGTTTCCAGCTTGTGCAAAGCATGTGAGAAATAAAACTAGAGTTCTTTCTTGTTACTAGGCTATGTACAGTTGCACTCTTCTGCAAATGCCATTTTTAAATACACCCATATCCTGTTAAGATAACTGTGAAATGTATGACCACATGGCTTTAGGTCACTCTAACTGACCACAACTGAGAAAATAACATCCAGATTTGCGAAGGGTAGGCATGCACACAGGATAATAGAACAGTTAATTTTCATTTACATTTGTCATAGTAGTTCTGTAAAATCATCATAAAATACCTCTGACAGTTGGAGCAAATAGGTGAGCAAATAACGCAGGAAAGGCTCACAGAGGGGCATGTCTGTTTTCCCTCCCCTTCCATGCCCCTCCCTTAGTTTAATTCCTCGCCAGTCTGCCATAGATATTGTTTCCAAATCGTTGGTCACAAACCTAATATATATAATATAAACTAATAAGACACTTCTTCCTTACAGATACTTAGAGTTTACAAGGGAATACAGGATTTTAAAATGTGGAAACATATAAGGTACACAGCTAATACAGAGAAGAGGATGGTGGACTCCAAGGTGAATGGAGGACATGGGGACAGGGATCACTTGGAGATAGTTACGGTATTAAAGGAAGACCAGGACATTAAGTTGGCTAGGCACACAAAAGTTGGAAGGCTGCAGAAGGCAAAGAAAGTACAGATGCACAAAATAGTGGCAGAGGGTTGTGGAGTATTGCAAATTTCAGAATTTAGTACAGTGACTGGCACATAGGATGTGGTCAGCACTTACTAAATATTGAGTGAATGAATGAATTAATGAAAATGTTTTAGTATAACTGGATTTGCTCTGAGGCATAATCGACGGGGAGCACTTAAACCTGAAGGTGACCCAGACACTGAGATAAACCCTTAGGAAAACAGTCTCCCATTCTGAGGAATCACTAGTCATGTTTGAGGACTGTGGTGAACTCTAGGTAAACACAGTACAAACAAACTTAAACCTAGTCCAGTTCCTGTCTATTTTAATGACACCCCCCCCCGACACACACATGCAAGGCTTAAGGAATGACACGACCATTTCCAGGAAATCTATTTACCTCTGGTTTTACTGTCCTGCACAAGATACCTAGCTTGGGGCAGGGGGTGTGGCAAAACTACAAGACATACAAAACAAGAAAAATCTACACTCCCCACCCCCACCAACTGACAGAACAATGCAGAGCTACTCAGAAGTGACATAGCTGTTGGACTGACAGAATTTAAAATATGTTAAAGGTTCTAATAAAAAATTTGCACAACGGGCAAATTACATGGGTCATTTGAGCAGAGATACAAATCATGGAAATATTAGAAATGAACACAAATAGTGCCTTTGAAGGACTCATCAAGATACTTGACACAGCCAAAGAAAGAATAAGTGAACTTGAAGGTAGGTCAATAAAAATCACCCCCCCACACACACACAAATGGGGGGAGGGCAAGGGGTGCAGGGAAGTGACAAAAAACACCCAAGGCTGTGGGGAAAGATCTGGTCCAACACATGCATAACAGGAATCCCAGAAGGAAAAGAGAAAATGGAGCAGAAGAAGTATTTGAAGATATAATAATGACTGATGACACCAGAACATAGATATATAAAGCTCAGAGAATACCAAGAAGGATTTTTGTTTGTTTGTTTTTGTTACAGAGGAACAGTGATAAGAACTACAGCAGACTTAGGGGAGGAAAAAATTACAGTAGACTTAGAAGTAATGGAAACTAGAGGACAATAATGACATTTGTAAAGTGCTGGAAGGAAAAAGCTGTCTTTATTGAAACTTCATGGAAATGTTTTTCCAAATTGATAGAGGAATGAAGACCTTCTCAAAATAAAAACTATTCATTGCCAAAAAGACCTATTTGAAATATTAAATGAAGTTCTTGAAGCAGAAGGAATGTGAAACCAGATTCTTGGATATGCACAAAAGAAAGAAGAGAAATGGAATAAATGAAGGTAAAATAATTTTTCTTATGTAAATGCCTAAAAGATAACTGTTTAAAATCGTAACTTGCTTTGTGTGTTTATCGCATATAAAAGTAAAATGCGTGACAAGTACAAAGGATGGGAGGGAAAAACTGGGAATATGTTGTGCAGGATCTTAAGTGGCACATTACTTGATATATTCTGGTTTAAAGATACATGTCATAAACTCTAGGCTAACCACTAAAATTTTTTATTTTTATTTTCTTATTTTTCATTTAATTTTTTATTATGTTAGTCACTATACAGTACATCATTAGTTTTTGATGTAGTGTTCCATGATTCATTGTTTGCGTATAACACCCAGTGATCCATGCAATACGTGCCCTCCTTACTACCCATCACCAGCCTATCCCATTCCCCCACCCCCCAAAGCCCTCAGTTTGTTTCCCAGAGTCCACAGTCTGATCTCATGGTTCATTCCCCCTTGTTTATCCCCCTTCATTCTTCTCTTCCTTCTCCTACCGATCTTCCTATTTCTTATGTTCCATAAATGAGTGAAACCATATGATAATTGTCTTTCTCTGCTTGACTTATTTCACTTAGCATAATCTCCTCCAGTCCCGTCCATGTTGCTGCAAATGTTGAGTAATCGTGCTTTCTGATGGCTGAGTAATATTCCATTGTATATGTGGACCATATCTTCTTTATCCATTCGTCTGTTGAAGGGCATCTCGGCTCCTTCCACAGTTTAGCTATTGTGGGCAATGCTACTATGAACATTGGGGTGCATATGGCCCTTCTCTTCACTACGTCTGTATCTTTGGGGTAAATACCCAGTAGTGCAATTGTTGGGTCATAGGGTAGCTCTGTTTATAACTTTTTAAGGGACCTCCACACTGTTTTCCAAAGTGGCTATACCAACTTGCATTCCCACCAACAGTGTAAGAGGTTTCCCCTTTCTCCACATCCTCTCCAACATTTGTTGTTTCCTGCCTTGTCAATTTTTGCCATTCTAACTGGCGTAACGTGGTATCTCAATGTGGTTTTGATTTGAATTTCCCTGATGGCTAATGATGTTGAACATTTTTTCATGTGTCTGTTAGCCATTTGTATGTGTCTGCATTGGAAAAGTGTCTGTTCATATCTTCTGCCCATATTTTGATTTGGTTATTTGTTTCTCATGTATTGAGTTTGAGAAGTTCTTTATAGATCTTGGATATCAGCCTTTTATCTGCAGTTTCATTTGCAAATATCTTCTCCCATTCTGTGGGTTGCCTCTTTGTTTTGATGACTGTTTATTTTGCTGTGCAGAAGACTTTTAAAGAGGTAAATTGGTTAATAGAATAAAATGGGATAATGTAAAAATATTCAGTTAACCCAATAGAAGGCAGCAAAAGAACAAAAACCAGGGGCGCCTGCGTGGCACAGCAGTTAAGCGTCTGCCTTCGGCTCAGGGCGTGAACCTGCCGTTGTGGGATCGAGCCCCACATCAGGCTCCTCTGCTGTGAGCCTGCTTCTTCCTCTCCCACTCCCTCTGCTTGTGTTCCTTCTCTCGCTGGCTGTCTCTCTCTGTGTCAAATAAATAAATAAATAAATCTTAAAAAAAAAAAAAAGAACAAAAACCAAAGAATAGAACAATTAGAAAATGGTTAAGAGGATGGATTGATTTTAATCCAAATATAGATATTTTTAAATTATATCAAATGCAGATGGTCTAGGGGCACCTGGGTGGCTCAGTCAGTTAAGTGTCTGCCTTCGGCTCAGGTCATGATCCCAGGGTCCTGGAATTGAGCAGTATTGGGCTCCCTGCTCAGTGGGGAGTGTGCTTCTCCCTCTGCCCCTCCCCTTGCTTGTGATCTCTCTCTTAAATAAATAAATAAATAAATAAATAAATAAATAAATAAAATATTTTAAAGAAATGCAGATGGTCTAAGCATACCAGTTAAGAGATAGTAAGACTGAATGGAAAAGCAGGACCCAAGTATATGCTAGCAGAAATACACTTTATACAGGCATAGATAATTAAAAATTAAGGAGTGGGGAAAAGATAGATGATGCAAACACTAACAGAACGAAAGTTGGAATCACTATATCAGTATCAGACGAAGCTGACTTCAGAACAACAAATGTAATCAGGATAAAAAACATTATGTAACGAAGGGGTCAATTTCCAGGTAAACAGCAATCCTAAATGTGTATGTATCAAAGTACAGAGGTACAGGTTACACAAGTGAAAAAAGAACAGAAAGGGCAAAGAGACAAATCCACTATTTTGGGGGATTTCACCATTGTCTTTCAGGTATTACTAGAACAGGTAGACACAAAATCCGAATATAGAAGACCTGGACAGCACAGTTGACCAAATTAACTAGCTGACATTTATAAAACACCACAAGCGCGGAATACCGTCCTTTCAAGTACACATGAAGAAGTACACGAGACCATAAAATAGATTTTATGTTTTAAACAAATAGTTACATAAAGTATATTCCCTGATCGTAGCAGAACTAAACTACCAGTAAGACACCTGAAAATATTTGGGAGACTTAAATTACAAATTCCATTTTGAAAACAGCAACTGTTCAGATTATCTGTTTCTTCTTGAGAAAGCTTGGTAGTTTCTTTCAAGAAGTTTTCCCATTTCATCTAAGTTGTCAAATTATTTCCATAAAGCTCACAACATTCTCTTTTCCATTTCATAACTAGAATTTGTGGTGACATCACCTTTGCCATTCCAGAAATTGGTGACTTGTGTATTTTTTTTCATCAGTCTGAATGAAGATTTATTGGTTTTATTGACCTTTTATTTTTGTTTCCTATCTCATTTATTTCTATTAGTAATTATTTCCATTCTTACGCTAACTTGGTGTTTCAGTGCTCTTCATTTTCTAATTAAGGTGGAAATTGAAGTCACTAGGAGTTTTCAAAATTTTATAATTTAGTACTATTACATTTCCTTCTAAGAACTGTTAGTTGCATCCCACATATTTTGACATGCTGTGTTCTAAGTTTTATTCAATTTAAAATACTTCCTATTTTCCCTTTGATTTCTCTCTTGACCCATGGGTTACCATTTAGGTCCAAACATTTGGAGATTTTCCTAGTATCTTTCTTTCACTGATTCCTAATTTAATCCTTCTGGTCAGGAAACATATTTTGTATGACTTGAATTCTCTAAAGCTTATTGAGATATGTTTTAAGGCCTGGAATATAGTCTATTTTGGTAACTATACTGGGTGCATATGAAATAATTTGTATTCTATTTTTAAAATATCATTTAGGTCAAGTTGGCCAATAGTGCAGTTCACATCTTCAATTTCCTTTATGATTTCTTGTCTACTTGTTTTTATGATAGATGTGTGTCAGAATCTCTTACTATAATTTTGGATTTGTCCATTTCTCCTTGTAATTCTGTCCATTCTTTCCCCAGGTAATTCAGGTGATTTTCTCACACGCATGCACTGATCGGTGTTTAGGTAAAAACTAGTTTTTCACACAGATAAAAAATTCTGGTGTCTAGGGTTTTTTTCTCTAAGTGCTCTCAGGCACTTCATCCTGGAAACTCCAGCCACCTCAGTCTCCCTGACTCCCAGGTCCTTCCCCTCAACTCAGACTATAGCCTGGTGGAAACTCTCTTCATGCAGTTATTTGGGTAAATCCTAGTACTCCCCTCATTTGTTTCCCATTTCAAGGATATATCAGTTTCGTTGCCTGATGTCCGGGGTCTTGAAACCAAGGTTTCATATACTTTGTCCAGTTTTTAGTGTTTCAGGTGGGAGGATAGACTAGTCCTCCAGAATTCCATCTTCACCAGAAGTGCGCATCTCAAGTACACATTTAACGAGAACAGGGATCACTATGGATGTAGAATTTAAACAAACAAAAAAACCAACATTGCAATTAACATTCTTGCACATATGCTTTTGAAAATTTTTACCAGTATTTTTGGAGAAGTTCCTAGATCAAAAAGATAGGCAAATTCTAATCTTTAACTTGCCTTTTCTATTCAAACTCTCTAGAATGAAGGATTCTTTAGACGAATTTTATGTACCTTTATTCAGTGCTCCCTGTATCTTCCTCACCAAGTTGGGATATATTAGTATGGTTTTTCAGAATTTCTTCTACTTACTTTTTCTCCGTTATTGCTAGTCTTACCAGAGGGTAGAAAGTGCCAGCGATCCTGGCATGTTCTTCCAGTGTGGCCTTGTCGTGTCTGTATTCAACTTTTCATAGTGTGTGATGTGAGGTGGTATTTTTTGTTGTTGTTCAGTTTTGGTAGAAGGAAGTTCTGGTACGTCTGAGTCTAACATTATTCCATAGGGTCTCTGAAGGGCTAGACTTTCAATTTTTGAATGACTAGAGCGCTTCTTGATCTAGCTGTTTATCCAAGGGCAGTGCTTCAGACTGGCAGAAAACTTGTTCTAGCCCAGTGATTCTCAGATGTTACTGTGTATTCAGATCACCGGGGGATCTTACAGAGATGCAGATTCTGAATCAGTAGGTCTGGATTAGGGCCCACTATTCTGGAATTTTGACAAATGGTCAAGTCATGCTGATGCTGCCAGTCCGTATCCCACACTCTGAGTAGTAAGGATTTAGCCTTTACCTTGCAGTCCTATCACTGGCAGTTTGTCTCCTGTTAATGATAGATTACCTCTTCAAAACCCAAGTGTTTCCTTCTTGAACTCTTGCCACTCACCCTGCCACTCTGCAACTGTAAATAATTTAGGGAGGCTTCTAAAGTCAGACTTTTTGAAGTAACACTGGTTCCAATCAAGGTGCCGTGTTTGTTTTTTAAGATTTTGTTTATTTTAGAGCATGGGGGTACGGAGGAGCAGAGGGAGAGAGAGAGAATCTCCAGCTACTTCGTGCTGAGCACAGAGCCAGACATGCAGCTGGCGGAGCCACTCACGCGTCCCTCAGATTGCCTTTTGCCCTTCCAGATACCACATTGCTTTGGGGGAATGTTACAGTCTTCAGTGCACCATCAGTTTCCTCCCAGGATTCTTACCACATTTAGCAGCATTTTCTTATGGATTTTGAGGCTCAGAATTGTAGATATGTCTTCACTTCATCACAGATGGCTCTCCTATATTTTTCTTGTTGCTTTAATTTGGTTTCAGAAAGGAGAAATGGATAGGTACATCTTGGTTCCACCTCTTTATTTTTAATTTTTAATTTTTTAGAGAGGGAGGGAGGGGCAGAGGGAGAGAATCCCAAGCAGGCTCCACGCCCAGTACGGGACTCAATCCCACATCCCTGAGATCATGACCTGAGCTGAAATCAAGAGTTGGACCCTTAACTGAGTCACCCAGGCGCCCCTCCACCTCTTTAAATTCAGAAATTAGTAAATACAGTTAGAGGCTCCTCATAAATACATTTGAATTTGCCTCCTTATGTCTCTGTACCACTTAGAGTGGAAGAGTTGGGTAAAAATGAAGTATTTTCACTTGAAGGCAATCCTCTTTGTAGATCAGGTCTTCTGTCCTTTCTATAACAGCTTTGCTTTCTGTTGGTTGTCTCTGACACCTGTGGAGGAAGCCGCCTTTGGAGGGTTTTAAAAGGAACTCCCCTGAAGTCTTCTGGCATGAGTGGTCCCGGTGATGAGGCTCAACTACTTGAGTCTCTTCCTGTTGAGGTTGCCTTGTCTAGCATGCAGCCAGTTGAGGATTACTGGCAACATAGCTAAATTATAAACTACAGGGTACTTAGTCCCCTTCACCCATAGCAATTTAACTTACCCTTGCGACAGGGTCTGAGGCAGCACCACCGAATCAAACACACCCTTTCTGAAGCAAAAGATAGGAATATTCACACATTTAATGAACCGATAAATGCCCTCATGTCAGTTCAGGTCAAGTTTTTTCTTTATGGGAACTGAATCTCAGCCTCCCTCCACCCTGCCTGCATTCCATGGGAATTTTGTGAACTGTTCAATCCGGTGATCCAGTCCTGCTGGTGGAGGCATAAGCACTTAACCCAGACTGGCCAGAGTATCCCATACCATCGACCCAGTGATTGGTCAGAGTGGACACATAGCCTAAATTGGAACAAATCCAATTTTTCCTCTCTGACATGGAGGCTAAAAGAAAGAAGATCACCTTCCTTTTGAGATTAAAAGCTCTAAGGACCTTTTAAGTCTAATATCAGATGCCATTTTTTTCCTTATCAAGAAAAAGCCTGCCGGAGAATGGAACAAGTGAAAGCAGAGCTATTAATCTGAGTCTGAGTACCTGCCTGAAGCTGTACCATATAGACATTACACCTTTCAGTTATAGGTACTAATACCTTTTTCCTAAGCTAATTGGAATTAGGTTTCCATCAGAATCAATCTTTCTTTTCTTTTTTCTTTTCTTTTCTTCTTTTCTTTTCTTTTCTATTTGAGAAAGCAAGCATGAGCTGAGCAAGGGAGGGGCAGGAGGGACAAGCAGACTCACCGCTAAGCGGGGAGCCCGATGCAGGGCTTGATCCCAGGACCCTGAGATCGTGACCTGAGCCAAAGTCAGATGCTTAACCGACTGAGCCACCCAGGGACCCCTCTGTCAGAATCTTCATGGCAGTTGCTGTTTCTCCATTTATCAACTTTATAGACTCTTAAGTAATCTTTCTTAGGAAAGATAAGAATTTAACTCATTCCACTAAGTAAATTATATATTCACTCTTCTGTTGTATTTTACTTTGAAATACAGCTAACCTGTATTTCTTATTCTTTCAACTTTATACAGATCTCTTGAATCCCCTTTATGAGAATATTGCCCCTTATCCTTGATTCATTCATTCTCATTGCTATCAACCTCCCACTATCCAGTCTATCAGCTACATTTTGCCTTTTACATTATTAAGTAGACAATAAATAGGTCTATATATGTATACAGAGACAGACTTCAGTGGCTTGTCTCTATAAGATTGAAAATAAAACAGCACTTGATCATTATCACTAGGTAAATAGTCTCTGAAGAGTCAGAGCCAAGCAATATGTGATGACATTTCTTTCTCTGTAGGTCCAATGTTAGGATCCCAGTCTGTGCTTAAAGGAGTCTCTTCCTCATATCAGTCAAATGGATTTTATTTTTTTATATTCTGTTTTCCAGAATCATACCACATTTCATGAGGGCTTGTTTTATATTCAGACATGATAACTGGTATGGTTTCCCCTTTGTTTTTCCCAGCGCCAGTAATTGCCTTTCTTTCCATTTCCCTGAGGAAAACTCGTCTTCACCATATTGCTAAAATCCTCCAACTTCATACTTATTTAACATAACCTATTCCAATTTTCCTGAAGATTTTCTTCACTGAGCCCCTTAATTCCTAGCCTACTGGTAATTTGGTCTGATTGTTGTAGAGCAATCATCCTAGTCATCCTCAACACCACTTTCCCAGTTTAGATCCGTTGTTTATTGAAGCCTTTCCTGCTGCCGCCTTCCTGTTCCATCCAAATTTTACTAAAGCTAATCCTATAATACCCTAATAAAGGGTAAATGAGAGTAAACTGAAGCAAACTGCATATACAGGATATCAGTGTGTGGCTTCATGCTTTATTGTTATTTGGGTATAGACTTGTAGATACAAAGTAATTTTATCTCATAACTTGGAAGGTGCTGTTTTATGTTCTGTTAACTAATATTGCTAACAGGAGGGAAGGCTAACACTGTCTCTGTCCCCGTGCTTGTGTTCTCTCTCAAATAAATAAAATCTTAAAAAAGAAAAAGGAGACGTTCACATTTTTTGAAAGCTTTTTAGGATGGTTTCATCCTGAATTCTGAAATTTCACAAGCATATTTCTGGATGTCTTTTCTTCTATTGTAATTGAGGCTTTTGCCAGTTCAGCCTTCCCAGCACTCCGTGAACTATTCCAAGCCGAACATTCATAATTTTCTTCAGTTTAGAAAGATTCTCAATCGTTTATTTGATGTATCCATTATATTTTCTCTGTAAGCTTTTCTGGAACTCCTGTTAATTAAACTTCTATGTCCTTTTTGTTTCTTATTTTCTTTTTAATTTATGAATTTGGGAAGTTTCCTTAATTTTCTTTAAAACTTATATTAAGTGGTGCCTGGGTGGCTCAGTTGGTTAGGTGACTGCCTTCAGTTTGGGTCATGATCCTGGAGTCCCAGGATCAAGCCCCATGTCGGGCTCCCTGCTCAGCGGGGAGTCTGCTGCTCTCTTTCCCTCTGCTCTTCCCCCCACCCCCCCCACTCGTGTTCTCTCTCTCACTCATTCTCCTTAAAATAAATTTTAAAAAATCTTAAAACTTCTAGTTTATTATAGCAGTAACATTTTTTCATTCTTAAGAGTTCTGACTTACCTTTTTTCCCCCTAGAAAACATGATTATTTTCTGTACATATTTTTCTTTAAAAGAGTGATTTTTAAACATTTTAATTCCAGTATAGTTAACGGTGTTTAAATATTAGTTTCATGTGTACAATACTAATTTTTTTTTAAAGATTTTATTTATTTGAGAGAGAGCGTGCATGAGCAGGGGGAGGGGCAGAGAGAGAACCAGACTCCCTGCTAAGCAGGGAGACTGACACGGGCCTTGATCCCAGGATGATCATGACCTGAGTCACAGGCAGACATTTAACCAACTGAAGCCACCCAGGCACCCCTCTAATTATTTTTTTTGTTTTTTTTTTAGATTTTATTTATTTATTTGACAGAGATAGAGACAGCCAGTGAGAGAGGGAACACAAGCAGGGGGAGTGGGAGAGGAAGAAGCAGGCTCACAGCGGAGGAGCCTGATGTGGGGCTCGATCCCATAATGCCGGGATCACGCCCTGAGCTGAAGGCAGATGCTTAACCGCTGTGCCACCCAGGCGCCCCCCTCTAATTATTTTTTGATAGCTTTCCATATTTACCTGTTTAAATCTGACATAAATTTTTAGTTTTCTTCTGTCATTACACAACTTTCTCCACTGTAGGTTTAGTTCTGTCTCGGACCTTATTATGCTGATAGTTTTCTTCATGTGTTATGATCCTTAACTGTTCCAACATTTAAGATTGATATGGCTTGGGGCATTTGGCTGGCTCAGTCAATGGAGCATGTGACTCTTGCTCTTGGTGTTGTTTGAGCCCCATGTTGGGTGTAGAAATTACTTTAAAAAAAAAAAAATGGTAATGGCTTGATCACCTTGTAGATGAGTTTCCCTGAATAGGGAGGGTTACTGCTATCTATGTATGCAGGGCTGGCAAGTCAAAAAGAGATTCTCTAAATTCCTGAAAAGATTTTTGACTTAGCCACCAACTCTCATGCTAGCTACCCAAGTAAGTTCATTATTTCATAGTTTAAATTTCTTATAGTATTACATTATTGCTTATAACTTCAAATACGACAGATAATCCTAGGTCTCCTCCTAACCGGAATATCCAATCCCAGCCTCCTCCCCTACAAGGAACACTTATCAGTTGGATGTGCCTCTCCAGAACCTTTTTGAAACTTTTGCATACTTATTTAATTGTATTAGAAATGTTTTATTAACATATGATAGTATGCAAATCTAAAAAACTTACTGTTTCAGCGTTCTTTAATCAGACCCATCCATGTCGTATCATTGGTCCATTCTTTCAAACTGCTGCTAATATTTCTCGTCATGCCCTGTGGAAATTTAGATGGTTTCCAGTGTTTCATGTACTAACCATACTGCCCTCCAAAGAGACTGTAGTGAACGTTTTAAAAACTTCACTGCTTCCGCAGTGGCAGTGAGGAGTTCTCATTGCTCCATGCAGCTGCCACTGTTTGAGAGTACATTATTTAAATTTGTACCTCAATACTAGTGAGGTTCAGCAGGGACTCATTTATCATCCATCTGTATTTCTTCTACGATTTGCCTATTCTCATATTTTGTCCATTTTTATACTTGCTTAGTTGTCCTTTGCTTATTCATAGGTGTTCTTACATCTTTCCCTTTGTATGTTACAAATATTTTCTTCCTGTTGTTTTAAATTTTAAGAGCACTTTCTTTTTTAGAAACGTATGTCCAACACCAATTAATAAATATATCCTACTTTTTCTTATACTTTTCTCATTAGTTTTATATTTAGGATTTTAATCAACTGGAACTCCCTTCTTGTGGATGGTGTGAAGTAAGGATTCTATTCAATTTACTTATAGAAGAGAGTGTGGAGTGAGAAAGCTGTTGGCTTCCACATGGAAAAGAATTTAGCAGTCTTGTCATTGTTTCTCCTTATTACCAACCTCCACCCTCCCCCCCCAGCCCCTGCCTCTATACACAAACCAGATTGAAGCCTAAACTCCTCTAGGGGTGCTGTGTACAGAGCATTTGGGCAGAGTGGCTCCTATTACTGAAAACCCTATTATTCAAACATTTCAGGTTGTAGCTGCCTCTGCTACATTTCATGAACAAACACTTTCCTCCATTTTGTCTTTTATTTGTCCAGCTCTTTTCATCCACTGATGACCCTCTTTTCTGATCTTTGTTCGGTCTTTTACATTGTTTTAGCCATTTAATGGGATATGGAAGGAAGGTAAATTTATATGCTGTTTGTTAACTGCAAAAGAAAATCTTGATTTTTCCAATGACAGTTCTGATATTGACAAGCTGCCTTTCAAAAAATGTGTACAAATTCATACTCCACACGTACTCCTTTCCTGCTTTTGCAATGCATATATTTTATCAATCTGATATTGACAGATGGATAGTTCATTGGTTTAACTTGTATTTCTTCTCATGCTAGTGAGATTCAGTATTTATCATTCATTCATCAGTCACATGTTGCCTCTTTAGGTCCTTTGCCCATGGGAATAGTAGTGTCATTTTCTAAGTGATTTATAGGAGCACTTATGGATTTCATATATGTTGTAATATCTCCAATACTGATATTTAAAAACTTTGTGTTTATAACTATCTTTGTCTATATAAAAGCTTAATAAAGTTCTTACACAGTCAAACCTAGAATCTGTGTGTGTGGCTTCTGGATTTCATGTCTTGTTTAGGAAGATTGTTTTCACTCTTTGATTATACATTATGTTACTGTGTCCTCTGATAACTCTTTCACGTTTGGATAAAAGAATGAAGGAACTGGTTTTGTACAGAGCAGAATCAATTTTACCAATACTGTTAGGCCACTGACAAATTACCTTTATTTATAGATTTTATGTGTTTATCTGTATGAATGTATATGTGTGTATGTTCACATGCACACAGTGTTTCAAGCCTTAAAAAATTCTTAGGATTTCGTTAGAAATCAAAGAATTTGTAGATTGATTTTGGGCCTCCTAACATCTCGAGAATAGTCTTCCCCTGCAGGATAAAATGTCTATTCAAGTCTTCCTTTTCATTCTCCATTTCATCATTTTCTTTGTACCTATGTTCATATGTGAATTGGTTACTGAAGTGATTGCATATTCAAAGCCTCCAGGAGTCAGGAAGTAATAGAAAGTGTAAAATAAGTCAGATGGAAGGAGGAATGGTTTGAACTATGGAGAACTGGAAAACGTGTGCTCACATAAAAGTATTTGATTTTTGGTTTTTTTTTTTTTTTTTTTTTTTTTTTTTTTTTGTATTCATTTTAAAGTGATGAGTACCAAATCAAACATGTTTGTGGGCTACCAGTTTATAAGTATTGATATAGTTTTCTTTTCCTCTCTAGTTTTGGAATTACAGCTTAGAACTAGTTTAACCACCTTTTCAGTTTTAAACGAGATAGATTTAATACAATTCAACCACCTGGAATTAGGAGAGGGCATCAAACTTGTATTTTCTATTCTTTGGTTATTGATTTTTTTAAGTTGTCTTTTATGTAAATGATGAATACATCTCAGTAAATCCTACTTATTACTAGTGATTTTTAAAATCTGGCTTCTTAGAACTGTTGAATATCTAATGAAGTTAGTTTTTCTTACCAACAAAGTCATATCTTACTGTATGTCATTATGGACTTTAACGTCAATGCTACTGTATCAGATACCCTTATCACCCACCTTTAAAACAATGACTACTGTTCCTAATCAAAAATCTTTATAATCTCTTAAATCTTGAACTGGTGCTTCTTTTGTTATTTCTCAGATGATCCTTGCTGAGATGACCAGGTCCTCTTTGTATACCACAGTATTTTTTTCATTTTATGGTAACGTTTATTAAGTCATTACTTTATGCTAGGCACTCTGAGCAATTTACATGCATTCTCTCATTTAATCCTCCCATCAGCCTTTGAGGTAGTACTATTATTATTTCCATAATATAAATAAAAAGACTGAACCTTACAAAGAACAAAATGTTTCTCTGAAACTAGAGGCCTAGAAAGTGGAAGAGCAAGGATTGGAACCCAGATCTGTTTGATGCTGGAATATGATTTCTTAATTCTGGACAAATAGCCAAAGAATGAGATGTATTTTGACATGAAATAGTACTTTGAAAGGTATACTGGAACAAGGTATTTGGGACAGGAGGGTCTTTCAGGTCTTTTAGGTTATTTTGAGGAAAGTGTGCTTTAACCTAAGAACTATGGGGTACTAATGAAGGGTATCGATGAGGAAGTGATATGATCAGACTTTTAAAATACAAGTTTGACTGCAATGTAGGCAACTGACAAAGGAAATGGTTAATCAGACCAATCAGAAGGCTATTTCCATAGTCCGTATGAAATAGATTACTATGTATTGGACAAAGAGGATGTAATGGAAATGGAGTCAGATTCAAGGCATATTTAGGAGATAAAACCTACAGGTCTTGGCAACTGACTGGACATGGAGGGTGAGAGAGAGGAAGGAGTCAAGAATGACTCCATGGTATGAATTCTCTCATGCTGGGCTAGATGGGCACGCTGCCTGAAAGATTTGCTGCAATCCTTACATTCATAGGGTCTCTCTCCTGTGTGAATTCTCTGATGTAGAGTAAGAGATCCACTATAGCTAAAGGCTTTCCCACAAATATTACATTCATAAGGTTTCTCTCCAGTATGAATTCGCTTATGTTGAGCAAGGCCTGCATTCTGGCTAAATGTTTTCCTACATTCCTTGCACATATAAGGTTTTTCTCCAGTATGACTTCTCTGATGTTGTGCAAGTGATGAACTATTGCTAAAGGCCTTCCCACATTCAATACACTCATAGGGTTTCTCTCCAGTATGAACCCTCTGGTGTTGATCAAGGTATGCAATCTGGCTGAAGGCTTTCCTGCATACTTTACATTCATAAGGTTTTTCTCCAGTATGAACTCTCTGATGTTGAGCAAGGTGTGCATATTGGCTGAAAGCTTTCCTACATTCCTTACATTCATACGGTCTCTCTCCAGTATGAATTCTCTGATGTACAATTAGGTATCCACGATGGCTAAAGGCTTTCCCACACACATTACATACATAAGGTTTCTCTCCTGTATGAATTCTCTGATGTTGAGCAAGAAATGAACCATTACTGAAAGCTTTTCCACATTCAATACATTCAAAAGGTCTCTCTCCAGTATGAACTCTCTGATGTTGAGCCAGGTGTGCAATCTGGCTGAAGGCTTTTTTACATTCTTTACACTGATAAGGTCTCTCTCCAGTATGAACTCTCTGATGTTGAGCAAGGTGTGCATTCTGGCTGAAGGCTTTCCTACATTCTTTACATTCATAGGGTTTCTCCCCAGTATGTATTCTCTTATGTTGAGCTAGGTTTGCACTCTGGCTGAAGGTTTTCCCACACTCAACACATGCATAGGGTTTCTCTCCAGTATGAATTCTCTGATGAAGAGTAAGGGATGAGCTCTGGTTGAAAACTTTCTCACATTCATTACATTTCAAAAGTTTCTTTTGTATATAGACTTTCTTATGTTTCATTTCAACAGATTTTTTTCGGTAACTTCTCTTTTGTGGCTCATGCTTATGCACTCTTTCTTTGGTGGTGAAAGTCTTTTTTATATCAAATATTGCATCCTGATGGAAAGTTTTCCAAGATTTAGTATATTCATTACTTTGATCTTCAGTGAGGATTTCTTTATGAGTGATGATCGGTTGTCTGGAAGGTACTGCCTGACTTCCTAACTGGTTCTTAAGCCAGTCCTCAGTTTTACAGTCTTCTCTCAAACTGGGGCAGTCAAGGCTATGACTAAGATGGCTTCTTCCCATTTTCACTAGTTTGGATGTTTCTTCATAAATAACTTGCTTTGATGAAAATTCATTCGTTTTTAAAGTATACTCCCAATCTAAAAGATACCAAGAAAACAAAGGTCTTTTGTATTTGTTCATCAGAAGAGAAGAACTTCTGAAACAAAAATTGGTGAATAAAATACATAAGAAGTTTGGGGTTTAACAGTGTAAGATGCAGTCTAAAAAGTATGAGATTATAAAGAATGAAAACTTAAGAGAGGATATATATTAGAAACTGAAAAAGTTATCTAAAATCACAATAATTTTATATCTAATTTAATATTAGAGTCTCCAAACACCCTTCCTCTTTTGCCTCGGGTTATCCTGCATTCAAGCTAAGTTCATTATTTTTAGAAAGCCAATTTCATGAGGTCAGTGTGGCTAAAAAACCTCCATAGACCCAAAGATACACCAGGTACTATTAGTTGCCTTAGGTTGTATATGCAAATATGGATTAACTTTTGAAGCCAAAAAATGTCTTTTTGGGGCACAAGGCTGGCTCAGGGCATGTGACTCTTTATCTCACGGTCATGATTTCAAGCCCCACATTGGGTGTGCAGCCTACTTTTTAAAAAAAGTCTTCTTGTCAGGCATTTTCTATGTGATATATTCCAACCAAATGTAAATTTTTAATTGAGCTCAGAGCTAAAATGCATTCACATAAAAGTAAGTTTGTATAGGGGTGCCAGGGTGGCTCAGTCAGTTAAATGTCTGACTCTTGACCTCAGCTCAGGTCTTGATCTCAGGGTTGTGAGTTCAAGCCCTACATTGGGCTCCAGGGTGTGGAGCCTACTTAAAAAAAAAAAAAAAACAAAAAAGAAAAACAGTAATTTTGTATCAAACTGCTTGATTTTATTAACCTGCCACAGGCCTTAGTTTGCCACCTTCTTTCCATTCCTCAGTCAAATCATCTGTTCTGCTCAAGACTAACCAATGGTTTCTCACATTTATAATAAAACTAAAATTCCTATTATGGTTTACAAAACCAATGTAATACATGAACATAAATGTAAAACCTTCAGTAAAATTACTGCAACTCAAATCCAGGAAAATATGAAAGCATAATCATTACCAAGTAGAGCTTATCCCAGGAATGCAAGATTGGTTTAATATGTGAAAACCAGTGTAATTCACCACATTACCAGATTAAAGGTGGAAAATCATATGATCGTTTCAATGGATGTAGAAAGAGTATTTGGCTAAATTCAACATCTATTTATTATAAAACTTCTTAGCAAACCAGGAAAAGAAAACTTTATCAAATTGATAAAGGGCATCTATGAAACATCAACTTAATGGTGAAAGACAGAATACATTTTCCCTTAAGACTCAGAATAATCCAAGTAAATCTACTCTTAATAATTCTATCCAACGTTGTAAAAGATGTCCCCTGCAGTAAGGAAAAAAACCCTGTAAGATTAGAAAGGAAGAAATAAACTGCTGATAATGTGGATAGTCTATGCAGAAAAACCTGGAACCTACAAAGAACTCCTAGAACAACTATTAAATAAATCTATCAAGATCGTAAGATAAAAAGTTAATATAAAAATCAATTTACATTTTTGCATAGTTGCAAAAAGCAAGTGGAAAATGGAATTCTTAAGAATTCTATTTGTAATAGCACCAAAAATACCATAAGATTAAAAATATATATATAGCCACTGCACTGGATACAATAGAACACTGCTAAGAGAATTTAAAAAGACTAATAAATGGCTACATAAACCATATTCATGAACTAAACTCAAGTGATGTTAATTTGGATATCAGTTCTTCCTCAATTGATGTATAGATTCCATATAATCCAAATCAAAATCCTAGCAGGCTTTTGGGTAGAAATTCTCAACTTCATTCTAGCGTTTATTTGGGAACTGAAATGATCTAAATAGTTAAAGTGATTTTACAAGTTGAACTATCTGCTATCAAAAGTTACTATAAAGCTACAGTAATCAAGACTGTGGTACTGATGAAAGTATAGGCATATAGATAGATGGGACAGAACAGAGTTCAAAACTAGACCCATGTAGATATGGTCAACTGCTTTTGGTACAGAGGTATCAATAAGGCATTATAATAGGTAAAGGAAAGTCTTTTCAAGAAGATACTGGAGCAACTGTATATCCAAATGAGGAAGAAAAAAAAAAAAAACCCAAACCCTCAGTCTTTACTTCACATAAGACACAAAATTTAGCTCAGTGGGTCATACACTAAAATGTAAAAGCTAAAACTACAACTTAGGAGAAAACATAAAAGAAAATTTTTGCGATTTAAGGGGTAGCAAGAATTTCTTAGATATGACACAGAAAGCACCAAACACGACAAATTAATAAATTGGACTTTATGAAAATTAAAAACTTTGGATGTTCAAAAGACAGCAGTAGAAAAACAAAACCACAAGCCATGGTTGGCACACATATATCCTAATACATATAAATGGCAAAGACTTGTATTAAGACTATATAAAGAACTCTTAAAATTTGATAATAAAAACAAACTAATACAACATGGGCAAAAGATTTCAACACTTATGAATGGCCAATAAGCACACGAAAAGACATTGAACAATATGTCATCAGAGAACTGCATATTAAAACCATAATGAGATTCCACAACACAACCATTAGAATGAATAAAAGTAAAAACTGATGATACAAAGATGGGACGATATGGAGGAAATGGAATTCTGATACATTGCTGGTGGGAATGAAAATGGTACAGTCACTTTGGAAAACTGGCAGTTTCTTAAAAAGTTAAAGCTATTCCAATTGTGTGACTCTTTGCACTTTTAGATATTTACCCAAGAGAAATGAAAACATACATGCACAAAGTCCTGTAATTGACACTTCACAGCAGCTTTGTTTATAATAGCCAAAACCTGGAAACAACCCAAATGTCCATGAACAGTTGAAAGGAAAACAAAATGTGGGATGTCTTCACAATCGACTACTACTCAGCAATAAGACGCATAAAGTATTCATACATGCAAAAATATGGATGATTTTTGAAATTATGAGTAAAATAAGCCAGATACAACAATATATATGATTCCATTTAGTTTATATGGAAACTAGTCTAAAATGACAAAGATCAGATTAGTGTTTGGAGCCAGGAGGACAAAAATGGACTGCTAAGAGGCAAAGGCAGTCTTTTGGTGTGAAGCAAATGCTGTATGTCTTGATTGTGGTGATGGTTTCATGGGTGTATATGACAGAATTCATCACACTGGATGATGTATATGGATGCGATTTACTGTATATAATAATTCCTTAATAAAGTTAAGAAAAAAATAGATGGAAACAAGAAAGGTAAGTAAAGACAGACTTTAATAACGTAATAAAAAAGTAAAACCCATGTAACAAGCTCTTAACAGTGAAAACAGAGACTTACACCTTGGAACCTATGGAACATTTTACAAACACCAAATATGTATTATGCCATACAAAACCCTACAATTTCAAAGAGTTAATACTAAGTCCTATCTGATAAATTATAAAATAATTTGATCAAAATACATTAAAACCAGAAAACTTTCTCTTTATTTTAGATTTATTTATTCATTCCAGAGAAAGAAAGAGAACGCAAATGAGTGTGAATTGGGGGATGAAGAGAGGGAGAGAGAGACATGCAGACTCCCCGCTGAATGGGGAGCCCTACTCAGGGCTCAATCTCATGACTCTGAGAGAATGATCTGAGCCAAAATCAAGAGTTGGATGCTTAACCAACTGAGCTATCCAGGTGCCCCTAGAAAACTTTATTTTAAACCACTCTCGTGTAAAAGAGAAATTTTTTAAAAGTAGGATATCTAGGAAACAGCAATAACAAAAACATTAAATATTAGAATCTCTGGAAGGCAGTGGAAGGTATATTCAGAGGAAGATTCATAGCCCTTAATAACTGAGTAAGAGAATGAAACGAATAGATTAAGCATTTATTTCAGCAAAATGAAGAACAAAAAATAAACCTAGAACACTAGAGTAATAGAATTAGGGAAAGCAGAAAATAAAGAATTGGAAAAGAGAATAATGGTAACACTAATAAATCCAGAAGCTGGAGTTTAAAAACAAAATTAATGATTAGCTTACCTAATAATTTTTTTAAGAAAGAATAGCTATACAAAATAAAATTGGAAACTATAGATATAAAAAGGAATTATAAGATTATTTTCTTCAGATTCATGGAAATAAATTTGAAAACCTAAATTAAAAGATAATTGTTTGGAAAAGTAAAACTTTATAAAATTTCACCCAAGACAGAAAGTGTAAAGAGAGCATTTACCAGAGAGAAGATTGAGAAAGTTGTCAAAGATCCACTTTCTCACAAAGGCCCCAATACCAGGGTTTATCTCAAACGGTAAAACTAAGTGATCTCATCCATTCATACTGGCATCTCTAAATCACTTTTTTTCTGAGCCTCTCGCCATCTAGTGACATGTTGCATTTCATCACTCAGAAGTCTCTCCATCTTGTAAAAATAAGTCTCTTCATGTCCCAAGTCAAACTATCATCTTTTTACCCTAGCAGCATATTCTTCTGACTTGTTTCTGTTAAACCACCTCACTTTCCAGTTACCCAGACTTGAAAATGTAACTGGAAATTCTTTCTGTGATGGTTAATAAGCTTCTGAATAACCTTAAGAATTTAGCAGAATGATTTTCTCAAAGTCAAAACTCAATAAATCTTGGTAAAAGAATAAGTGAATGAATAAATCAATCACACCTTCATTTTAAAAGGAATGAGTTACTGAAAATGAAAAAAAAAGACATTGCTGTATCTAGATTTTTAAAAATACAATGGAGCAACTTGTGCAAAACTAAAAAGCAGGAATAAGCAGACACTGACATTTTGGACCCAGAGAACAGGAAAATGTTATCAGAGAAGACGGTAATTCGTTAGAGAATATATTCAAGGAGAATAAGTTTGGGAGCTCATGCCAGTGGAACCTCAGTGCTTCCTCCCAGGCCTTGAGCCTTTAAGAAAAATTATCCAGGAAACATCAATTATAAGCAGAAACCTCTCAGAATAGCTGAGCTTTTCCTTGCAATGGCCTCTTCTACCTTCCTAGTTCTTTCTCACTCACCAGGGCACGTGCCTCTTGTTCCCTCCTTCTTCACCATCCACGGTTCTTTTCCTTGTTCCAATAATGAGATCACATCTGGCTTAGAAACTGAAACTCCTGCTTACAAGAAATAAAGGGGGAATTAGCCGGGCCCATAAATCAGATCAAGGTGCTTGGTCATCAGGAAGTCGAGGGCATTATAGAAGGGAGTAGAGGAAGAGGTGAAGTATTCTGAAGAATGGGGAAAATGAAGTTCTAGGAATACTCCAATGAAGCTGCCAGTTCTACAAAGTCAGCCTATTTTGGGGAGCACAAGAAAGGGAAATTTAGTGAAGTACATCAGAGGCTTCCCAAACATTGGAAAGTAGCCCTCTGTGCAGATTCTGAATTCTAGGGAACCTTCTTACCCAGTGATACCAGGCTCCTATAGTTCTCCAACATCACCTTTCTGTACAGATTCCTCTGAGCAGGGTTCAGCCACTCCCATTCCTCTTGAGAGAAATCTACAGCCACATCCCCAAATGTCACCAAATCCTGAAATGACATAAACATATTCTTTTATGCTCACCTAGTGTTCTTCACCTCAGATTGGCATAATTTGAAAAGTTAATTTGTACTTTTGGAGAGAAATACTGCATATAGTGAAACTTTCTGGCAATACGTTAGATTCTCTGTCACATGTCAAGCAATTTCTAAAATGACTTCTGTGTGCTTGGTTTTAATATTTTGTAATGGAAAGTATACAATTTCTGACACAGTCTGTACTGATGGTGAGAATAGCAAACAAGAGCAAAATAATTGTTATTCATACTAAATGCTAACACATTTCTCAATATGGAAAATCAGGACAGACTAGAGCAGCGAAGAAAGGCTTTAAGGAGGAGGCAGGAACATGAGTTTAGCCCTATAAGTTGTATGTGGTCTAGACCTACATTTTCTAAACTCCTCGATGGAATGGCTAATGTTCCAGCTATAGCAATAGGCTAGATATATATAAATATATTTGACTTTATAATATTGATTTCCTGAAGCTAAACATACAGGTAATAAAAATATTAAAGAAGTTCTGTAGTGATTTTCCAAAAATATAAGTTAAGCAAATGTATGCCATAACAGAACTGGGGCAGTGAAAGATTAACAGCTCTTGATAACCCCACTGAGTTTCAAAGACAGTAACTTTTCATGTAAAGAGACAAAAGAATAGTAATTTTAAGCACTATGAGATAGTGAACATTTCAGATGTGCAACAAAAAGTCCTTACAGCTTCACTAGAGGGACACACCCAATTGTGCATGTCTCATGAGCAAGAGTTTTTAAAAAGTTACAGTACAGTTCTCAAGTAATACTCCGTTGAATTGAGGATCTTTATAACATGGAATAAGACCTAGTCTGCTTCCTAAAAATTCAAAACGGGTGTTCTTCCTAATGAGGTAAATCTGCTCCGAACTTACCAGGGCTCGCATATGGTTTGCTATATGGTGCTTTGGTTTGGCACGTCACAGAGCAAAGCCTGCTCTTTATCTGGGCTGATACACAGACGCGCTTAGTGGTGCACATCTGAAGAGCTGAACTGACTTGTTAAATACTGAAACAATGTCACACTGGTTGGTAAACAGCTACTGCACTAAGCCCTGCTAGTGACCATCCCAGATCTCCCCACAACCCAGCAGCTTAAGGGGAGTGCCCAGCACAGCAGCAGCCTCCAGTACCCCAGCTGGGGTAAGTTCTGGTACGTGCCCTTGCCTTAGTGGTTATCAGGTATGAACATCACTCCATTAAATGTGACTCTGCAGAGTAAGGGTCCTATTGAAGATGTATTTAAGCACATCAATGATTTTATGCAGAAACATTTTTTAAAAAGATTTTATTCATCCATTTGCCATAGAGAGAAAGCAAGAGAAAGAGCACAAGCAGCGGGAGCAGAGGACAAAGGGAGAAGCAGATTCTTTGCCAAGCAAGAAGCCCAACTTGGGACTCAGTCCCAAGATCCTGGGATCACGACCTGAGCCGAAGGCAGAACCTTAAATGACTAAGCCACCCACGCGTCCCTATGCAGAAACATTTTTAATGGAAAAAGGAGTTAATGTGTGAATTGCTAGTGCCCAAGTAACGGACAAAAATGTTTAAGGAGGCTATAAGGGAAGCAGAAGTATGCCTCCAAGAAACATCAGTTACGTGCATCAGCTTGATCTTACACGCCTCCATCTCTGAAACACTTAATACAGGGAAATGTGGGAAGTGAGTAAAGGCTTCAAGGGAAAGGGGTGCCTGGGTGGCTCAGTCAGTTAAGCGTCTGCCTTTGGCTCAGGTCATAATCCCAGGGTCCTGGGATTGAGCCCCACATCAGGCTCTCTGTTCAGCTTGCTTCTCCCCCCCTCCCTCTGCCTGCAGCTCCCCCCTCTGTTTGTGCTCTCACTGTCTCTCTCTGACAAATAAATAAATAAAATATTAAAAATTTTTTATAAAGCTTCAAGAAAGGAAGGGAACATGAATTGAGTCTTAAAAGATGAAACTTGTCCTAGACAAGGCTGGGTACTATCAATCATCAGTTCTATTAAAAATCAAACACTTGCAATACAAACTGTAATATTTTGTGCAAACAAAACTGTTCTACACACATTTCCTCTGTAAACAGAGGCAAGGCAGCTTCTGCTAGGTAAAGTTCTTAAAAGACCTTTTTCAGCTTCACACACTAATGGATTCCAGGTTTCAACTGTCTGATTGACATTTTCCTTTCAGCCATTCAATGGGACTTAAATATCTTTAAAATATTTTAGTATTTATTTTGATTTGATAAAACAGGAATTCATACAATTTGTAATCATTAAAGAAACTTAGCAAATAATGTCCAGTATTTCTACCCTCAGTGATTTTTTTTCCTTTTTATAAAGTTAAAAGAATTGCATGTCCTCCATCCCCACATCTGCCCACCATGTCACCCTACTTCCTAGAAACAATCAAAATTTACAGCTAGTATATATTTGTTCAAATGTTTCCTTATATGGACATGTCAATGATTATCTGTCCACATTCATTATAATATCACTTTTGTTAGATGGATAACATTACGTGGTATAAATATGCTGTATCTTTACTAACCCCCTACTTATTTTCATTTACATGAATCTGAATTTTTCACTACGTTCTCATATAATACTACTGTATGTTGAATTAAGGATTCAATTGAAGTCTCTTATTTCCTTAAAATAAATCCTAGAAGATATTCTCTCCAATGAGACTAGGATATCCCAAACTTACTTAACCTCAGAAAAAATTTTAAATTACACTGTTTTGACCTAGCAAGAATAATAGGAGCTAATGAAAAGATAATTCAGCCTGGGAATAAAGTGTTGACCTGCAGTCAAAGAAACACTAATTGTTCTTGAAGTAGAAGGAAAATAGAAGAAAATGGAAATGAAAATCAAGAAAAAATGAAGAGCCTCAAAGGAATAACTATAATATCCACTACTAATAATAAGTTGGAGTTAAATCACTATATCTTGTTCAGAAAGTGGTAAGAATATGAAGGAAGATTACAGAAGGATGAAAGAAAGAAGATAATTACATAATGAGAAATGGGTAAGGTACCTTATAGTGGCCACTAAAAGAATAATAATGCTTAATTAACAAGACAATAAGGAAAAAGTACTTCATTTATTCAAAAGAAGGCAAACAAGGAGAAATAAAGGAACAAAGAAAGGATGGATGAGGCGCCTGAGTGGCTCAGCCATTAAGCGTCTGCCTTCGGCTCAGGTCATGATCCCAGGGTCGTGGGATCGAATCCTACATCGGGCTCCCTGCTCGGCGGGACACCTGCTTCTCCCTCTCACACTCCCCTTGCTTGTGTTCCCTCTCTCGCTGTCTCTCTCTGTCAAATAAATAAATAAAATCTTAAAAAAAAAGAATAGATGGAATAAGTAGAGAACATTAACTGCAATATGATAGGCTTAAATATATCCATAATACATTAAATGAAAATGTACTAAACACTAATTAAAAGACAAAGATTCTCAGACTGGATTACGTGGGCTTTTGGGAGGCACAAGGAATCAATCATAGAAGGCACACAGGGCCACTCAGGTGCCTTGCCGTGAGTACAGAGAATCATGGCAGGCATAGGGATTGTGAGAGGCACACAGCTGACAACCAACAAAGTGGTGTTTATAAGAGGCACCCTTTAAATATCTTTAGAAACGAGAGGCTTTCAAAAAATGTGCATTGAAAGCATCCTTGGACTTAATAAAAATGCAGTTTCCTGGGCCCCACCACCAGAGACTGATTCATAAGTTCTGGGGTGAGGTCCCAGAAATAGCATTTGGGCTGATGGGCTCTGTCTGTTTTATACATCATATCCTCTGCTTTCTGCTTTTTCCATTACCAGTTTAGCAGCAGGAGAAAAGAGGTAGCTGGTTCTTATCGCTCTGGTCTTACTCATAGATGAGGAATTCACAGTCTTGTTCATTTCTATATTAGTTTGACAAATATTCACTGAGTGCTTACTACCTACAATGTTCCAAGCATTGAGAATACAAAGGTAAACAAAATATAGTTCCTCTGCTTGTGGAGTTAATATTATAACAGAGGAGAAAGACAGTAAACATCAGGTCATACAACGTCAGGTAGTGTTAAACACTATGACAAAAAAAAAAAAGGTGATGTAGAGTGACAACGGTGTTTGTTTTATTTTTTATTTTTTTTTTTTAAAGATTTTTATTTTTATTTATTTGACAGAGAGAGACAGCCAGCGAGAGAGGGAACACAGGCAGGGGGAGTGGGAGAGGAAGAAGCAGGCTCCCAGCGGAGGAGCCCGATGTGGGGCTCAATCCCAGAATGCCAGGATCACGCCCTGAGCCGAAGGCAGACGCTTAACGACTGAGCCACTCAGGCGCCCCATGTTTTAGATAAGATGTTCAAGGTAAACCTCAATGAAGCGGTAATGTTAAAACAACAGTCTAAAAGTGAGAGTAAACCATTGCCAATATCTAAAGGAAGAGAATTACAGAAAAGGGAGGAGCAAATGCAAAGGTTCAGAGACAGGAAAGAGTTTGGTAAGTTTGAGGAACCGCAAGTTGACCAGTGTGACTGGAGCACAGAAAGGTAAAGACTTGGAGAAAATTAGGTCTGGGGTAGCCAAGACCTGGATCAGGCAGGGCCTTATAGGCTGTGGAGAGGACACTGAATTTCATTCCAAGTAAAATGAGAAGCCAATGAGGGTTCCAGGCAAAAGGAAATGATGTACTCCATCACTGTTCCACAGTCCATTATTTCCACCCTCTTCAAATCATCAGTCACCATCATCTGTTTATGCTGACCCTCAACATATATTACAACTTCATACATCTGATACAAAAACTAGTGACGTAGGTATGTCATTTCCCCCACTCGGCCTGTTTTTCTTCATCTGTAAAATGAGTGACTTGGACAAGATCACCCACAACTTTCTACCTGGCTTTATTATTTTATTAGCCTAGATCTGTGCTGCCCAATGCTCAGCTCCTCGTCACATGGGGCTATTTAAATTTAAATCAATTAATATTAAAGATTCAGTTCCTCAGTCACACTAGTATATCCAAGTGTTCCATAGCCACAGGTAGCTAGCGGCTACTGTATTGGACAGTGCAGATATAGAACATTTCTATCAGCAGTCATCACAGGAAGTTCTACTGGACAGTGCTGCTTCTGGTTCGTCTTCCTCTTTACAGCCAGTCTCTATTTTCATCCAGCAGTTCATATGGTTTTATTTTTTACATTTAACCTATAGAATGTATTTAACCTCAGTGTGAGGAAGAAATCTTTTTTCTAAATGAATAATCCATCTGTCTCCACTGATTTAAGATAACAGCACTTACATAACCACATAATAAACAAGCTAGTATTCATTAAACTCCATGAAAACAAAGACCGTGTCTATTTTCATTTACCACAGTATTTCCAGCATTTAGTATATAGTAAGTCTTTAATAACTCTGTGTTCAGTGAATGAATAAATATTTTCCATTCTTAATTATACTTGCATTTGTTTCTGGACATTATATATTGATCTTTTCAATTGTTTCTTCTGGCCCCCATTCCATACTATTTACTGTTTCATTATAGATGTATGCAGCCATTTTAAAATGTAGATTCAAGTACTATTCTCATTTTTTCAAAAAATGTCCTATTTTTTCATAAGTAATTCCACTAATCTTAATTGGATGACCTAGAATATCCTAGCTGTAGCCCACTATTAACTCAGAATGTCCCTGTAACAGGACCTTATTACTCCCATGGAACCTTATTCTTCAGAGCCCCGTGAGTGCCCTAGCTGACCCACACTTCAATACTCAAAACCCAACACATACAACTCTTCAAAAGCACCTTGAGCAAAAGATCTTGTCATGTACTATGACTCAGACTGCCCAATAGCCCTTGTCTTGCCTTCCTCTCAAACTTAGGTCTGTGAGAAAGCTCCAAGCTAGTGGTCACATCAGAATACACCTTGACCTCAATGAATCAAACTCCTTACCTTAAAGGCTTTCATATTCCACCAAGGAGTGCATTTTTGCACGAAACACCTAACCTGTAGGAGTGCTAAGCTATTTCTTGAATGAAGATGAAAATGCTGGCTGAGAAAAAAAGGAAGCTCACTGGGACCTCCTTTTACTGGATTGGGAGAACATGAGGACAAGGTCACTGAATGAATGGGGCTTTGTTAGCTGGGGAATTTCAGAAGAAAAGCATGATGTTCCTATGAAACCTGAAAAACAAAGCACGTCAGGGAGAAGAAATCCTTACTTACCTTGGACATGGCTTTAAGAATTTAAGAATTTATGGCAGCTCCTCTGTCCTCCTACTTCACGCTCCTCACTGAAAGGACAGTGTCTGGAATAATAGCGCTGGAGAGGGAAAAAGAAAGCATAAATGGCACTATCAAGTAGGGATTATTTCCCCCCTCCACACATGAAAGCTGTCCATCAGTGAAATTACTGAAATCATCCAAGGCTTCCTGGTATTAAGTGGGCCCAACTGGAATCCAGGTCTGACTTTTTAGTCTTCGCACCAGATAATAATGGTAAAAGAAAATATGCTACCGCCCTTACTACAAAATGAGATAAAGCTACAAACAATGCCTCAGAGAAAGCATCTTTACACAGAGTAGAATCAGAGGGGTCATGTGGTCTGGAGGACACTGGACCAAAGCGTCAGAACACTCTGCTTGTAGTCCTGATTTACGACAAACCGCACCTGGAAACCAATCTCTCAACTTTTCTGAGCAATTTCCTCAAAAAGAGTTGAGGAAGGGGACTATGCATTAACAGTCACTGAAACCCCTATTCATTTGTTACTTTCCACTAAACCTCTCCACCTCGGAGAGTAAGGAATTCTCTCAGAAGCAGCGTAAGCCTAAGAACCACCAGGTCTGGGGATCAGAACACGTACGCTCAGGGACCCGATCTACCACTCACTAGCTCTGCAACCTCCAGGACTTAAGTAACCACTCCAAACCTCAGTTTCCTCATCAGTGAAATGGCACCTACTCCCTATCAGTTGTTGGGAGGATCCTGAGATGATCCACGTGAAGCGTTTAGCATAGTGCTCGGCACATCCTTCGTGCTCAGTAAATACCAGTCATGCATGTTCATACATGTGGGCTATTTCTGAACATACACAGCAGAGCTTAGGAGAGGAAGGGAAAGACCTTCCTTCTGTGTCGTAAAGGGCGACAGCCTCCTCTGCTGCCCTCCAGATCAGGAGCAGGGGCTCCCCTCTCCTTCCCTCTCTTTCTACTCGAGTGTTCCCTTTCGTCTCAGTCCCTCTCAGGCTCTGCTGCCCGACACAGTCTCCCGAACCCTGGAGCACACTGGCCTCCCCACGCTTTCCCCCCCCCCCGCCACCCGCCCACCGCAGAAGCCGCCCAGTCCTCGTGCTGGCAGCTCTCCTGGCAGCCTGGCACCCGTGCCTTCACACTGGGTCGCACTGTCACACCAGCATAAGGTCACACAACCTCACGCTGTCTCACACGACCGGCCACACCTCCGCACACTCACCGTCACTGTCATGGTCACAGACGTTCGCACAGTCACACACACGGGCACGCACACGGTGACACGGTGTCACACACGGTGACACGGTCTCCCACTGTCACAGGCCCCCTCGCACGCCCGCTCCAGCCCCGCACGCCTGCCGGGGCGCGCCCCCGCCGCCGGCGTCCTCACCGCCTCCTCCCCGCGGGTCGGCACCTCCCTCCGCGCCGTCGGCCGCCGGGAGCCGAGCGCCCCGCGGGCCGGGGCGGGGCCTCGCTCTCGGCCGGACCGGCGGGCTCACAAAGGGGCCGCGGCGCTCCGGCGGGCAGCGGACAGGCCGCAGGGGGCGCTGGGAAATGGAGTCCGGGCCGGGCGCGGCGCGGAGCATCCTGGGACTGCCCTCCGCAGGCGTGGGCCCGGCGCGTGGTCCTTGCCCCTTCCCCCAGACGTGTGACGCGCTCCCCAAGCCCCGGACCTCCCAACCCAGAACCAGGACCGGCTCAGCCCCTCCAGACCGACGGAGTCCCGCCAGGCCTGGACGGGCCGCTTCGGAATGCGCAGGCGCAACGAGCCCGGTCCCCGAAGGCACCCAAGCAGGGGTACGCGCGGGGTGCGCGTGTCGGGCAGGGCCGAGGTGCGCACGCGCGGTGGGCGGGGCCGCGCGCCCGCGCCGCCGGTTGGGCTGCGGGGAGGGAGCTGGCAGCGCTGGCGGTTGAGGCCCCAGGCGCGGCAGGGGGCTCCGAGGGGGTGTGCGGGTAGGTCGGAGCCGCGCTTGCTGGGTTTCATTCGTTTCCTTCCTTGTTTTCTTTCGTTCTTTCTTCTGACTCACTAGCCACTTAGTGAGCGCCGACTGTGTACCAGGCACTGTTACAGGCTCTGGGGATACACTTGAGCCTGCAGAAAAGAATCCCCGCGCTCCTGTGGCTGACAGTCTACTGCGGGAGAAATTCAACAGAAAAGAAAAACTCAATAGAAGAGATACATACCGGGAAATGACACGTGTTATAAACAGCAGTTCATAGATCATTCTTTCCGTTCTACCTACTCTCTTGTTCTATACTTCATACTATGTCTTTGAAAATATTCCATTAACAACTTTTTTTTTTTAGAGATTATATGTATTTATTTGTCAGAGAGAGAGCGCGCGCACAAGCAGGGGGAGTGGCAGGCAAAGTGAGAAGCAGGCTCCCTGCTGAGCAAGGAGCCTGATGCGGTACTCGATTCCAGAACCCTGAGATCATGACCAGAGCTGAAGGCAGACGCTTAACGGGCTGAGCCACTCAGGTGTCCCCAGAAATATTCCGTTAACTCCTATTCGTGCCTGGACCATTCCGAAATGGGGTTATGCCTGTCTGTGCTTCCATTGCAACTCGTCTCAACAGAGTCACCCATGACAAAAAGCGTATGAGATGGGAATTTTTATGTTGAGGAAATTTTAAAAATGCAAATACATTCTCAAAAGATTAATTGAAACGTTAATAGTAATAAAACGTTGAATACAAGCAATATGGCTACGAGTAGAAGTGTGATAAACGGTAGATCTATCGGTTTGAAAACTATACAACTTATAAATTGTGTGATGATGAAGCAATATCTCAAAATACTTTTGGGTTATAGTTTTTTAAAGGAGGAACAAAGCTGTTACAATTGCACTAAGACGGCAATATTGGAAAACCGTTCCTGTGTAAAACGTAAAAGGAACACAATCAACGAAAATTGTGGTTGGTTTTGAGTATTGAAATTCTGATTATCTTCCCCCTTGCTTTTCAGACCATACAGACAAAACTTACGTAAGTTAAGACATATCAGTAAACTTCCAGGTTTTTGTAGCCTTTTCACATTTCACAAATGTATAGAGATCGGTATCTTTAGGCTGAAAATTTGTGGTTAACATTTTTCATTTCAGCCATTATCCCTTAAGTTTCTTTTGTTGGCAGAACCCTCTACAAAGCTTGGCAGTGGTCACTAAGTGAATCAAATTTATTTTGTTATATATAAGAAATACATTTGTCAATTTCAAATCGGTAATCAGCAAACAGATGTCTGCCCAGCATCTAAGTTTAATGTCATAATCTAATTACATAATCTTCAGAAGTAGAAATAAATACAGAATCCTCCAGACAGAAGGACCCATTTATTTTGCCTTCAGTTGTCACAAGGAAAATGCAATACATTTATTTTTTCATTGGTTAGTACTGGAGCAAATTTAATCTCTTTGTTTTTTTAAAGATTTTATTTATTTATTCGACAGAGATAGAGACAGCCAGCGAGAGAGGGAACACAAGCAGGGGGAGTGGGAGAGGAAGAAGCAGGCTCATAGCAGAGGAGCCCGATGTGGGGCTCGATCCCGGAATGCCAGGACCACGCCCTGAGCTGAAGGCAGACGCTTAACCGCTGTGCCACCCAGGCGCCCCAGTACTGGAGCAAATTTAAATCTGTAGTCTATTTCAATTTTTTAAGAAGCTGGAGGTTGATTTCTCTCTCTCTTTTTGTTTTTCTTTTTTGGCTATGGATGTCTAATGGCTCCAGCACTATTTGAGGAAAGGCTCTTCTTCCTCCATTAAATTGCTTTTGTGCCTTTGTCAAAAATCAGTTCAGGGCCGCCTGGGTGGCACAGTCAGTTAAATGTGCCATTCTTGATTTCAGCTCAGGTCATAATCTCAGGGTTGTGGGATCAAGCCCCACATGGGGCTCTGCACTGGACGTAGAGCCTGTTTACGATTCTCTCTCTCCCTCTCCCTCTCCCTCTGCCCCTGCCCTGCTTGCACTCCTGCAGGCGCTCTCTCTCAAAGAAAAATAATAACTAAAAATAAAAATTAATTGAGCATATTTGGGTGGCCTTACTTCTGGAGTCTCTTGTTCCATTGACCTGTGTTTGTGTCCCTTTGTCTGTGCTACATGGTCTTGATTACATGTCCATTTACACCTTGTCTTGTACCAATGGAGTAAGTATTGATATTGGGTAATTTCTCCCACTTTGTTCTTCTTTGTCAAAATTATTTTAGCTATTTTAGAGCATGTTTTTCCATATAAATTTTAGAAAAAGCTTATCTGTATCTACAAAAGACCTTGGTTTTATTTCCTTCTACTTGGTTTGGGTTCACTTTTGCTCCTCCAGTTTCTTGCTGTAGGAACTTAGAAAAGTGACTTGAGACCTGTCCTTATTTCTAATGTTAGCATTTAGTGCTATAAAGTTCCCTCTTAGCATTGCTTTAAATGCATCAAACATACTTTGTTAAGTTATTGCAAAGACAACCCACACTCTTCCTCTTGTGTTTCTCCTTTACTACTCACCTCAGTATACTGACATCAGAAATGTGAGGGCGTTTCAGTTCTGACGCTATCTACCTGAAGAGAGCATCAGATCACACAGACTAAGGGCTCAAGTCCCATTTATTACCCACGCTTCTGACCAATCAGCTATAAATTGCAGGTTCCCATGACCCCCTCCTTGAGTTTGATTAATTTGTTAGAACAGCTTACAGAACTCAGAAGTTTACTTACTATTTATCAGTTTATTATAAAAAGATATGATAAAGGATACAGATAAACTTCCAGATGAAGAGATGCATAGGGTACAGTATACAGAAAAGGCCCTTTTCCTGGTACATGGGCCCTCACATGGTAGAAAGGACAAGAGAGCTTTCCAGGGCCTCTGTTGTATAAGGGCACTAATCCCATTCATGAGGGCTCCACCTTCGTGACTTTATCATCTCCCAAAGGCCCCTCCTCCTACTACAATCCCATTGGGGATTAGCTTTCAACACATGAATTTTAAGGGACATAAATATTCCATCTATAGCACTGAGCAGATGCATTCTGTTCACCAGGAAAGAAAAACTCTATACGGAAAGTAGACTCAGCCGGCTTCGGCATATGAGGCGGAGAGGAGGTGAGGACGCCACTTACGTTTCTAGTATAAGCAGGCAGTGGTGGCAGGTGGTTTAGTTGCAACTCTATTAAGTCTGGTTAAAACATAAGTTCTGGTTAAAACATAAGCCCAACACAGTTCAGGGCGCCTGGGTGGCTCAGTCGGTTGAGCATCCGACTCTTGATTTCGGCTCAGGTCCTGATCTCAGGGTGGTGAGATGGAGCCTTGCATCAGGCTCTGCGTTCAGCAGGGAGTCACATGAGATTCTTTCCCTCTGCCTCATCCCCTGCTTCTCTCTCTCTCTAATAAATAAATAAACTTTTAAAAACATACACACACACACAGTTCTCTGAAATAAGGTTACAATATCATAGAGTGAATGGGGGGAGAGGGAGAGAGAGAATTTTAAGCAGGCTCCATGCCCAGCTCAACCAACTGAGCGAGCCGGGTGCCCCCAGTCATTCTTTTTAAAATAGCTGTGTAGTAATTAAAATTAATTATTTATAGATCATGAGGAAAACTTTAATAAATCTTCAAAGTACAAATATTACAGATAACATTGATTCATCACGCTTTACAGCATAACAGATTGCAAACAGATTGAAGTAAATGCATTTTAAAATATCCATATAAAGTTCTACAGAAAACTAAAGATGAACATTTATAAATTAGGGTAGGAAAGCAACTTCTGAGCAAAATAAAAGGTAGAGAGAATAAATGAAAAACATTCACTGCCTCGGTACATAACAATATAAACTAGCTACATGGTAAAAGTATTTCCTAACTTAAGATTCTAGGGCAGACACTGCCCCTAAAATGATACTCAGTATTTCCACTTGTATGTCTCACAGACCTTTCAAACTATCACATTCCCAACCACCCAATCTTGCCTCCAAAGATGGTCGCCTCTCAGGCGTTCCCATCTCATTGATGACTTTGTTCTTCCAGTTCACTACTCCTCTTTCTCTTTCTGTTTCACCCAATCAATCAGCCAATCCTGTTACTCCACCTTTAAAATATATACAAAATCCAGGGGCGCCTGGGTGGCTCAGGCAGTTAAGTGTCTGCCTTCGGCTCAGGTCATGATCCCAGGGTCCTGGAATCGAGCCCCCTCATTGGGCAACCTGAGAAGCAGGGAACCTCCTTCTCGCTCCCCCTCTCCACCTCCTCAGTCTCTATGTCTCTCTCAAATGAAAAAATAAAACCTTTAAAAAAACAAAATATGTACAAAATCCAACCCCTTTTCACCTTCTCCTCTGACACCATTCTGTTCCCAGATTAGGCCTGAGGCAGACATTCAACAGAAGAGGGAGAAGGTCGGCCTGGAGCCACAGCCACTTATGGGAAATGTAGTCCTGACCCCACAAGTCAGGACAAGCAGAGAAGGCAGCTCGGTTTATCTACTTGAGATCTGTGTCCAGTGTGGCCATACTGGCTGGCTACTGAACCCGCCCTTACTTAGGGACCTGGGGTTCCATGCCTTCAGCACATTATGGCTTTGTGGCCCAGCTCAAATTTGTTCCCAGTTGGGTCTTCCATCTGCCTAATGCTCAGAGCCTCCGGAGGCCTGGCCAACCCACCCACCCTACACGTCCGACCAAAGGTCCTGATGTTAATTCTATCCTCTGTGGTCATTTCTTGGAAATGTCTGGCCTAGCACAAGCCTGAAATGGCCCAGTGACCTTCTTCTCTGGGAACCCTCAGGCCCTCTCTTCCAGGTCCCAGCCCAGACTCTGTTTGGTTCTGTTTCCAAGAGGGCTCGTGGCCTTTGTAATATCACGAAGCAAATGTCTGTCTCCAAGGATGCTTTCTCTAAGTTTCCACCACGTTGGCTCCTCCACAATTCAGAGGGCACAGATAGCATTTCCTCCACCCACAGATACTGAGGTTTTGTTTCGTGGAAATATCAACTCTTCCACAGTCTGCCCCACAAATTCCAGTCACTCCGGTTTCCCAACACTGTTGGTTTGTGTCAACTTAGCAAATCGGTGCTCTGCCTTGGTTCATCCTCTTTATTTTGTGTTACGTAATAGGTCTTCGAGAGAGAAAGCCACTGCAGTTAGAGGATCTCATTTATTCCCCTTCTCTCAGGGATCAAAGTCTTGCATTACTTGTCCAATATCTGAAAAGACTTGTTTACTATGCATTATTGAGTTTTTTATTTAGAGTGTGATGGCAGGTTTAGTGCAATTACACTATTGTTCAAAACAGGGAATCCTCCGGTTTTTTTTTTGAGCATTTCCCTATTTTTATTTATTTATTTATTTTTTTGGCACAAGGAGATATCCCATACTCATCGTGTACTTTCCCTGTCCCAGTCCTAGAATCAGATACTTCTCCAAGCAGCTTTGGTTTCTTTTATTAGAGAATGGTATTTAGAAACCAAGGTCTGGGCACTAGGTTTATGCTTATTACTACAGGCCATCATTGCCTCCAGGCCCATTCACCAAATAAAGATAGAAAATAGAAAAACACATTTTTGAAAGGAAATGATAAGACTTTAATGAGGAAGTTCAAGCTTTTTTATTTTAGAAGTTTCTGATTTCCAGAAAAACTGCAAAGGTAGTACAGAATTCCCAAATACCCTGTACCTACTTTCCCCTACTAGTAACATCTTATGTTAGTATGGTGCTTTTGTTACAATTAATGAGCTAATACTGATGCATTATTAACTAATGTCCATACTTTATTCATATGTCGTTTTCATAGTTTTTATCTAATGTCCTTTTTCTGTTCCAGGATCTCATTCAGGATACATTATTCTTAGCAGTCATGTCCCCTTAGGCTCCTCTTGGTTGTGATGGTTTCTCAGATTTTCCTTGTTTTTAATTACCTTTACAGTTTTGAGGAGTTCTGGTCAGGTAGTACGTAGAATGTTCCTGAATGGCATCTGTCTGATGTTTTCTTATTATACTAGGGTTATGTGTTTTGAAGAGCAAGACCACAGAGGTTAAATGCCATCTTCATCACATCTCATCAAGAGTATGAACTACCAAAATGACATCACTAGTGATGTTACCCTTGATCATCTGGGTGAGATAGATACCCCAATTTTTAATCATGAGTTTGTATCAATCCAACATCACAGGTTCTTATTTACCTTCCATCACCCTTTATTTATATCTCTCTTGTGACACAGTAAAACACCAGCTCCCATCAATACATGTATTCAATCCTACATTGCATACAAAATAGCTTCCAAATCATTACACCTATGTTACTGTGAAGACAATTTCTAAATTAGTTCAGAAGTTGCTTGCAGTTTTTTGGTTTTTGTCTTTATACATTATCTGATATATACAAGGTTGTAAATATTCTCTGCCTGTCATTTGTCTTTTCCCTTTGCTTATGGTGTATTTTGCTGTACAAAAATGCTTTAGTTTTACATTCTCAATGGTAGCAGTCCTTTAAGTCTGGATTTTTCATCCTAACTAGAAAGTCTTTTCACACATCCAGGCTACAGATGAATTCAACTCTTCAGTACGCTTCTGGTACTTGTATGAATTTAGACCTGTGATCAATTTGGAGTTTATTCTTTTGCATGATGTGAAGTATGAATCCAATTTTGCTTTTTTGTAAACGACTAACCAGGTATTCCTCAAGGTTATTCATTAAAAAGTCCATTTTTACCCCAGTGATTTGCCAACTATTATACACTACATTTCCCTCTGTATTTGGTAGTATTTCCGACTTTCTATTTTCTTCTGCTGTCTGACAATTCAAGAGCCAATACCAGAAAGTTATAATCATGGAAGCTTTTAAAAAAATTTTTAGTATAATTAACAGTGTTACATTAGTTGCAGCTGTACAATATAGTGATTCAACAATCACTCAAAAGTGTTCATCAATGAAAGTGTAGTCTTAACCTCCTTTATCTATTTTGCCCATCACCCCACCCACCTCCCCTCAGGTAACCATCAGTTTGTTCTATATATTTAAGAAGAGTCTTTTTTTCATTGTTTGTTTGTTAAATACCACATATGAGTGAAATCATATGGTATTTGTCTTTCACTTAGCATTATATCCTCCCTCCAGATCCATCCTTGTTGTCGCAAATGGCAAGGTCTAATTCTTTTTTTAATGGCTGAGTAATATTCCATTGCTGTACATATACCACATCTTCTTTACCCATTCATCTAAATTATGCAAACTTTTTAGAATGCTTTATTTTTAAATTTTTTAAGAGTTTATTTTTAAGTAATTTCTACACTCAACGTGGGGCTCGAACTTACCATCCCGAGATCGAGAATCGCATGCTTCACTGACTAAGCCAGCCAGGCACCCCTAGAATGCTTTACTATCTGGTAGGGTTAGCACACCCTCACAGTTTTTCTTTTTCAGAGCACTCCTAGGCATCCTGGCATGTTTATTTTTTTTCATTTGGACACTACTATCAACTTATGTATTTCCAAGAGGGAAAACAGTATCAGTATTTTTATTGGGTTTAAGCTGAATTTCTAAATTAGAGGAGCGGACACCCTTGAAATGTGCAACAACGCAGACATGGTCAAATCTCAGACAAAATGCTTCAAAGACAATGACACACAAGACATAGTAAGGGAAACAGGACCAATTCGAGAAACAGGAGCTCTGGACTCCCGGCTGGCTCAAGGTCAACATGGGCAGGGAAGGATTCCTCACTCAGGGTCCACGCCTCACAGGGCCTGACCAGCAGCCAGGGCATGGGAAGTTACACCACGCGGGACCACGCGGGCTCGGGTTGTGCAAAGTCCAGGGGCTTCTCACGCTTTTGCACACTGAAGTCGAACTTGTGGTGCCAGAGGACTTGGCCCAGAGCTGTCACCCCACAACAGGAAACTCCTTGACATCTCCTTTAAAACATTTTTGTGGGTCTCCTGGCTGATCTAGTGGGAAGAGCATGCGACTTTTGACCTTCAGGTCATGAGTTCAAGCCCCATATTGGGTGTAGAGATTACTAAAATAAATAAATTTTAAAAACCCTTTAAGATATTTTTGCTCATCCTGCACTCTCCTTCCAAAACTACATTTACTTCAAAATAGATAATAACGTTTAAAATTAGTTATTGGATAAACTCGGGCTTTTTCCTCCCTCTGAACCTTCTGGTAAACTGTTCCGCGGAAATGATGATTTAATAAATGAGAAACATTTTCACAGACCCTGCGACCGTCTCACACGAGCGTTTACCCAGAGCGGACCGGTCCCAGTCATCGTCCCCGCCCCACAGCGCACCCGCGGCGCAGAGCGTCCAGGGAGACCCCCAGACTCCAAGCGCTCCCTCGAGCACTACCAGCCACCGCACGCGAGCACGCCCGGGCCCCGCCCACCCCGAAAGATCGTGAGATCTGGCCCTTGAGGCTGGGCTATGCCTTTGCGCCTAGAGACTACGTTTCCCAGAAGAGACCGCGGCGACGGTCCGCTCGCGAGGCCGCCTCGGCGGTGCTTTGTGCGCCTGCGCCATCTTCCGGCTCCAGGCGGCGGGTCCGCCGATACCGAGGAGGAAACGCAACCCGGGCTGCGGAGAGCGCGGCCACGGTGGCACCTGAACCGGAGGAGGCGGCAGGTGAGGGGCTTTGGAGCTTGCCAGGCGCACCGGGGTCCCTGCGGGAGCGGGCGTCACGGCCGGGCGGATCTCCGGCCTGGGAAGAACCGGAACGTCTCGCCCCAGCGCCGGTCTGCGGCTTTCCGGGCTCTGGACTACATTTCCCATCGGCCTCCGCGGCGCGCGCTCCGTGAGCGCCCCCTTCCCGCGTCCAGGCTCATAGCCCCGGTCTATGGACCCCTTAGGTGGGTGTGAAGGGGTCCCCAACACCCAGAAATGCTGGTGGATGTTTTACACTCCTTCCTACGCGTGCTTTTTTTTTTATTTTTGGGACAAAGTCTTGTTTCATAAGATTCTCAAAGACCTCAAAATATTTAGCACTACTAGTTCAGAAGCAGAGACTTAAATTTGAGAACATTTTAGATGATCTTGTAAAAGATCTGCGTCCAACAATGGGCAAATGGTTGAGTAAATCATGGGCCGCTCATGTAATAAAATATCATAAAGCTATTAAAGATAATGCTAAGGCAGTGGTCATAATAAAAACAATTCTGTTACATGTTAAAGAACGATCAATGGCTTCATTTACACATTACTTAGAATTAAATATTTGTAACATGCCAGACATTGTTCTAAGTTCCTTTACAGAATACTGCTCGTTTAATGGTGAAGTCACAAAGTTGTTAAACGATATCATTCTTAATTCTTCGATGTTTTGTTTTTCCATTTTTTTTAAGCCCATGTGCCAGTAGGTGGGTGGTTTGACCTCTTCTGCAGAATGTTCTCATGTTGTATAAACCGACCACTTATGAATATCCTTTTTTGTCAGTTAATGTTGCCCCACATCATTTTTGATAGTTGTTTGGTGTCCGTCATATGGCTGTGCCAGCAGTGATTCAACCACTTGCCTACTTGTGGACTCTTATGTACTAATTTTTGTTCTATTTTTCAGTGAATTTTGTGCACACAGCTTTGCTCACTGTTATGTCTCTGTGCAGGGGCACATTTATGTGATGATAATGGAGCCATCTAATTTGCCCGTTGCAACCACACCCCATTTGTTGACTCAAGGCAGGGTCCACAGAGTGGTGTCCACGAGGCCTTAGGTAGGGCTGTAAGGTTCTTTGTGAATTTGGAAGTTGAATAAGGAGCCAGGGAGGTGTTACATTATGGGCATGAGAGGGTTAAACGGTCTGTTTCTGAGAAGGCTTCACTCTGGTCTGGGCTGATGCCCATGGGGCAGGCTGTGCTCCCTGGCCTGAGGACAGCCTATCTTGTCCTTGGGTCACGATGTGGTCTTAGTCACTGGACCAGGACTGAGCATCCCCATCACGATCTGCATCAATAACCAGGTGGAATTCTCTGGATATTTGGGGGATGTGGGAGAGAAAGGGCCACTGGTTCCCTGTCTCGTTGCAGCAGCCAAACTATGTTTCCTAGAGTTGGGTAAGGGCCACAGTGTTCCAACTCTAGTTTTTGTGGGCAGTAGGGATAAAAAGGTGGGGAGTTGTAACCATGGTATTCTGGGAGCTGTAAGGCAAGTTTGGCCTCTCATGTTTGCTCTTTCCTCCCCTAGCGCTGCCATCTCAGGACTCTGCCCTTCCCCAAGAGAGGAACCAGGAGGAGGACCCATCAGCCCATGAAATTCTAAAAGTCATGTCCCTTGTGAGTTTTAAAATCATGTAAATATTTGCTTTGTTTATCTTGAAGCCTCCCACCTGGGTTTCATCCAAGAATCTGGTTCTCAGAGGTTCCCATTTTAGGGACTAAAAAGACCAGGCAGGTGGTACCCTCTCCCACTGCCCCGTCCACTCTGACCAATGCCCATGGGTTCATTCTGTATAGCATTCCATATCTTCTGATGGTGTGGTATTCTGCCAAGAGGCTAGATAGAGCAGAAATCCATTTCCTTGTAGAAAATGAAAACCAAGGTTTGATGAAATGGAGATGAATACTTATGAGGGATATGACATGGAAAAGCGCAGGAACAGGTGGTGGTTGGTCTCAATTTCAGTGTGAGGCACGATCTCTTGCATTGGGAGGGATCGGTGATTGGCTGTGTAATTGAGGTTTAGCTGGGTATCTGTGAGAGATTAGATGCCACAGTTAAGGTCGGGTTTGAGGTGGAACAGAGCATTTGAATGTGGGTCATCCTACAGGGGCTAATTCAACTTGAGAGCGAGAGAAGTGCAGAGGTGAGGGGTTTGTGAAGCACTAACCAGATGGATGGATTTTTCAGAATCTGGATAGTCAGAGCTTGGAAGAGCCTTCAGAGATCTGATCCAACCTCTGCATCCAAAATAAGAGAATGGTTGAGTCATTTTTTCACTTGATAGAAAATTGTACAGCCAATAAGAGTAATTTTCATTTAAGATTTTTCTCATAAGGAAGAATGCTTTGATGTGTTCTGACATAATGATGAACCCATGTCTTCAACTAATTCTCAGTGTATGTGAAAATCATATTTTCTAAGATAGAAAACATTTCTTTAATAAAACATTTGAAGATAAGTCTTATCGAAAATTGTTGGTTTTTTGTTGTTGTTGTTGTTGTTATTGTACAAAAGTAGAAATTATAGGTCTCTTGTTGCGAATTTATCATTTGCCAAGGATGGAGTAGGCAACGTGCTTTATTATACTGCTTGTCACAACTGGGGAAACTCCACTCGGCTGAATTTTAATTTTCCTCCCAGATCTATGGACAGAGCTTGGGTTTGTAGTAAAAAGGAATGTTCAAGAACATTTCGACACTGTTTTACTCACGCCCACCCTCTCTTGTCACCTGCTCACACTGGAGGCCTCCAGCCCCAGCCTTCTTTTTCACCAGAGCACGCCATTCCTGCAAAGACCTCCTTCGTCTCCTCTCATCCCACCAAGAAACGTTTCCTTGAAATATGCCGATAACATACCTGCCTGTTGTTTTAGGAGTCAGACTTGTTCAGGGATGTGGCCATAGTCTTCTCCCAAGAAGAATGGGAACAGCTGACACCTGCTCAGAGGGATTTGTACAGAGACGTGATGTTGGAAACCTATAGCAACCTGGTCTCACTGGGTAAGACGACCTGGTATATTAATCTGTGTGTTACCCTGGGCATATCTGTTCCTTTTCCATTTCCGGGTTCCTTTTGAGTGGTCAAAGAGCAGCTCCATGGGCTGACACTGCATCTCCCCCAACCCTCAGGTGACTGTCACATCTTTCTCTGGTCTCTCCTGCTCACTGACCAGGTCCTGGATCTGAATTCTGGGGCCCCACACCATAACCGGGTGGCGTGTTTTTTTCCACATGTCCAGGTCTTGCCATCTCCAAACCTGATGTGATCTCCTTCCTGGAGCAAGGCATGGAGCCCTGGATGGTAGAGAAAGCGGCGAGAGGAGGCCTGTGCCCAGGTGAGTGAGGCCTGTGTGGGAAGACAGAAGCCACCACAGAGAACCGTCTAGTGCATGGACGAGAAAACAGGACCTTTGAGGTAGAAAATTTTCCCTCCAAGATGCCAAACTCAGAGGTCAGGTCCCAGTTACCATCTTTCATAGCTTATCAGCAGCATTTCACAAAAGTGGTTGTTTCTTTCTTCCTGAGACATTTCTGTGTATTTGGGTCAGCACCACCTCCTCCTTAAACCATCTTCCGCCTCCTTTGATGGGATTTGCTCACTCTCTTTAAATGTTGGAGCCCTCCAGAGCTCAGTCTTGGGTTTCATCTTTCCCATTTTCACCCCCTAGGACCGCCTTAAGTACTCTTTGTACCTGTGTTGTCCAGTACGGAGCCACTGGCCCCATGTGGCCATTGTAATTTAAATTAGTCACAATTAAATACATTAAAAAGATCAGTAGCTCAGTTGCACTTGCCACATTTCAGAAGTTCAGTGGCCACTCTGTGGCTCGTGCCTCCTGTACTGGACAGTGCAGGTGCCGAACATTTCCATCACCTTCCGCTTTTCCTTTAAACTCCAGATACTGATATCCAGCTGCCTTCTCATCCTGTCCACTTCAGTTCACTGGCAACTTCGAACTTAACAAGTCCAGAAAGGAGTCCTTGATCCTCCCTAACAATTTGCTCTTCCCTCTTTCTTCCACACGGGGAGCCTGCTTCTCCCTCTGCTGCTCCCCCTGCTTGTGTGCTCACTCTCTCTCTCTGACAAAAAATAAATAAAATCTTTAAAAAAAAATAAAAGGAGAGAAGATAAGTGCTGCTGTGTAACCCAACGTCTTCACAGGTTCTGGGGATAAGGACATGGGCGTCTTTGGGAGCCCGTTATTCTGCCAGCCACGCCCGTGATGTCATTTTTGCTTTTGTTTTTGTCCTTTTAGTCTGACAGCCTCTGTTTGTTTGTTGGAGGGGCTGAGTTTTATTTACTTCTTAGATGTGTGGGTTTACATCATAATCAAGATGACCTCCCCCTTTGACATCATAAATGAGTCTCCTGTGATTTTTTCCGAGTATATTTATGGTGCTGTTTGCGATCCCTGTGGAGTTTATCCTGAGTGCAAGATGTGATTTTACACTATTTCCAGGTGGTTATCCATTTATTCAAACAGCATCTGTTCACTAATTTTATCTTTTCTCCGCCGATCTGCAATAGGCACCTTTACCATCTACTCTGTTGCCTCTGCATCTGTTTTGGACTCTTGGTTCTGTCTCATTAATCTCTTTGTCTAACTCTGTGTCCGACACCATACTGTTTTAATTATTGAAGGTTTTAAATATCTGGTAGACTAGTTCCTCCTCATTCTTGTTTTTCAGAATTTTCCTGGCTATACTCATTTATTTGTCCATCTGAGCTTTAAAATGAGAATATCTGGTTTAAAAAAAATCATGTAATTATTTTTACTTGAGACCACAACAAATTTTCAGACTGAGGAGAAAACTTATTTTTTTATTGATTTTTATCTACTTAAGAAAATGATAGGCTTTTCCCTTCATTTATGTCTACCCCCTTTTATTTATGTGGATCTTGTACATTTCTTATTAGGTTTATTCTTAGATATTATATATTTATTGCTGTCATTGAAAATGGGGCCTTTTTCATCCCTATTATATCCCAACCCTTGTTTTTCATATATGGCAAAAGCCATTCATATCTTGAGATTTAATTTTGTAGTTAACCCAGCTTACTGAATTTTCTTATTATTTATAACAGTTTTTTATGTAATACTCTTGAGCTTTCCAAGTAGTCGTATCATCTGCAAGTGGTGATAATCTTTTTGCATTTTTATAGCTCTTGGGTTTTTTTCCTTTTGCCTGATTAGGAAACTGATTATGTAGTACCCCGAACAACATTAACGGGGGTAGTTTACCTCCTAATCTTGTTCTTGACCTGAATAGGAATGTTTTTTGTGTCTTCTCAGGAAGCATAATTTCACATTTAGGAATGAAATAGAGATATTTTATTTGGTTAAAGCAGCAACCACGTTTTCATATTAAGTTTCCTTTTTGTAGTCTATGAAGTCTGGTATGAATAGATTTCCTAATGCTGAACTCCTAATACTGAATACTGAATCTAAACATTCAGATGTTGCATTTCTCAAGTCAGTTGTGATAATTTGTATTTTTCCTGGAAAATGCTCTTTTTAATTAAAAAAAAAATCACTGTAAAATATACATAACAAAATTCACCTTTTTAGCCATTTTAAAGTGTTTCGTAAATTGGCATTTAGTACGTTCACAGTGTTGTGCAATATTACCATTATCTAGTTTCAGAATATTGTTATCACTGTGTGGTTTTTCACCCCTGTTTTCTGGCATACTGCTCTTCAAACCCTTGGAGTCCCTGAGGTAATAAGTCTTGTATGCTGATGCGATGACTGTGGCTGGGGGCTGCTGGATAGCTTCAGGATGGGGGCTGGTTGAGAGAGAAACCAATTACGAATTTAGAGGGTTGGAACTCTCAGCTCCATCCCCCAAACTCTGGAGGGACTGGCGGTTGACTGAATCACCAAAGGGCAGTGACTTAATCAATCTTGCCTGTGTAATGAAGCTTCCATAAAAAAAATCCCTCAAGTACAGGGTTTGGAGAGTTTCTGGGTTGGCGAACACGTGGAGGTGCTGGGAGGGTGGTGTTCCTGGAGAGGGTGTAGCATCTCCACACCCCTCCCCCTACATCTTGTCCTCTGCATTTCTTTCGTCTGACTGATACTGATATATCCTCTGTAGTAAACTGGTAATCTAGTAAGTAGACCGTTTTCCTGAATTCTGTAAGCCATTCTGTCAAATGATTGAACCCCAGAAGGGATTGTGGGAACCTCCAGTTTATTGGGGTGGGGGGTGAAGGGAGCAGAGGTAGTCTGTGGCCTGAGCCCTTAACCTGTGGGATCTGATGCTGTCTGCAGAAAGACATTATGAAAATTGACTTAAATCTGTAGGACCCCCAATCAGTATCCAACAGAGTTGGAAAATTGCTTGGTGTGAGGGAGAAACCAACACACATTTTGTCACCAGAAGGGTCAGAAGGGAAGTAGGGATAGTGGAGTTTTGTTGAGAGGTGTGTTTAGTGTGTTTTTCCTAAGCACACCCCAGAGGAGAGCCCATACTCATTCAGTAGTCACTCCTCATGGCCCTCTCCCCCCAGCCCCTGGCAGCTGGTAATCTGCTTTCTGTCTCCGTGGAATTGCTTACTATGGCTATTTCACATAAATGGAATCATATAATATGTGGCCTTTGGAGTCTGGCTTCTTTCACTTAGCATGATGTCCTTAAGGTTAATCCATGTTGTAACATGTGACAGGATTTCCTTCCATTTTAAGGCACACAATTTTTTTATCCATTCATCTGTCAGTGGACATTTGGGTGGTTTCCACCTCTTGGCTATTGTGAATAAAGTTGCAAGAAACATGGGTGTGCGGGTGTCTCTTTCAGATTCTTCCAGTTCTTTGGGATATATAATCAAGTGGAATTGCTTTACCATATGGTAATTCTATTTTTAATTTTTTTAGAACTCTCCATACTGGGTTTTGTTGTTGTTTTGTTTTGTTTTTTAGTAATCTACACCTAACATGGGGCTTGAACTCATGACCCTGAGATCAAGTGTTGCATGCTCTTCCAAGTGAGCCAGCTAGGTGCCCCTGCATACTGTTTTCTTTCTTTCTTTCTTCCTTCCTTTTTTTTTTTTTTTTTTAAACATTTATTTATTTATTTTTAGAGAGAGAAAGCTCATGTGAGAGCTGGTGGGAGGGGCAGAGTGAGACTCTTTCAAGCAGACTCCCTGCTGAGCAAGGAACCTCATGCAGGGCTTGATCTCGCAGCCCATGAGATCACGACCTGAGCCAAAATCCAAGAGTTGGACGCTTAACCAACTGAGCCACCCAGGCGCCCCTCCATACTGTGTCTGTAGTGATTGCACCATTTTACATTCCCACCATCAGGGCACAATGGTTCCAGTTTCTCCAAATCCTCATCAACACCTGTTGTTTTCTGTTTTGTTTTGTTTTGATAGTGGCCAACCTAATGGCTTTGCAGCATTATCTCATTAGAAGTTTGCTTTGCATTTCTCTAATGATTAGTGATGTTGAGGGTGTTTTCATATGCTTCTTGGCCATTTGTATACCTTCTTTGGAGAAATGTCTATTCAAGTCCTTTGCCAATTTTTTAATAAGGTAGTTTTTTTGTTGTTGAATTATAGGAGTTCTTTATATATCCTGGATAGTAACCCCTTATCAGATATATGATTTAGAAATATTTTCTCCTATTCTGAAGGTTTACTTTTTTTTCTTTTTTTACACTTTTTTGATTGTTTCCTTTGATGCACAAAAGTTTTTAAGTTTAACGTAGTCTCATTTGTCAGTTTTTGCTTTTGTTGCCTGGGCCTTTAATGCCATATCTAAGAAATCATCGCCAAATGCAACGTCATGAAGTTTTCCCCCTGTGCTTTCTTCTAGGAACATAACATTTTTAGGTCTTACATTTAGGTCTTTAATCCATTTTGAGTTAATTTTTGTATATGGTGTAAGGTAAGGGTCCTGCTTCATTCTTTCGGATATCCAGTTTCTTCAGAACCATTTGTTAAAGCGACTGGCCTTTCCTCACTGTGTTATCTTGGCATCCTGTTGAATGCGTGGGGGTTATTTCTGGGCTCTCTGTTCTGTTCCAGTTGTCATATATCTGCCTTCCTGCCACTACCACACTGTTTTGATTACTGTGGCTTTGCAGCATGTTTTGAAATCGGGAAGTGTGAGACCTCCAACTTTGTTCTTTGTTTTCAAGATTATTTTGGCTGTTGGGATCCCTTGAGGCCCATATGAGGAAATAAAATATCTTGATGCTAAGACTATATGTAAGATTTTTAGACCTATTTCTTCGGTTATCCAAAGCAGTGACTTCTAATGCTAAATAATTAACTTTAAAATACTCTGCCAGTCCCTGGCAGGAAAACATTGAGTTAATACAGAAGACGTCACTATTCTTGTTGCTATTTTGCAACTTTATAGGGAGTTGAACGGAAGCCAGAAGTCAGAAAATTACGCCTGTCAGTACCATTTCTGGATGCTTACAACACAGCGTATAATTAGGGGTGGCTTAATTTAGATGTGTGTAAAAGGGCTCGTGTAATAAACAATACTATACTGTGCCATAAATCAGTACAACTGTGTCAGGTGTCTGTGCGAGAGAAATGGAACAAGTGGTGGTCTGGAGAGAGGAGTGTTTTTAGTGGCATGTCCTTAGAGGCAGCCAGGGTTCTTCCCACATTGCCCAAAAAGCAAGTAATGTGCCTTACTACCAAATTTCCATTTGGGCAGAGTAAACTGTTCCCAAACTACCCTTCTCTTTCTGCCAAGCTGGCTTTAAGTTCCATGTTCCACTGCAGTCTTTTGGTTGTCCTTTACAGGACTGCAGGCAGGTGTTGCTAACCGTTGAGTAGGTCAACCACCAGTTCACAGGTTGCCATCATGATGGCTGTATTTGGAATCTGGCTTACCAGAATGGACAGACCACAGTGAAGAGACCCAAAACCTTCCTTCTGAACAACCAAACATGGTGTCTGAAACAATGTCTGTACTTTGCGTCCTCTTCACGTAGTCTTGTTTTACAGCTTCATGTGGACGCACTGTGGTTCCACTACAAGGTTTTGAGATGACAGCGGCCTCATTCCCACAAAATCTGGTATTTCTTTCATAGACTCTTCATCATATTTTGTTGTCAAACTAATCTTTTATTCTAGTAGTTTGTGCTTAATACTTTCACAAATAACCAAGTGAATCATGTTGTGTGATATGCCACCATATGAAGCGGACCTGCTCCAGTAAGGTCTTCTTTGGTCATCTGTTTGCTACCCTTTTTTTTTTTTTTTAAAGATTTTATTTATTTATTTGTTTGTCAGAGAAAGAGTGAGCACAAGTGGGGTGGGGGGCAGCAGGCAGAGGAAGAAGCAGGCTCCCTCCTGAGCAAGGAGCCTGATGCAGGACTCAATCCTAGGACTCTGGGATCATGACCGGAGCCGAAGGCAGATGCTTAACTGACTGAGCCACTCAGGCACCCCCCGTCTACTACACTTTATAACCACATTCAGAAGCACCCATTTGCTTTCCCCATAGTTCTTTGCATTAAGCTGTAACCAATTCTTTATTAGTCAAATGGGATTGGTGGCTGTGGTTACAATAAAACAGGCCACTGCAACTGAAATCGTGTACTAAGTAAAATCAGGATCAAATACACCGCTCGACTTTTCCTTGCAGTTTGAATAGGCAGCAAAGAATGTTGCTCTCAAGAAGCCGCCCTCATTAAGTTGGGGCCCAATCCTCTAAACAAGGAACAGGGCCCTTCTTTTTCCAAGGTCACATTTAGGCAACGGAAAGTTCCAGGAGAGACTGGCTTAGTAGACACTGGGTCTAAGTCATGGTATTCAGTTGCACTTCAGAGCTAGAAAGCATCACAACAGAACAGCACAGCTGTGTTATTAAAACTTCCAGTGGACAGGTGAGACCAGCGCCTCCGTCCCACCACCTCCCCTGGCAAGCAGGTGCACCATCCTGTGCCTCTGGTCAGATGAAGATCCAGCCACCCTTCCCCATCGTTTTTAAAAATCCGCTTTATTGAGGCAGGATTTGTATTCAATAAAATGCGTGCATTTTAAGTACAATATTTTGATGAGTACGGACAAATGTATACACTTGTGTAACCATCGCCACAGACTAGAGAACATTTTCATCACCCTGAAAAGTTCCCTTATTCTCCTTCCCACACAATTGTTCATATACCCAGCCCCAGGCAACCAATGATTCCTTCTGTCACTCTAGATTATATTTGTGTTTTCTAGGGGTTCATAGAAACACTCATTTTTAAAAAACATGGTTCAGAGGTGATTCTGATCCACACTAACATTTTAGAACTACTCTTATAACCTCCCTCTGACTACTTCATCTCAATGTACGGTATTTCCACTGTCTGTTGTACTTACTCATTTTCTAATTGCCTAGCTGCATTCAAGAGCTTATAGGTGTAATCATGAGTCTAAGTTTTCTGGTTTTCATTATAGAAGTTCCTTTTTCTGGAAAAGGAAAAAAACACGTACTTGCTTTTTTTCCCCCCAGTATTGGAGTCCAGGTGTGATACCAACGTACCGTCTCCAGAGCAGCACACTTATGAAATACAGTCGCCACGGTGGGAGATAATGGAAGGACTTACTAGTTGCGGTCTTGAGTGCTCAAGGTTCCAAGATGATTGGGAATGCAGAAGCCAGTTTGACAGACAGCAGGGAAATCCAGAGGGACATTTGAGTCAAGTGATCATCAGTCATGAAGAAATACCCACTTTAAACCAACAAGCATCATTTCCTTTTTATCAGAAGATTCATCCTGGAGAAAAACCCTATGAATATAACGAATGTAGAAAAGACTTCTGGCAGGAGGACTTCCTTATTAATCATCGAGGAATTCATGCCAATGAGAAACCCTATAAATGTAAGGAATGTGGCAAGGCCTTTAAATATGGCTCACGACTAATTCAACATGAGAATATTCATTCTGGCAAGAAACCCTATGAATGTAATGAATGTGGAAAGGCCTTCAATTCCGGTTCAAATTTCATACAACATCAGAGAGTTCATACTGGTGAGAAACCTTACGAATGTAAGGATTGTGCAAAGGCCTTTAGTCGAAGCTCACAGCTGATTGAACATCAACGAATTCATACTGGTGAGAAACCCTATCAATGTAAGGAATGTGGCAAGGCCTTCAATAGGATCTCACATCTTAAAGTACATTATAGAATTCATACTGGTGAAAAACCCTATGCGTGCAAGGAATGTGGGAAGACCTTTAGTCATCGGTCCCAGCTGATTCAACATCAGACTATTCACACAGGCAAGAAACTCTATGAATGTAAGGAATGTGGGAAGGCCTTTAATCAAGGCTCAACTCTTATTAGACATCAGAGAATCCATACTGGTGAGAAACCCTATGAATGCAAGGCATGTGGGAAGGCCTTTAGGGTGAGCTCACAACTTAAGCAACACCAGAGAATTCACACTGGAGAGAAACCCTACCAATGTAGGGTATGCGGTAGGGCTTTCAAACGGGTCTCACATCTTACTGTACATTACAGAATTCATACGGGCGAGAAGCCATATGAGTGTAAGGAATGTGGGAAGGCCTTCAGTCATTGCTCACAACTGATTCAACATCAGGTAATTCATGCTGAGGAAAAGCCCTGTGAATATAAGGAATGTGGGAGGACTTTACGTCATGATTCAACTACTGTTCAACATCAGAGAATGCATAATAGAGAAACACAAGTGAATATAGTAAATGTGGAAAAGCCTTCCATCAGCACTTATCCTTTACTAATCATCAGAGAATTTATGTTAGCAAGCAACCGTCTGAATGGAAGTAATGGGGAGAGCCCATTAGCCTAGGCTAGTCACAACTTAGTCCTCCTATTTTGGAGAAAGACTTGAAGAATGTAATGCAAATGGGAACGCCTTCATTCAAGCTATTCTTTATCCTAAGTCATAAGATTCATAATGAAAAATGTTACGGATATAAATTGTTTAGACCATGATTATCAAAAAGGCAAGAAAAGAATTTTGTCTCTAACACATTACGGGATCCCATTTTCTAACCACACCATGACAATTTTAACAACAGCCAAAAGTTTTAATTTTCTTGGCAATCAAAAAGAAAACCCAACCAGATTACTCTTGGTTTCAACTTTTTTTTTTTTTTAAGTAGGCACCACGCCCAATGTGGGCCTCAAACTCACAACCTTGAGGTCAAGAGTCACATGCTCTACCAACTGAGCCAGCCGGGCACCCCATTGTTCTTGGGTTAATAAAGAAATAAATCCTGCAATTTATCATGCATGGTAATGAAAAAGAATGACGAGAGATTTACGTTCCAGGAGTTGTAGGATGTGGCTGAAGTTACTCAGAAGAATTTTTATGGCTTTTAAATGCATGCAGAGCATGAAAACCATAAAGATGATTCTCAAATGTATTAAATGTACTATTCAAGAAGCCAGAAAAGACAATACCAAACACGGAAGTGATGAAAGAACAAATTGATACAAAATAAAAAGAGAAAATAACGAAATTAGAAAGTGGTTATCTTACAATAATCTCAGCTTTTATTTCTTCCTGACCCAAGAATAAACAAAATTTAAGATAATGCTGCTCAATTTCCATGTTGTTTTAGATTATCTTTCATCACTTCTGTCACAAACAGAAGGGGCTGGTTGCCTACATAGCGGCCATACCTGATTCCCCTTCCTACTGGCAGCGTCTGTGTCTTGCCTTAGACTCTGAAGATGATCAGATGCTAACTTTGCAGCCTCTTCCGCAGCTCAGGGTGGCTCACATGTTCCAGGGTAAGGCCAGTATGTTCTGGGGATCTGCAGGGGCTTCTGGGAAAGATTTTCCTCATTCAGAAGAGAGAGATCTATTAGGAAGACTCCCTCTCCTCTCATCTGCTTTTAAACATTCTCCTATGAGAACATAATGCCTGGAGCTGTTGTGGCCATGTTGGAACCAAAAGGAGAACACCAAGGACCTCAGAGAAGCTGACCCAGAGCTACCAAGCCAATTCTGGAACTGTCTCTGTGAAGCCTCGTTATGTAAGAAAAATAAACCTTTATTGCTGAAATTACTTTTAGTTGGATATTTTGTAAACTTGTAGCCAAAATCATCCTAAATTATGTAACTTCAAATCTTATTTTACTATGATTGGTAAATGTCACCTGAAAAATAACTTTTTTGAATTTGACATTTCTCTTGGTGGCTAAATACAGGATTGATTTTTGTATATATTCTGTAATGTTGAAAAAGAATATATATTCTGCTTTTCTTGGGTACAAGAGTCTGTTTAAGCCAGTGGATTTTAATGATAAAATTCTCCAGGTTCTTATATAATTTGGCACACTGGATCAGAATTTCCTAAAACGAATTTTTTAAACCAAAATCTTGAATTTTCAGAGATTTTTACTTTTTAATTTACATTGCTTGATTTTCAAAGACCTACAACTTAACCCCTGTTGATCATACTTTTTATCGTTATATAATATCCTATTGTGCCAGGTGTAGGGGTTGACAAACTAAATCTGGCCTGCTGCCTGTTTTATAAATAAAGCTTTATTGGAACACAGCCATGCTCATTTATTTACACATCGTCTACTGCTTTTGCACTACAACAGCAGAACTGAGTGTTTGCAACAAAAACTATATCCATAAAGTCTATATTGACTGGCCCTTTAGATAAAAGGTTTGCCAACCCTGGCCTAGTGTAATCCTTTTGGCATTTTATTTCCATACTGGGTAACGCTACTAACGACTTGTCTTTGTTTACCTGGTATATTTTTGTTCATCCCTTTATTCTCAACCACCGTCATTTCAGTTATTTCTTAAAACTGAAAGAAAACATAGAGCTGATTTTTAAAGATTCAAAATACGAAATTTTTATAAAATTCACATTTTGGCATAATTCAGCTTCATCTCTTTCGTTTTACATTGTATGTCCTATTTGTGGTGTTTTGGTCTTTCCCTTTCCTTATGTTGGCTGATCATGTCCCCTTTTGCTAAATTGGAACTTCCGACTGTGCTTAGGGTAGTGGTTATCTCCCCGTTCGTAATCATTATTTGGGCAGAATGAGAGCAGTATTTTACTTTCTCATCCACCATTGATTTCCTTTGCCAGTCTCCTCCAAGAAGAGAGCACTCGTGCTTTCTCTTTCCTGCACAGCTTATTCTTTCACATTTCCTCCATTTCACTAACGTAATATAAACTTAATCCAAAGCTTTTAGTTTCGCCCTTACTTCATTTATTTGATGCTTAGATTACTTAGTGCCAGACCCACTGAGGATTTCCATTTAGGGGCGCCTGGGTGGCACAGCGGTTAAGCGTCTGCCTTCGGCTCAGGGCGTGATCCCAGCGTTATGGGATCAAGCCCCGCATCAGGCTCCTCTGCTATGAGCCTGCTTCTTCCTCTCCCACTCCCCCTGCTTGTGTTCCCTCTCTCGCTGGCTGTCTCTGTCTCTGTCGAATAAATAAATAAAATCTTAAAAAAAAAAGATTTCCATTTAAATTTAAATATACTCATGTAGGGGAGCCTGGGTGGCTCAGTCAGTTAAGCATCTGCCTTCAGCTTAGGTCACGATCTCAGGGTCCTGGGACCAAGCCCCGCATCGGGCTCCCTGCTCAGCGGGGAGTCTGCTTCTCCCTCTCTGCAAGCTCTCAAATAAAATCTTTAAAAAATTTTTTAAAAATACTCAGGGAAAGTAACATTCATTGCTGGCCGCTGTTTTCGTCTTTTTTTCTCTGTCTTGTGGTGACAGTTTTATTTCAAATGCTATTTGGTTAGACTATTTTATTGAGTAGTTCTAATTCTCAACAAATGGTATATACATGGTATTCTCTGAATCCTTATATGTCCAGAAAGATTTCTTAGACCCTCACAAATTATACTTCTGTTTGGTAGAACCTTCTTGGATTACAGTTTTGTCTCAGTAATCTGATTTTTCTTACCTCATGTAGGTGTATTTGTTTCCTTTTGCTGCAGTAACAAGTTAATAAAAACAACACATTTATCGTTGGGAGGTCAGAAGTCTGAAATAGGTCTCACTGGGCCAAAACCAAGGTGTTGATGGGGACGTGTTCTCTTCTGGAGACTGGGAGGGAACCACTTTTTTAGCTTCTAGAGGCTGCCTGCACTCCTCGGTGTGGCCCCTTTCCGTCCTCAATGCTGCCATAGCTTGTTGACTCTTTCTCACGTTGCATCGTTCTGATACTGATTCTTTGGCCTCTTTCACCTTTAAGGATCCTTGTGATTATACTGGGCTCCTGTGGACAATCCAGGATAATCTTAAATTCAGCTAATTAACAATCCTAAATCTACCTGCAACCTAATTCCCCTTTGCTACTAACAACAGGTTCCTGGGGTTAGGACAGAGACATCTTTGGGGGGGTGTCATTCTGCCTACCATAGTAACTGCTTCTGTCCTGGCATTTGGCAAGAGTTTCTAGCCTTAGGATTCAGGAACTTAAGTAGATATGCTTAGATAGTCCCATGTCTTTTTTCTTTAGCTCAAGAAAATTTTCTTCTAAATATTAATTAGGACTTCTCAATTCTTCTATTTAATTCCTATTTTGAAACATAAAAATTAATTAATTAATTTATTTATTTATTTAAGAGTGCAAGCCTGCACACAAAGTGCAAGCAGGGGAAGGAGGAGGGGAGGGAAAAGATGCAGGGGTCAATCTCATGACCCTGAGATCATGACCTGAGCTAAAGATGCTTAACCGACTGAGCCACCCAGGTGTCTCAATTAAAATTATAATCATGCAGGGCATGTAACATGGGAGGAGCAGAATTTGGGGGTGGGGGACATTTCAGAAGTCTGTCCATATTGCTCAGTATTTTCATGAACACTGGAAGGCTGGCACAAGATGAGGGAAGAAGAGAATTGCGACCTGTCCTTCCAGGAGGCAAGCCTGACCTTTCATATTTTTTTCTTCCCTCCTTGGTTCTGCCTTCTCAGGACTCACCCTTCCCCAGGAGAGGAACCTGGAGGAGGATTCAATGGTCCTTGCTATTCTGAAAGCCATGGCCTAGGTGAGTCATGCTTTCTTTCTCCTTCCTCAAATTGTGCTCATTTTATGTGAATGTAGGAAAATTTCCTGGGATTTCCTGCCCAAGTCTCCCCCATGCACAAAAGGCTCAAACAGCCCTAAGCTCTTGCTAAGAATCCCTCTCTCTCTGACCTGGGTTCATGTGTTCACATCTCCTATGGACTCAGTTTTCCAGGAGCAAGAAATGCGTTGCTTCAGTGAAACATGAAAGACCTATGTGAAATATGATTGAATGGACTAATCAGTGTTTAAAGGAACCACACATAATAATGCTTTAATGGTCATCTACAGACCAGGGTTTCCCAGCTAGACAAGATGGGCAGTGGTGGTGGTTGGTCTCTGCTTTGGTCTGAATGTGTTCCCCCAATTCATATGTGATGGTATTTGGAGGTGGGACCTTTACCTAAGTGACTAGGTCAGGATGAATGGGATTAGTGTCCCTATAAGAGTCTCCAGAGCCATCCCTTTCCCTCTTCCACCACATGAGGATGTAATGTGAAGTTGGCCATCTGCAACCTGTGAGAGGGCCTTCACCAAAGCCCAGTCACGCTGCCACCTTGATCTTGGACTTCCAGCCTCCATAAACTGTAAGAAACAAACTTCTGTTGTAAATAAGCCACCCAAACTAGGATACTTTGTTACAGCAAACAGAACAGATGAAGATGGGTCTCAGCCTCAGGATGTAATGATAGTGCTTTTTCAGACCTTTTGAATTGGGGGTGGCGTTGGGAATTTGGTTATAGAATCTGAGACATTGCCCAGCAGTCCCTCCAGATGGATGACCCAAGGTCATATCTGATGGTGAGCCACATGTGTGGGTAGAGGGCCACATCTGTGTGAGCCTGGATTATCCCCCATCAGCATTCTGTTGCTCTGGAACAAGGAAAAATCACACCTGGGGATGGGCTGGGTGAGAGTAGCCAGAGTGCATGAGGGGCCGAAAATCATAAACCAGCAGAGCTAGGAATGTCCCTAAAGATACCTCAAGTGACCCAAAGTTAGAGAAAGGTAGAGTCACTTAGTGCAGTGTCACGGGAAAGTGTGCAGCTAATAAAAGTCAATCTGTATTACGGAAGTTGACGTAGTGAGGAAAGGTGACATTCAGACAGTGATGAACACAACTCTCAGAATTCCTAACAGAGGCTCTCTTAACCATTTTGCAATGATTCCAGGAAAAAGAAAAGTCTCTAGCTCAGGATTTCTCAAGCTCACTACTGGTATTTTAGGCTTAGAATTCTTCGTTGTGCTGTCTTATACGTTGGTGAACGGTGAGCAGCATCTCTGGTCTCTGCCCACTAGGGGCTAGTAGCATCCCCTCTCCCAGGGGTGCTAACCAGAATGTCTGCAGGTGTCGCCAGCTGTCTTCCGGGGGTGCTGAATTGCCCCTAAGAACCATTTCTCTCGTTTGAATTTTCCTGAAACATTATGAAAGCATTCACACACTTAAAAAATATATCACTGTTTCCATAGTCACTGCCTAATTTCTGAACAGAAGGAATAAAGGCAATTCAGACATACTAAGAAGTTGTACATTGAACTTCCACAGTTTAATTTATTGGGAAACCACTGAACTTGAGTTCTTTTTGTTCCTTGAAGTATCTTTTGATGGACATGTCTCCCTTTATGAAGGAAGTTGTGCTGCTCTCAATAGAAATATCAAGTCCGGCCCTTCCCTTGAATTGCCACAATTTCCTTGCCATGCTCGCTGGCTTCAGCTCTGCAACGTCCTTTTCATCCTTCTGTTTTTCTAGTCCTAAATACTTACTTCAATGGCACACACTCTCAGTTTGTTGTTTCAAGGGTCAGTGATGTTTAGGGATGTGGCGAGTCTTCTCAGGTTGAGTGGGGCAGGCCGGACCCTGCTAGGATTTGTGCAGAGATGGAATGCTGGAGAACTTGAGCAGCTTCATCTCTAGGTAGGATGTTAGTGCCCCTGGAAGGCTGAAATGTGGCCACTGGAGTACCTGCTGCCTTCGGTGTGAATTTCTGAGGCGCCTTTCAAGACTCTTGAGGGGGTGTCTCCGATATGAATTCTGCATGAATTTGTGACTCTGCTGCATTTCTTCTTGGGTACACAGGTTTTTCAGTTTCCAAACCAAATGTGATCTCCTTACTGGAACAAGGGAAGGAACCCCGGTTGGCAGAAAGAGATGTGACAGGAAGCCCGTGTGAGGTGAGTGAAGGATGATTAAGAAGGGCAGCGGCGCTGTAGGTAATGGCCCAGAAGGTCCCATCAGAGTCCCTAATGGTCACAACAGGGCAGTACTCCCATCAGCGTGAGCTCCTGGAGGGGCCTCTCCCGTACTCACACACAGCACTCCCTGTGCCTGTCTCCATTCAAAGAGGAAGGCGCTTTCTTTGAAGGACAACTTTACCTACCCAGGGAACATTATTTCTTCCCAGTTTCTCCCCCATTCTTTTTTTAATAGTAGGATCATTATTTCCATCCAAAACTGTTTCTAAAAATAGTTTATTTTGGTTACTGCCCAGTCATTTTTCCTTTGACGTGTTTTTCCAGATTCAGCTTTTGTACATTCTTTTTGGGGCCCTTTCCTTTTTTAGAGAGGGATGGGAAGGGGCAGAGAGAGAGAGAGAGAGAGAGAATCTTAAGCAGGCTCCATGCCCAGGGTAGAGCCTGACACAGGGCTCGATCTCACCACCCTGAGATCATGACCTGGGCTGAAACTAAGAGTTGGATGTTGAACTGACTGAGCCACCCAAGTGCCCCCACTCTCCTCTTTTCAGCCTCATCCCCACTGCCTCTGTAGTTTACCAATCTCGTTATTTTCCATTCTTTTTCTTCCAGTATTTCTTGTGTACAAATGAGCAGATACCTGTATATTTTCTTATATATCCTTTCTTATAGAAAAAGGGCCACATATTCTATGTATTCTTTTGCACTTAGCTTTTTTCACCCAAGAATATATCTTGGAAATTCCTTATAATTTCAAGATTTTCTTTGCATTCTCGTATGCAGCTGCATAACACTTTGTGTCGACGTACCCTAGTTTATTGAACCACTCTCCTATATGTGGGTGTTTAGACTGTTGTCAGTAGTTTAGAATTATGGTCATGCTGTAACGAATAGTCTTGTGCATATGTATTTTCACGTTGTTGGAAGTATATCATCAGGATAGATTCCTAGATGTGGGATTTTGGTAGGCAAGACTCATGCTTTGTAAATATCATACTAGGAAATTGCCTAACAAGTATTCCCAAGGGCTGTTTCATTTTCTAGAGGATTTGTACCCTTGTTTGACTTACTGTACACTATTAATTCGGACTTAGACTCATGCAGTTAGCTTGTTAACTTGGACATTGCTGGCCAGCAGAAAAAATAGCAGAAAATGCTGATTTTCAGACTCAGTATGACATTAACCAGCTTTTGATGTATTTCAGCATCTCTTTGTGCTTGTGCGTTCATTTATCGACTTCTCCTTTGAAGCAGCTTTGCTGTCATGCCGGTTCTTTATTAAGGAGTTAAATAATTCTGACCAACCCTATGAATGCAAGCAATATGGGAAGGCCTTCCATCACTGTCCTGATCTTCCTCAACATCATAGAATTCACACGGGGAAAGACCCTATGCATGTGAAGAATGTGGAAAGGCCTTTAGTCCTGTTTCACTCTTTACCCAACATCAGAGAATTCATACTGGTGAGAAAACTTGCGAATATAAGGATTGTTAAAAAAAAAAAAAAGCTGTAATTGGCTCTCAAAACTTAATGTACATCATAGAGCTCATAGTGGGGGGGGGGAATTCTATCAATATACTGAATGTGCAAAAGCTTTTAGTCACTTCTCATTAATTATTCAACATGAGAGAATTCATACTGGAGAAAAACCCTGACTGTAAGGAATACAGAAAGGCCTTTACAGGTATCCCACAACTTAATGAACATCAAATTATCCATACCAGTGAGAAGTCATATAAATGTAATGAACATGGAAAGGCCTTCAGTCATCATTCATATCTCCCTCAAATCAGAGGATCCATACTGGTGAGACACCTTATAAATATAAGGTTTGTAGGAAGGCCTTTATAAGCAGGGCTCACAACTTCATCATCACCAGAGAATTCAGACTAGTGAGAAACCATATAAATGTAATGAAAGTAATGAAAACTTTTAGTTGTATTTCACAATTTAATGAATATATTACCAACTATACTGGTGAGAACCCATATCAATGTACTGAATGTGGAAGAGCTTTTAGTCGCTTAACACTAGTTATTCAATGTCAGAAAGTTCATACTGGTGAAAAGCCCTATGTATGTAAGGAACGTGAGAAAGCCTTTGGTCAGTGTTCACAACTTAGTCAGCATCATTCTTTAGGTATGGAAGGCCTTCAGATACTGTCATCTTCCTCAACCTTACGGAATTCATGCTACAGAAAATTCCTATAAATAAGTGAAGGAAAGACTTCACTAGTTTTGTCTCTCAAGGAATGTTAAATAATTTATAATTATGTATAACCTTGTACAATGTGGAAATGCTTTTTGGTTCAACTCATGTTACATTTAACAGTGGATTCAGACCATCACATTCATCACTAAAGGCCACATTAAAATGGTAATGTAGAGAAGTTCCCCGATACCACCTATCAATTATTATTTATTGGAAAATTCACACTGGAAAGCAACCATGTAAGTGGAGAAATTTTGGAAACCCATTACCTTAAGCTAACTCTAATTTACATAAAAGGATGCACATGGGAAAGTAACCCTTTAAATGCCATATATGTGGGAATTTCTTTAGGCGTGAGGATCCTTTATTATTTTTAAAGATTTTATTTATTTGACAGCACAAGCAGGGAAAGTGCCAGGGGGAGAGCAGGAAGCAGACCCCCACTGCTGAGCAGGGAGCCCAATGGGGGGCTCGATCCCAGGACCCCAGGACCATGACCCGAGACAAAGGCAGCTTAACCGACTGAGCCACCCAGGTACCCCTAATTGTGAATAATTATGTGTGAAAGAGATTTCTAATACATGAACATTATTCCTTCCCAGTGTCATATTTTTATATTAATATACACTTTGACATGCTTACAAATGGTATACTAATTTAGTGTTTTTCAGTATTTATTCAATATTGTAATATAGTCCTTCCTTACAATTTTATGGATGCTAATGGGTATCATGGTATCTCATTGTGGTTTTAATCTGCATTTCCTTAATGACTAATGATACTGAGCGTGTTTTCATGGGCCTATTTGCCATTACTTAATCTTTAGTGAAGTATCTGCTCAAATCTGTTACCCATTTATAAATTGGTTTGTCTGCCTTCTTTTTAGTTTTGAGTGTTCTGTATATATTCCAATACAAGTACCTATTTGCATATGCGATATGTAAATAATTTTCTCTAGGCTGTTGTCTTTTCATTATCTTAGTTGTGTTTTTTGAGGGGTAGAAATTCTTAATGTTTTTAAATAGGCTCCACACCCAGTGCAGAGCCTAACATGGGGCCTGAACCTGTGACCCTGAGATCAAGACCTGAACTGAGATCAAGAGTCAGACACTCAGCCAACTGAGCCACTCAGGCACCCCAGAAATCCTGAATTTTGATGAGGTTATATTTACATTTTTACAGTTTATGGTGAAATATCAAAGAAATCTTTGCCTAACCGAAGGTCACAAATACTTTCTCCTGGAAGTTTTGTAGTTTTAGGTTTTACATTTAGCTCTATTTAGGAGTTAATTTTTATATATGGTGCAAGAGAGAGATCAAAGTTGTTGTTTTCATATAAATATCCTGTTGTTCCAGCACTAATTGAAAAAACACTTTTCGTTCTCTAATGAATTGCCCTTCCTTTTTTCCCCCAAATCAGTGGACATGCATGTACTGATTTATTTCTGGACTCTGTCTCATTAATCTCTTTTTCTGTCTCTATGCCAATAATTGTCTTGGTTACTGTAGCTTTTGCATTTCCCTGTGAATTGTGGAATCAGCTTGTTGAATTCTATTTTAAAGCCTACAGGGATTTTGATTGAGATGGTGCTGAACATATAAATGAATTTTGGTGAGAAGTGATGTCTTAATAATGAGATTTCCAATGCATGAACGTAACATACCTATTTCTTCAATATTTCTCTCAACTGTGTTTTGTAGTTCTTAGTGTACAGATTAAGTACTTCATATTTTTGGTGCTATTAGTGGTATTTTAGTATCAATTTTGAATTTTTCAGTGCTAGTATATAGAAATGTGATTGGTTTTTATATACTCATAATGTTCAACCTTGCCAAACTCACTTAGCTCTAAAGTAACTTTCTGTATAATACATAGGACTTTCTACATGATCATGCCATCTACAAATAGTTTTACTGCTTCCTTTCCAATCTGCCTTCTGTTTTTTCCTCACCTTATTGCACTGGTGAAAACCTCCAGGACAATGTTTAATACAAGCAGTGAGAGCAGACTTCCTTGTCTTTTTCTTAATCTTAGGAGATAAGCATCCACAAATATGATGTTGGCTATACACTGTTTTAGTCGGCTTGAGTGACTATGACAACATGCCTGACTGAGTGGCTTAAAAAACAAACGTTTCTCACAGTTGTGGAGTTGGTAAGTCCAAGATCAAGGTGCCAGCAGATGTGGTGTCTGATGAGCCAGGTCCTACGCTCTTTTGCTGTCTAAATCCATCTCCTCTTGTAGTAGGCCTTGGAGTTGTACATATGACTTTCTTGTTTCTCCTCCTATCAGCTAATCCATCCTGGATTCTCTGCTATCCATAGGCAATCCATTTCTCCCGTTCCTAGGGCTCTATCACCAGAGTATGTGGTGTGTATGTATATATGGGAATGAAATACACATTCATCTCAGGTCCTGAGTTTCATCTACTGAAACCCGGTTACACATTTCCAGCTTATGGTTCAAGCTACAGCTCAACTCTAAATGATTCCTTAATAAATGCATCACAAATGTGCTTCATTTCCTCTCTTTCTATCAACTTAAGTATCACCAAGATTCAAAACTAAAACTATATTCACTCTTAGACATCAAAACAACCAATTTAGGTCCTTCTAATGAAACTTTCTGGTTTGCGCAGATAATGGAAGCAAGTCTTAGTTCCTGCACTCAAAAGTAAAACTGAAAGTTTCTATACTTTTATTTTTTAAAAAGATTTTATTTGAGAGAGCGAGCATGCGAGAGAGCACAATCGGGGGAGCAGCAGAGGGAGAGGGAGAAGCAGGTTACCTGATGAGCAGGGAGCCCGACGTGGGGCTCGGTCCCCTGAGCCAAGGGCAGGTGCTTAATGACTGAGCCACCCAGGTGCCCCAAAAGTTTCTATACTTTTAAACAAACTCAGGAAAGAATTAACATAGCAAGCCTGGGAATGCTCTCCTTAGAAAGTCCTGCTTACAAAGTTGGCCCTCGATGTTCTCTAGCAACTTGGTTTTGGGGAGAATTCCTGCCATTCCTAGCCTAAAAGTGTCTCCCTGCACCTACATTATTTGTGTGAATGTAGCTTATGCAAAATACCTATCATATAAGACTCTGGAATTTTAGCATGTGCTAAAATAGGCAGAGAGAACCTTTGTGACCAGCTTCCAATAAAACCCTTGGGCAGTGAATCTCTATTGCTGTCCAGCCAACATCTCATACATATGTTACAACTTTTGCCTATTAGAATTCAGCACATCCTGTGTGACGCTTGTACCTAGTTTCCTCCAGACTTTGCCCCATGAGCCTTTTCTCTTTGCCGATTTTGCTTTTTATCCTTTGCTAAAATAAATCTTAGCTGTTGTGCAGTAAAGAGTTTAATCTTTCCCAAAGAGATCTAGCCCTAGCCCTCGGCTCCTGGGAGGTAATCTGACTCCTTGAAATGTCATGCCTGATAAAAGTATCTCTGTTTGTGTAGGAAACTTGATCCACAGAGATAGTCAAACAATGTGATTGATTGGGGCTTTGTATCATCACATCAGTGTGACCTCCATAGGGCCTAGAGACTGAGGTGAGCCACATAAGCAACCCACCATATCTTTGACAGTGCCCCAATAAAGAGTGGATGCCTGAGGTCAGGTAACCTTCTCTGGATGGCCATATTCTGCATATCATCACATGCTGTTACTGGGAGGAATTTATACTTTCCATGACTCCACTGTTGTAGGACAAGTGGAAGCCTTGCATCTACAATTCTCCTGAACTCTGCCCCATCAGTCTCTTCACTTGGCTGATTTTAATATGTATCCTTTCATAAACGATAACCATGAGTAGAAGGTTTTTTAAATTAAGTTCTGAGTCCTTCTAGTGAATTATCAAACCTGAGGGTGATCTTGGGGATCCCTGAATGTACAATTTGTACCAGAAATGAGGGTGCTCTTCGGGACTACTCCCTAACTTTGCAGATGTGAGTGTAACTTTATGCTGAGTCCTGTGACGACTACTAGTGAGTCATCAAACCTGGAGGTCATCTTGGGGACCTGTAACACTTGGCCAGTTTTTAAAGAAGAATAAATGTTTGTTAGTGAATAACTGATCAATTAATACATCCATTTGGACAATCAGACAACTATACAGGTCATTTTACAATAAAGAAAAAGTAGTAGCAAAGAGTATGTTTCATAAAAATATAGAGCCTTATACAAGACCAAAGAAATAAGGATGAGCTGGTCAGGAACAGGATCAGGAGTTAAAAAGAACCTTACCAAAGATTAATGAAGAAAGACACACCTATAGTTTCTGAGGCTGTAGGCATTTATAAAGGTCGATATGAACGTTGGGTAATCGCAGAAGATGGCTAGTATTCCTGTAAGAACTCAAATTCAAGAAGCCTCAATTTCTGCATATGCTTCAAACATCTGAAAAGAGCATCTTTCATATCCTAAAGGGGCTGCCCTCTACAATCAGCTGGCCTGTGGTATTCATGGCTTACCCCTACCTGGTTCCTCTTATGCTTCTGGCATTGGGCCTCTCATCTCNNNTTTCCCTATCATGCAGGGCAGTTTCCCATCTAATAGTGAAACTACATCAGACTGATAAATGAAAGACCTATGAAAATAGTGAGAAAGAATTGGCCATGCTGTTGTTACTTAAGTGTTTTGACACAGCCACATTGTAATAAGGACAGAGGCCATTATAAAACAAGAAAAGTCTTGGTAAATATCTGGCAGATGGGATAAAGAAAGCTGCTCACCAGAGCCTCACCAAAGATTCCCAGTAGAACAGGAAGACACATCCAAGATCAGATGCTGAATTAAGGATTGGATGCACTTACCCACCCAAATCAAATACTGATAATTCTCCAACATCACAGTAACGTACAAGTCTCTTTGAGCAGGGTTCAGTAATGCCCATTCTTCCTTGGAGAAGCCAATGACCACATCTTTGAACTTCACTGATCCCTGAAATGACACACACTTTCTTAAAAGAGCCTAATTAAATAACAGGAAATTGGGAGGCATGGAAAGGTGATCAGAAATCTGTGTCTCTTAAGAGCAGCTTAGCTAAATCACTAAAGGGCAATACTGTGACATACTATCTGTTCATTAAAATTCGGGTGCAGAAAAATATTTAATGATAAGGGAAAAGTTCAAGATAAACAGGGTGATTAAAAAGAACTGAATACCTACCACAGTTGTTTCTAGAATCCTACATATGCATAATATGAACACACCCAGACTCTGCTGAAAGCCACTTGTGATCAATTCTACTTTAGGCAATCTAAAGCGGATTATGTTTAGTGGATCCCCAGGAAGACTATCAGGTTAATTTACTCTTTTTGCCAAAATGAAATGCAGTCTCCCTTTCCTTGAATCTGGGTTGGGCTTCCAACTTGCTTTAATCAACAGAATGTGACAGAAGCGACACCGTGCCAGCTCCAGGTCAGAAACTAAGAAGGCTGTTTTACCCTCATGGAAGCTCAGGGAAGGAGTCCAGCCATCCCACTGGAAAGGCCAGTAAGAGGCCAAATTAAGAGGGACAGGTTCTGAGACTACACAAAATAAAGAGATGGCCTGAAAGTCTTCCTTTCCAACAGTCCGTAGATACCGACGGACATATAGGACTTCCCGTTAGGTACCACACTTTGAATGAAGAGGCCATCTAGAGTATTCCAAGCCAGCAGGTATCAAATAACAGGTAAATCATTCCTATCCTGCCCAGTTTGAACTCCTCAGCCCCAGAAACATATGAAATAATAAAACGGTCCTTGCTCTAGCAACTACTACATTTTAGGTAGAGTTTGTTATGTAGCAACAAACGTTGAAGACATTTAAAAAGAAAACCTCTGGCCCCAAATGGTGTCACTTAGGCTAAGTCACCAAATCGGGGCTTAATAACTAACTTAAATGCACTTTCCTCCTCTCCCAGAAATGTAGTCTTGACCTGTCAGGCAGGAACTTTCTGGTCACCACCAGTAATCTGTCACATGGGCCCTCTATCCCCCAAAGGAAGAAGAGATAATCCACCTAATAAGACCTCCTGCCCTTCCCCCAAAGGAGGATGACCCTGCCTGGAACAACCCTTTCTTTTCCTTTGCTAATAACTTTCTCAACCCACCCCCCCTTCCAATAAAAACCTTCCATATTGTAGCGCTCCTCAGTGCTCCCTGTACTCGCTAGTTTGCTGCCAGATTCATGAATCGTTTAACAAGGTCAATTAGATCTTCAATCTCCTCGGTCGAATTTTGTTTTTCAACAGTGCCTCCGAAACTGGAGCGGACGTGTCCCCTCATCCGCCTCCATCCGAGCCTGCCACAGGAGCAAGGAGTTCCGTTCCACCTTCCGCTGCTTACGGAGAACGAGTCAGGGAAGGGCAGAGGATGCCGAGCTTATAGCTTAGTCTTCCTTTCCAACAGTCCGAGGCTTCGTTAAATCCTCACAACGATGGTTCACCGTGGTTTCAATCAGCTGTAACTGCCCCGCACGGTCCTCTCCACGTACACGTCCACCGCACCGTCTGCTTGGACCAGTATCACAGAAAGTCAACACTTAGGACATTTTACGGTACTGAACATGGAATGAAAGGATCTGAGCCCCGGCCGCCCCGCCCAAGCTTCATACCGGTCCTGGCAACACGCGGGGGTGGTGAAACCACCACCAAGCGAGGAGAAGTCATGCACCCCACCAAGGTCTCCCAGGTTCCGGGCCGACCGGAAGTATCCCTTCACAACCTGGCAACGCCCTCGTGCCGCGGTGGCTTCTGGGTGTCCTCTAAGCCGCGGTGTGCGCATGCGTGTTTCCACGGCCGTGGTCCCTGACTCAGGAACGCGCCGCGGTTCTGGCCAGCCAGAGGCTGACCTTCAGTAGTGAGGGGCTGATGTAGAGCCGGGAATGCCTGGGCTGGTAAACGAGCCAGAAGTCCTTATCCAAAAAAAGCGTGGTCTCCTCTCCCCGTGTCTCGGGGCTGGCATGGGTGGAAAGAAAAGTTTTCGCGGAGGAGAACGCGCGTGCGTACTGGCGACAGCAGAGGCGGGGCCTCGGGTCACTGCGTCTCCGGGGTGTGCGCTGGGAGGGAACACGCATGCGTGCGGTAGTGGGGTGGTGCGGGGGGTGTTGCTGCGCAGGCGGTCGGAGTACCACGCAGTTGCTCGCAGGAGTGGTAAAGGAGTTCTGGAGTCGCAGGTAGGGCCTTCGGCGGCTGTGGGGCAGGCACTCTGGGGGACCGTCGGAGTGACGGGTACGGGTGGTTGCTGAGGGGTGTGGGACCGGGGGTCCACGCGCTGGGTGGCTCTCCGTGTGGCCGCGGAGGCGCCAGTGTGGGTGTTGCGGGGACCACTTTTGGAGCTCCAGAGACGCTGTGTCGCTCACCGTTCATCTTTCGGAGCTCCGGCTTGCTCCAGCGTAAGACGGGACACTAAATAGTGTCGTGAGGATTGAGTGCCTGAAACGGAACCTAGCCCCAAATAAGCAGGGGCCTGGTTGGAGTGGAATGGTTTCTTTTCTTTTCTTTTCTTTTTTTTTTTTTCCCAGCCAGAGCTGGGTTTTCGGAATCAACCCTGGCGCTTCAATCTGTCGGATGAGGAAAACTAAATCTCTGTTTTATAGCAGTTGTGCTGGTTAAAGAGATGGCATGCGGAGGGCGCACTTCGGTTATGATAGTACGGCTGTTACTGTTACTAAAGGTGGGATAGACAGAGCCATGGGCGGGTGAAGCACGCGCCTGAACACCTGTGGAACGTGCGAGTTGTTGTCCTTGCAGCCACTGGAGCTCGCCGCTCCGTCAGATTCTGCCCCAGAGCTCCCTTCCGAATTTGGTATCAGGCCTAGACCCAGATTACGTTGATCCTGTTTCTTTTTCTGACTTTCATGGGCCGGTTATACCAAAGTCCCTCAGTCATTAGTGTGTGGGTAATCATGTGTGGCCGTGCCTGTCTGTTCTGTCCCCAAGGATAGACGGTTTTATTTTTTTAAATGCTTTATTAAAATATGTGCAAACTAAGTGTATATCGTAATACGTCATTTTTTAAAGAAGCAAATTTAATTTTAATATTCTGATATATTACTTGCCTAATGTTAACCTTAAAAACAAAAATCAGTTATTTTACGGGCATTAAAAAAATTTTTTTTGTATGTTCCAGAAATAGCAAATACTCGCAATTAGGGATGTGCAAGCTAGGGCAAAATCACAGGCAAGTGATTTTCTCAAATTCTTTCATTAGCAATATCACAAGTTCATGTGGTAAGATGCCTGTTCCTTACACTTGGTTCAAAAAATCCTGCAGCAGAATAATGACCTTGGGAAAAGTGCCATTACCCTGCAGGTCCTGTCTCTCCTCAATATATTACTTGCCCTCCCTGGAGATTTTTTTTTCTCCAGCCCAGAAACTCTTCAGCAGTTCATACTCTTATGCCATGTCTAGCTTTACTGGTGGACTCTGGGTAGGCAGGCCAGTTTGCATTGTTGCCTAAAGTGTCCCGTGCCCTTCTTGAGCATTCATTATACCTTCAGAAAAGTTTCTTCAGCAAATCAAGTGGATACATTACTTATTAATTGAAAATAATTTGTGTACCTAATTTCTGTAAGGAAAATTGCTGTGAGAAACTTTTTTATACCTGGCTCAATCACTCTTTCATCCATATCTTTTTTTACTTTGATCGTTCCACTTCTCTAGAATAGAGGATAGAAGCAAAGGATAAAAAATGTGAAGACAAGAAGTACTAAAGAATTGAAATGGTTAAAAGACAAGATGAAAATGACTATCCCAGTGAACCTGGAGTCATTTCCTTGCAATAATGTAGGCTCAGTGATGCCAGGTGGGAGTGGTACCACGGCTGGGAGACACATCTGGCAGACTCTAAGGATTCTACCTTTTCCATTACCTCATGGTATTTAGTTGAAAGTACATAGTGCTCCTGTGTCCTGTAATGACTAGACTACCACAGGATTGAATTTGATACTGGAAGCAGCATTTTATGAAGGACTTTGATACAAACTAAGCCTATACTAAGGTGGGAGGCCAGGATGATGGAGAGTCTAGAAATTATGTCTCATGAGAAGGGGTAGAAAAACCTGTGTATGTTTGCCTGGAGAGGAGAGAGTTGCAGAGCTATGTGGAAGTATGTCTCTGGTAAAAAGGAATTTAAATTGCTGTATTCTTCTATGAACTCTAGAAATAGAACCAGGTAGAAATAATAGAGTAGGGGGCGCCTGGGTGGCACAGTTGTTAAGCGTCTGCCTTCGGCTCAGGGCGTGATCCCAGCGTTCTGGGATTGAGCCCCACATAAGGCTTCTCCGCTAGGAGCCTGCTTCTTCCTCTCCCGCTCTCCCTGCTTGTGTTCCCTCTCTCGCTGGCTGTCTCTGTCTCTGTCTCTCAAATAAATAAATAAAATCTTTAAAAAGAAAAGAAATAATAGGGTAGCAAATTCTAACTAAAACACTTTTTTTTTTAGGGGCACCTGGGTGGCTCAGTCAATCATCTGCCTTCAGCTTAGGTTATGATCTCAGGGTCCTGGGATTGAGCCCCGAGTCAGGCTCCCTGCTCAGCGGGGATTCAGCCTCTCCTTCTGCCCCTCCCCCTGCTCATGCTTGCATGCTCGCTCTCAAACAAATAAATAAAATCTTTTAAAAAATGCTTTTTAAAATTAGTTAAAATTTTAAAATCAAGGTATAGTTGACAAACAATGTTATATTAGTTTTAGGTGTACAACATGGTAATTAAACAATTCAGTATGTCTGTAATGTTCACTACAATACGTATAGTTACCATCTGTTCATCATGCAAAGTTATTAGAATATTATTAACTATATTCCCTCTGCTGTACTTTTCATAGCTGACTAAAGTACTTTTAACAAATGGCAATCACAAAAATTTTAAATATTTTGAACTAAATGAAAATAAAACACAACTTTGGGGCACCTGGGTGGCTCAGTCGGTTAAGTGTCTGGCCTTTGGCTCAGGTCATGATCCCAGGGTCCTGGCATCAAGCCCCGCATCAGGCTCCCTGCTCAATGGAGAGCCTGCTTCTCCCTCTCTCTCTGAGAGCAAAGTAATCATCATCATTATAGCCATGTAATAACCTCATTGGGAGGCTTATTCAGTTTTGTGATTGCCATTTGTTAAAAGTACTTTAGTTATTTTTTTTAACCATTTGAAAGTTGCTGACATGATGCTCCTTTACCTAACCTAAGTATTTCAGTGTGAATTTCTTACATAACTACAGTGAAGTTATCAGGATCAGTTAATTCCCACTGATGTAGGGTCACCTGGGTGGCTCAGTCAGTTAAGCATCTGCCTTTGGCTCATGTCATGATCTCAGGGTCCTGTGATTGAGCCCCACATCAGACTCCCTGCTCATTGGGGAGCCTGCTTCTCCCTCTCCCGGCCCTCCACCCCTGCTCATGCTCTCTCTCTCTCGCTGTCTCTCTCTCTCAAATAAATAAATCTTTGAAAAAGCATTCACACTGATATAATTCTGTCCTCTAATCCTAGGTTGGTTATCCTCGTGATGTCTTTTATAACAAAAGAAAATTGAGTGTCATACATTGCATTGAAGTGTCATGTCTCTTTAGTCTTCTTTAATCTGAAACTGACATTTCCTCAGCCTTTGTATTTCATGACATCCCTCTTTTAAAAATGTTATGATGGGGCGCCTGGGTGGCTCTGTCAGTTGGGCATCCAACTCTTAATTTTTGCTCATGTCATGATCTTGGGGTTGTGGAATCAAGCCCCGCCTAGGGCTCTGTGCTCAGCGCAGAGTCTGCTTCTTCCTCTCCCTCTGCTCCTCCTCCTGCTTCCTCATATTCTCTCTCAAATAAAGAAATAAATAAAATGTTATTATGAAATAATTTTGAACTTGGAGAAAAGTTGCAAAAATGGTACAAAGCTCCCACATTCCCTTCATCCCGCTGCACCTGAAGTTAACATCTTGCATAACCATCACAAAACCATGAAGTTAACATTGATAAAATACTATTACTTCATCTCTGTCTCTTTTTTTTATTTTTTATTTGTATTTTTTTTAACTTTTTTTTTTTAAGATTTTATTTATTTATTTGACAGAGATAGAGACAGCCAGCGAGAGAGGGAACACAAGCAGGGGGAGTGGGAGAGGAAGAAGCAGGCTCATAGGTGATGTGGGCTTGATCCATAACACTGGGATCACGCCCTGAGCCGAAGGCAGACGCTAACCGCTGTGCCACCCTCTTTTTTTTTTTAAAGATTTTATTTATTAATTTGACAGAGACAGCCAGCGAGAGAGGGAACACAAGCAGGGGGAGTGGGAGAGGAAGAAGCAGGCTCATAGGGGAGGAGCCTGATGTGGGGCTCGATCCCATAACGCTGGGATCATGCCCTGAGCCGAAGGCAGACGCTTAACGACTGTGCCACCCAGGCGCCCCTACTACTTCATCTCTTGACCTTATTCTCATTTGGCCAGCTTTCCCTGCTCCTGTATTTTGTTATTGTTGTTGTTCCAGGATCCAATCCACATTGCATTTAGTTGGCATGTCTCCCAAGTCTCCTCCAACTGATGACAGTGCCTTAGATCTTCTTTGTCTTTCATGACCTTGACACTTTTGGGAGTCTAGGCTAGTTATTTAATAAGAAGACTTTCAACTTTGGTATGTCTGATGTTTTCTCATGATTAGATTGAGGTGGTTCATTTTGGAAATGAATACCACAGAAGTCACGTGCCCTCCTGAGAGCATATCTGTCAGGCAGTACATGATGTCAACTGGGAGTGATTACTTTGATACCAGGGTTGAGGGGATGTCTGACAGGTTTCTCCATTGTGAAGTCATTATTTTAGTCCTTGTAATTAACAAGTATCTTGAGAGGAAGTACTCATAATTACTTGTTTTGCTCAAGCTGTCCCTGGTTTTGCTGCTAGGAGCACCCTCTCTTTGGTTCCTGTGTGTTTTAGACATGCCCTGTTACTTATGAGTACTTTCTTACTTTCTGGCACTGTGAGATGATACAGGCACATTTTGTACTGACCTAGCCCTGGAGTCTCTATTTCTCATGGCATCCTAGGGTGTGTTTTATTTTCCTTCCTTCCTTCCTTCCTTCCTTCCTTCCTTCCTTCCTTCCTTCCTTCNTCTTTCCCTTCCCTTTTTTTCCCTTCCTTCCCTTCCCTTGTTCCTTTGTTCCTTCATTCCTTGAGACTGGTGCTTAGAAACCAAAGGGTGGGGCTGAGTGTGCTTATTACTGCTTGGATGTTATTGTTTCTAGGCCCTATTAGGGGACAGATGAGATATCCTATCCTAAGGAATATCCTAATGTATACATTCATAGGCACAACTTTTTTTTTTTTTTTTGAGATTTGATGTCTGATCTTATTTATCTGTTACTCTTAGAAAATCTCATTATGGACGGGACTTAGAGATAGCCTCTGTCTCTTGGCAATCTGTTCCTGGTGTTTTTGTTTGGCTTCTTTCATTCTCTTGGCCAAAAGTTTAGCACATTCTGCAGCCTCTTCCTTTTTTCTTAGTATGCTGTTTCTTCAGAGCAACACACCAGCATTTGTTTTGCAGGACACATGGAGTAACAAGATGATGAATCTTGGGTGCTTTGATTCTAGGTTTCTTTCTTTCTTTCTTTCAGTGACATGCTGTAAAAAGAAAAAAATTATCGTATTCAGTGACATGCTGTAAAAAGAAAAAAATTATCTCCTTGTGTTTTTATTCTCACTATCCTAGAGGACCAGTGGTAATAATATAGTAGGCATACATTCACATTTTTATCCATGCTAATACACAACACACACACACACACACCCAGGGAGCATCTTTTTATTTCTTGCTCTTACAGAATAGATAGGTTTCTACAGTTGTTACTCTGCAGCTTGGTCTTGTCAGTCAGCTTTATCTCTTTCAGTCAATATAACGGAAACTCATTATTTTTAATAGCTTCGTAAATGAGCCGGACTGTTGGACATAATGTCATCAACTCAAACAGACACTTTTATCGGTTGCTTCCAGCCAAATAGTTTGACAGTCAATGTCCTTGTACATGTGTATTTTTAAGTACTAGAGTCTTTAAGCCAAGATTGTCAACAGTGGGAGTATGTATGTTTAGTCACATTAATATATTTGTATGTTTATTTTCAGAGAGTGAATCAATATGGGAGAGCAGGGAATTATCTCTAAGGAAGGGTATAAAAGAGGAAACATTCCAACATGAAATAGTGATGAAAAGAACAAGCAACACATGTAAAGAATATGCCAAACCTTCCTGCGCCAGTACGCGCCTTTTCATCCATCAGAAGATTCTTGAGGAGGAGTGCTGCCAGTGCCACGAGTGTGGGAGATCCTTTAGCCGTCGATTGACTCTCGTTCAACATCAGAGAATCCACACAGGAGAGAGACCCTATATATGTAGTAAGTGTGGTAAAACTTTCAATCAGAGGGCACACCTTAAGCAACATGAGAGGATTCACACAGGTGAGAGACCGTGTGAATGTCAGGAATGTAGGAAGACCTTCAGCCAGATGACTCATCTCACTCAGCACCAGAGTACACATACTAGAGAAAAGTCCCACGAGTGCTGTGCAGGTGGAAAGGCCTTCAGCCGTTCCTCAGCTCTGATTGATCACCGGAGAATTCATAGTGGGGAAAAACCCTACAAATGTAAGGACCGTGGCAGGGCCTTCACTCAAAGTGCACAGCTCATCAGACATCAGAAAATTCATTCCGGAGACAAACCCTATGAATGTAGTAAGTGTAAGAAGTCCTGCGTACGTCTCTCTTCCCTGATTGAGCATCGGAGAGTTCACACTGGAGAAAAACCGTATCAGTGCAAGGACTGCAAAAAGACCTTTTGCCGTATCATGCAACTTACCCTACACAGGAGAATTCACACTGGCGAGAAACCCTATGAATGTAAGGAATGTGGAAAAGCCTTTACCTGTAGGTCCCATTACGTCATTCATAGGAGGAGTCACACAGGAGAAAGACGTTACGAATGTCATGTGTGTGGGAAAACTTTTAGTAACCACTCTTGACTTGTCACACATGATAGGACGCATAGTGGAGTGAAGCCCTTTGGGTGCCATGCTTGTGGGAAGGCCTTTACTACTTCCTCATCACTTTGTCAGCATAAGAGGATTCATACTGGCGAGAAGCCCTCTGATTGCCCTGAATGTGGGAAGTCCTTTAGATGCAGATCTCAGCTTAATCGACATCAGCGAATCCATGTTGAGGAATATTAGTGAAAACTAACTGGGCTTGGAAATGTGAATATCTAGTTATTTAACAATCAGTCAAGATCTTGGTAACAAGTAGAATAAATGATGCGGATTCTCTTAAAAAAGTTTATTCACAGTGTCTCAAGTTCTCATTGTATGGATGGAATAGCAGTGAACCCACTTATGAAATTGTAGAGGAACAAAGGAAATCCATTTTAAGAGCAGGAAGTGAAACCACTACCCCATAACCTGGGCAGCTCTGGCCTCATGCCCCCACACAAGGCCTCCACTGTGCCATCAGTAATGAGCAGTAGTGCTGTATGAATGAAACTTCACTGGTCCTCAGTCTCTGTCACGTCACATCAAGTATTTTGAAACCAAGATCACAGTGCTTGTGTCCTAACTGCCAAAGAATAGGCAAGGAGACCATCTCTTGGCTTGCTTCTCTCCTAACAAGAAAGACATTATGTCCTACCTACCACATTTACATGCAATGGGGAGCTCCCCTCAAATGGGAGGACGTTAGACATCACATAATATGAAAGAACAAGCAGCTAACACTTGATGCTTTGTATCCTAAAAATGGTGCCCAAATATGGTTCCAAATGTAGGTTTGGATTACCTAACCGTGGTGTCACTTGAACTTTCTCCCACACTTCCTGCAATTGCTGCATTTTAACGAGCTTGTCACTGTTTTCATTGCCCATGAACAAGAACAGAGAGAGGCAGAGACAGACAAAGGGGCGTCCCCAGGGCTAGCTGTAAGAGGCGTCACAAGTAGATGTTAGGGATAAATATTCCTGAAGTGAACACACATGGGTTTTCTTTTCTTGAATTTCTCTCAACTGCATCTATAAAAACATTTGTAAATTACATGTGCCAATTTCAAGAAGAGTCAATACTCAATGGACTCACCAACCAAGCTAACGAGAGTATTGCCAGTAACTCAGAATCCACTGAGTGTCCTTGAAAGGCCATTCCTTTTTTAGCCTCAGTACCTCAGGTGACTAATTTACAAAGTTAGGTTACAGTTCTCTGGCTTTTCATTATTGTCTTATTACCTGTTAATGTAATCCTAAATGAAATGTTCTGGTTTTGAACTTGAAAGGGAATCATGCTCTGCATTCTTCTGTGACTTGAATCTGAAACTGATTTTGAGATTTACGTATGCATTAAATGAGGTTCCCCTTTTCCACAGCAGAGCCAGCCTGTACCAATGCACCAGCCATTGGCTCCATTCCTCTGTTGCTGAATACCTGGGTTGGTTGTTTCTCAGTCTTTGCTGTTCCAAAAAATCCACCGATAATCTCCATGTCTTCTGGGCCCATTTACAAGACCGTCTCCAGAGTAGAGTTCTGATAGTGGACTTCCGCATTCACCAAGTTTTCCAGGTCCTTGTGCTGCTATAGATGCTGTGTTCTTGGCAGTATTTCTGCAGTGGAAAGAGTTCCCAGGAATGGGTACATTCTAAGTCCATGTGGCCTCAGGTGACTGTAAGGCCTAGATGAAACCCAGCATGTTTTGTGGGCTGGTGCTCACTGTCCTCCTCAGATCTTTCTTAGACATTGCCTCACGTGCCATGAAAATAGATTAGTGAGTTACTACGTAACACCCTCAGTCTCATGATTTCAGTATCATGACACTGCCTTACTTTTTCTTAATGACAGGACTCTAAAATACCATGTGAGAGGGCACCTGGATGGCACAGTTGGTTGAGCATCTGACTCTTGGTTTCAGCTCAGGTTTGATCTCAGGGTCGTGAGATCGAGTCCTGCATCGGGCTTTGAGTTCAACGTGGAGTCTTCTTGGGTTTCTCTCTCTCCCTCTGCCCCTCTCCTCCACGCTTTCTATCTCTCAAATCTTCAAAAAAAAATGCAAGTATCAGGTGGTAGTCTAATTTAAATCTGTGTGACAGATAATTAGGTTTTACAGAATTCAAATTGCATATACAATTCCACAGTGTAGTGTGCAAAGTGGTACAAGAAAATGAAAGCTCTCTAGAGTTAACATCAAGAGGGGAGTAAGATCGATATTGAATGGTTTTGAAATCCAGAAAGGTTCTCAGAGAAATGTCACATGGGCTAGACTTTTAAAAATGAACAGGTGTTTTCAAAGACGAGTTGAGTAAATGCATTCAAGTCAGAGGGGAAAGGCCTGCAAACTCACTGGGCTTGTGAAAGTCAAGACCTGAGTTCTACTCTCCCAGTAAAAGTTAGATGTTACGTTCAACCGTGTCCGGCAGTGTGCCCTGCTTCCCTGCCTGCATTATTTTTCTCTCTAACCCTTATTTTACTCATTAAACCATTTAATATTTGTGTATCACTTAGTGCCAGAATGTAATCTCCATGAGGACAGGAAAGGTGACTTAGATGTTGTAGGTCATTAGTAGGTGAATAAATGAATGGAAGGCCTGGATTCATGACTGGATTCATTGACTTGATCTCTAGGTTTTATGCAGATCTGTTGAAACAGTCTCCTATTGCTATAAGCTTTAGGACTGTAACTGCTGTCAAACACATTCACACAGTGGTCCCATCTGCACTAATAATTTGGATTATCTTGGTAGCTTGTGTGATGTTCAGAGCATTCAGTGAAAAAGACTGAGATCATTGTTGTTGGAATAAGTACATCTGTCAGGATTCAGAGGGCCTAGAGAGCTTTCAGCCACAATGTGTAAAACTGGTCCTCATGGAGAAGCCCCACCTCTCTTAGGCCACCTCGTTGTTTGCCTGGCTAGTATCCCGAATATAGTTCTAATACTGCCCAGAGTTTGAGTTGTGGAAGGATAATAGGAAAGATATGATTGAGACTCAAGAATCATTAAAAGCATTCACTAGGACTTCTCATCCTAAGCAAGCAAGGAAATGTTTGTGGACATAGATTTGGAGGAGTTCACCCAAAGAAAGGAGATCAGACTTTTGGCTTACCAAAATATATTGACATGGATTAAATCAGGAGAGGTCATTACAGGTTCTGGAGTGACTGGTGTAGACATGTACTAGATAATATATGGGATAGTGAATGACATGACACATCCATTTCCATACTATCCTGACAGGACTTGAAAGGGTTCAGTGAATTACAGTGCTGGAGTGGGTGATCCAGGAAGATTTCTGTGGACATTTGCATGAGGCAACCCTAGCAGACTCTTGAAAAAGCATGTTCACAGAGAATGGCACTGTTCTTGAGAGATCTCTGATCCCAGGAACTCCTTGGGTAACTTCACTACACAGGTATGATGCATGTTGGTGATGGATTTCACCCACGTAACAAATATAACCCCATCGCGCTCATACCTCCATGCTCAGGGAAGGCCGCTTTGCTGTTTTTTCCTTCTACATGCAATCAAGCACTGTGGGGGTTTTGTTTGTTTTGTTTTCTTTGGCCTCCTTCACTCAGTATTTTGAGAGGCATTGATTTTGTGTCTTTCAGCATTTATTCTTTGCTGAGTAGTAGTCTGTTCTGTTAATATAATTTGTTTATCCATTCTCCTGTTGGCAGACATTTGGGTTGTTTCTGGATGTTTTAATTATAAAGTTCTTGTGAACATTTTTTAAAGATTTTATTTGAGAGCGAGAGCGAGCACCAGTAAGTATATGGCATTTTATAAAGAGAATTGAAATTGGAACATGGAAGCTCCTTTCTCTTTCCCAGGGAAAAAACAGTAGAGATTCTCCATTTCTCACACTTGGTCATGAGGCTGAATCTCATACTTAAGACCTCTTCAGCATGAATGCATGCACTGCCTTAAATTTGAAGAAAAATTTACATACACAGCAGAAAGGGCAGAAATTGTAGGTGCACAACTTAATGAATGTCCACAAGGCAATCTATCCATGCAAGCAGCACTCTGAATAAAAACCAGAACATACCAGCACCCTTCAAATGTCCCCAGAACCCCTTCCAGACACCATCACCTCCCCTGGTGTAACCACTATCCCCCTGCTTCTCAATCATTATAAAATGCCATATACTGGCGAGAACTTTGACAGGACAAGTACATAACAAAACAAAGGTTATCTGTAATCTCATAACTCAGGGAGCTACTTTTCACATTTTAATTTAAAACTTAGATACATTTTTACCCCCTCATCTCTTTCACATTGTGTGAGCATGGAATTTGCAAAACTGGTGATCTATGTATATACACTCATTTAAACCTGATTTTTAAAAATAGTAATAAAAGGTGATTTTTAAAATAACATTTTGAAAAATGTGAAAGTATATATTTCTGCAACCATGAAGCACCTTGATGTTCGTTGGGTTGACGCAGCAGAAAAAAGTGTTCCGTGTGTTGGAGTTTGGTAAGCTTTCCAGATGGAGGCAGATGAGGTGGAATAGCACCTTTCTGTGGTTTTCAGAATCATGTTGTCTTGACTTTTTTGCTGCTTACCGCACTACCCCAAACCGTAGGAGCTAGAGCAGGAACCGTTTTTTATAAATTTCTCATGATTCTGTATGTGAAGCATTCATATTTTACTTGGGGGATGGGTATCTAACCTTTGGTCTATGTGGTTCCTGCCAGGAAGATGGCTTCTTCATTCACATGTCTGACACCAAGCCGGAGTGGTGAGATCATAATTATGGGGCTCCTAATTGCACCATCAGCTGCTGCTTCGGTCCTCTCCATGAAGTCCCAGCCCCTACCCTCACTGGCTTCTTCCTGTGGTCTGGACAGAACAGCTGGATTCCTTACAGGGTAGATCAGAGCTCCCAAGAGTGCAAAACAGAACTTGCCAGGCCTTTAATTGATTTAAACAGTGTTTTGTAGTTTCCAGTTAATAGAGCTTGCATAACCTTTATCACATTATTCCCTACATATTTCATATTTTTAAATCCTATTTGCTTTTTTCCCACTCAGAAAACAGGGCAACAGCCTTTATATATATTTCTACTACACACGAGGCTTTTTTTTTTTTAAGATTTTATTTATTTATTTAACACAGAGACAGCCAGTGAGAGGGGGAACACAAGCAGGGGGAGTGGGAGAGGAAGAAGCAGGCTCATAGCGGAGGAGGCTGATGCAGGGCTGGATCCCAGAACGCCGGGATCACGCCCTGAGCCGAAGGCAGACGCTTAACCGCTGTGCCACCCAGGCGCCCCACGAGGCTCATTTTTTAAAATTTAAATTCAATTAGCCAACATATAGTACATCATTAGTTTCAGATGTAGTGGTCAATAATTCATCAGTTGCATACAACACCCAGTGCTCATCACATCATGTACCCTCCTTAATGCCCATCACCCAATTACCCTGTCCCCCCACCCACCTCCCCTCCAGCAGCCCTCAGTTTGTTTCCTATAGTTAAGAGTCTCATGGTCTGTCTTCCTCTCTGATGACTTCCCATTCAGTTTTCCCTCCCTTCTATGATCCTCTGTGCTGTTTCTTATATTCTGCATATGAGTGAAACCATTTGATAATTACCTTTCTCTGATTGACTTATTTTGCTCAGCATAATTCCCTCCAATTCCAGCCACGTCAACGTAAATGGTAAGTATTCATCCTTTCTGATGGCTGAGTAATATTCCATTGTATATATGGACCACATCTCCATCCATTCATCTGTTGATGGACATCTCCGCTCTTTCTATAGTTTGGCTGTTGTGGACATTGCTGCTATAAACATTGGGGTGCAGGTGCCCCTTTGGATCATTATATTTGTGTCTTTGGGATAAATACCTAGTAGTGCAATTGCTGGGTCGTAGGGTAGCTCTATTTTTAGCCAGAAGAATGTTGAAAAAGAAAACTAAAGCTGGTGGCATCACAATGCCAGACTCCAAGCTCTAATCATCAAGACAGTCTGGTACTGGCACAAGAACAGACACGTAGATCAATAATTCTATTTGTCTTTTCTAAATTTCAATTTCTGATCGTTCATTGCTATGGTACAGACACACAGTGGATGTTTGTATATTCCGTCTGTATCTTGCAATCGTGCTAAACTCAGTTGGTCTAGTTTGTTTTGGTTTTTGAACATTGGATAGGTTGTTCAACCTAAGATGATCCTGTCTTCTTCAAATAAAGGCATTTTTACTTTTTCTTGCCCATCTGGATGTCTTATTTATTTTTCCTAGCCTTATTGCACCGGCTGAAACCTCTAGTACAGAAGTAAGTAGACGTGAGGGCAGACATCCTTGCTTTGCTCCTGATTTTAGGGGAAAAGCATCCAGGTTTTTTATCATTCTGTATCAAATTAGCTGGTTTTGAAAATGGTTTTTATCAAGTTGAGTAAGTTCTTTCTTGGTTTGCTCAGAGTCTTTATCTGGATTGGATGTTACATTTTGTGAAAAGCTTTTCTGCATCTATTGAAGTAATCATGGTTTTTAATTTTTTGAGTTTTTTTAACATGGTAAATTATTTTGCTTGATTTTCAGATATTTAAACAACCTTGCATTCCTTGGAGAAACCTTATGTGGTTGTGCTGTAAGGGTATGTACTTAATGTTACTGAATTGTACACCTAAAAATGACTAAAATGGTTAATATTATGTATATTTTACCACACACAAAAAAAACCCAAGCCCACTCCCCACCCCCCCACCCCCAAAAAAGAAGAGAAATCACACCTGCATTTGGCTACCTCAGCAAGCCAAACAGAATCTCTTTCCTCGAGGGAAAATCTGCAGACCCAGCTGTTAGGGGGAAAGGAGCACATGTTCCTTCATGTTATGGGAAAGCCAGGTAAGCAATGAGTGGGCACCTTACACCAGGTAGCCTAGTTTTGAAGTGTCACCTTTTACTTTCCTTTTTTTTTTTTTTTAAAGGATTTTATGTATGTATTTGACAGAGAGAGAGAGCAAATGGGGGAGGGGCAGAGGGAGAAGCCGACTCCCCACTGAGCAGGGAGCCTGACCTGAGCATGACCTGAGTCGAAGGCAGCTGCTTAGGCAACTGAGCCACCCAGGCACCCTGTGATTTTTAAATTATGAAAAATTACAATAAGATTAGTTGCCGTTTCTTCTCTCCTGTCTGGGTAGTAAGTAGGCCACTGCGCCTCCAGATTCTTAGTGTTTCATAAAGTCTGGTCCTTAGAGTGTTGTCTAAGGCGAGGCTGATGGCGTGTCCGTTAGCCCCACCTGACCTTACTGCATCCGTGTGGGTAGCTGCCACCATCGACAGACGCCGTCAGCCTTCACTTGGCTGAAACGTCAATGAATTGCACCCAGGCACTTCAGGGGAACCTCTGTAATTCAAAATCTCCGCTGAGCTAGTGGCTCTTTAGGGAAGGATAAAACTTCCCTGAAAAGGTGTCTGCCGTTCCTCCGAGTAAAACATGACGCCATGGGGGCGCCTGGGTGGCTCAGTCGTTAAGCGTCTGCCTTCGGCTCAGGGCGTGATCCCAGCGTTCTGGGATTGAGCCCCACATCAGGCTCCTGCGCTGGGAGCCTGCTTCTTCCTCTCCCACTCCCCCTACTTGTGTTCTCTCTCTGGCTGTCTCTCTGTCTGTCAAATAAATAAAATCTTTAAACAAACAAACAAAAACCCAAAAAAACATGATGCCATGGGGGCACCTGGGTGGCTCAGTCGTTAAGCGTCTGCCTTCGGCTCAGGGCGTGATCCCAGTGTTCTGGGATTGAGCCCCACATCAGGCTCCTCCGCTGGGAGCCTGCTTCTTCCTCTCCCACTCCCCCTGCTGTGTTCCCTCTCTCTCTGGCTGTCTCTCTGGCTGTCAAATAAATAAAATCTTTAAAAAAACAAACAAAAAAAACCCCAAAAAACATGACGCCATGGCGAGGTTGGCTACACCCCTAAATAGAGTATTTCATTCAGCCAGCGAAGTCTTGCTTGCCAGTCATTCAGTCTAAATTTACTTGGAATGGGGACGTCAGGGAAAGAACCCCCAGCCCTGCCTGCTAGAACCTCAGCTTCCAGGGGAGCTGTTGTATGTGCTGCCCGTGTCCAGCAGGTGGCGATGTTGTACTGCAAAACAGCCACTGAGCGCTTCCTTTTAGCTAATGCGTTCTTTTTTCTTTCATTCTGGGGTTTCATTTTATTTTCTTTAGATCTCCGGGGAAGGGACAAAAATCATATCTCAGCGTGGGACAAGCTTTTTTGGTCCTTTGTGGGTATTTAGAGAATACACATAGAACACATAGATTTTTATTATTTTTTATTATTTCTTTTTCTTTCGAGTTTTTATTTAAATTCTAGTCAGTTAACATATAGTGTAATACTAGTTTCAGGAGTAGAAGTTAGTGATTCATCACTTACCTGTAACACCCAGTGCTCATCACAACACATGCTCTCCTTAATACCCATCGCCCATTTGATGTGGTTTTGGAATATAGGTGAGGTTCAGTGGGGTGGAGTCTGGAGCCCACAACCAAGAAAGAATTCTTGAGGTGTCTTTGGTACAAAATGGTGATTTACAAAAGCACGGGGACAGGACCTGTGGACAGAAAAAGCTGCTGCTCTTTCTCAGAGGGGTGGCTGATGATATACTAGGGGGTTGGGGGAAGTAAGGAAAAGGGAGGTTTCAGAAGGATTTTCACATGTTAAAGAAGACTCACAGGATGCCAGAGGCCTTGCCATTGTCAAGTTAAGGTTGTTCTTCCCTCTAGCAAGACATTGACAGTCGGGAACTTCCTGGAGGAACATCATGCTCTGCCCACTTCAAGTATCTGTCAATGGGCTGCAGGTTATAAAGACATTAAATTCTATTTACATTCCCTTCTGGAAGCTATTGCTAAGGCTTTTGTAAGTAAACTGAGGGGAGACTCTTGTCTTGTAGGATTGTGATCTCTATTAGTTAACTATTTGTTTTTCCTTTGCTGAGTTTTAGGGCAGCCCGGAGTGCCTGAGGAATGTCACATATATCCCATGGGGGGGGGCGGGTGTCCACTTCTGCTTTGTCCTCAGCTTGCCTTCTGTTCCCTCATCACTTTTAGCCCATCATCCCCCGCCCACCTCCCCTCTAGCAACCCTCAGTTTGTTCTCTATAGTTGAGTCTGTTTTATAGTTTGCCTCTCTCTCTTCTTATTTTCCCCAATGTTCATCTGTTTTGTTTCTTAAATTTCACATAAGTGAAATCATGTGGTATTTATCTTTCTCTGACTGACTTATTTCACTTAGCATAGTACACTCTACCTCCATCCATGTCCTTGCAGATGGCAAGATTTCTTTCTTTTTGATGGCTGAGTTAATATTCCATGGTGTATATATACAGGACATCTTCTTTATCCGTTCTTCAGCTGACGCATTTTTGGGCTTTTTCTGATGAGGGAACGGAAGGCGAGCTGAGGACAAAGCAGAAGCTGATACCCTGCAACCCCCCCCCCCCATGTATGCAACATTCCTCGGGCACTCCTGCCTGCCCTAAAGGACAAAGAAACAGTTAACCTATAGATACCACAATCTTGCAAGACTTGAGTCTCCTTCAGTTTACAAATGTCTTAGCAGTTTACAAGAACAAAGCTATCAGTAACCTAGCTTCCAGAAGGGAATGTATGTAGACACTTAAATTTCCTTACTACCTACAGCCCATTGACAAGTCCTTGAAAGAGGCACGGTGACATTCCTCTAGGAACTCAGCGGCCTCCGTGTTAATACTTTGCTAAGGGCAAAAGGCAGTCCTAGCCTGACCCCCTCCCCTCCCCCAAGATCCTGTAAATCTACTTTAATGGGCTTCCAAAATTCCTTAGAGACTCACGCTATCCCTAACCCCCTCCCAACTTGAGGGTATATAATGGGCCACTCCTCATGACCCCGGTGCAGCTCATTCTGCCCACTGGTCTTGTCCCCGTGCTTCAATAAAACCACCTTTTGCACCAAAGTCGTCTCAAGAATTCTTTCTTGGTCGTTGGCTCCGGACTCCACCCCACTGAACCTCACCTATATTCCACAACCTCATCATTTCCATAATCTGACTACTGTTGAGAACGCTGCAATAAACATCAGGGTGCATGTCCCCCTTCGAATTAGTTATTTTGCATCCTTTGGGTAAATACCTAGTAGTGCATTTGCTGGGCTGCAGGGTAGTTCTATTTTTAACTTTTTGAGGACCCTCCACACTGTTTTCCAGAGTGGCTCCGCCAGTTTGCATTCCCACCAACAGTGTAAGAGGATTCCATTCCCCTTTCTCCTCATCTTTGCCAACATCTGTTGTTTCCTGTGTTAGAACACATCAATTTTTAAAATTCATCCATTCAACATCTATTTATTGAGTACCCAATTTGTCCCAGGAAGTGTTATAAATAGAAATAAAACAAACACTGGAGCATACACTTAGCAAGAGTTAGACAATAAACAGATAAATTAGTCAATATATAACCTAACAAGTATAATGGCATTCCCAAAGCACGATGATAGGACATTATGCTAGATAGTGCTATTTTCTCATTATATACTAAAGCAAGATCACTTTAGCTGTCAATCCCCATTGCAAACATTGCTTACATCTTATCAGCTGAATTTGGGGACTTTTTCCTACAGAAATGCAGATCCAAGGAGTTTAACATGCATGCTGGGGTTTGGAGTAGCTGCCAGATTAGCTGTTCTTTGATGGGAGCTTGAAAAAGGGCAAGGAGTAAGGGTAAGAGAGAGTAGTCTGGATGGTGGAAGAAATGAGGAGGCATTTTTTTCTCCATTTCCAATACCCAGCACTGCCTCCTGCCGTGGGGCCACAGAAGAGGGCTTCTGAATCCAACCCAACTGTAAAAGTTTGGGTCCCTCCTCTGCCTAAGATTCCCCAGGACACTCAACTTTTTGAATTTGCAGTTTTATACTTTCATCAAATTGAGAAAATTTTGGTCATTATTTCTTCAGTTTCTTTCTCCTCTGGTAACTCTCTGGTACTTTCAGGTAACTGTTTTTCATATTTTGTGCAGAGTTTCTATTTTAATCTGTAGAGTTGGCCCAGATAGTTCTAGTGAAAGATGCTAGAAGCTCTGGAGGGTAGACCAACATGTTGGGGAAGGAGAATGTAATGAATTCCAACCCAAATGCTCTGTGTAGTTCTCCAGTAACAAATGACAGTATACAATTCTCTGTGGTTCACATAGCCTCACGAATCTGAGACTCTCTGACCGCAGAAGTGAATGGCACTTACTTACCAGGCATCCACACTGCACCAACAGGAGGGTCAGTTGGCCAAGACTTGAGATAGAAGCATACTAAGAATTTGCTCAGTATTCAGGATTTTGAGCCCAACAACAGCACTTTTGTTCAAATTACTTGTGGCAATCAATAATTTTGACATTGCAATTATTTAAAAATTGACTAAAGAATGCTTTTTGACACAGAAAGATAATATAATAGAGAAAAATGTTATGGAAATTGTATACTATATACTCCCATTTTTCTAAATTGTTTATTTAGGTATACAAATCTCAACCAGGATGTGAAAGGAAAATAAATTTTTTAAAGATTTTGTTTATTTATTTGAGAGAGAGAGAGAGAGAGAGCACAAGCAAGGGGAGGGGCAGAGGCCAAGGGAGAAGCAGGCTTCCCACTGAGCAGGGAGCCTAATGCCGGACTTGATCCCAGGACCCTGGGGTCATGACCTGAGCTGAAGGCAGATGCTTAACAGACTGAGCCACCCAGGCGCCCCAGGAAAATATGTTTTTAGTGACATGCTACAAATGTTAATAGTGTTAGCAGCAGTTCTGAGTTGTGGGATTATGGATGGTATCTTTTCTCTATTTTTGATGAGGGAACAGAAGGCAAGCTGAGGACAAAGCAGAAGCTGACATCCCGCAACCCCCCCCCCCATGGGTTATATGTGACATTCCTCAGGCACTCCGGGCTGCCCTAAAACTCAGCAAAGGAAAAACAAATAGTTAACTAATAGAGATCACAATCCTACAAGACAAGAGTCTCCCCTCAGTTTACTTACAAAAGCCTTAGCAATAGCTTCCAGAAGGGAATGTAAATAGAATTAAATGTCTTTATAACCTGCAGCCCATTGACAGATACTTGAAGTGGGCAGAGCATAATGTTCCTCCAGGAAGTTCCCGACTGTCAATGTCTTGCTAGAGGGAAGAACAACCTTAACTTGACAATGGCAAGGCCTCTGGTATCCTGTGAGTCTTCTTTAACATGTGAAAATCCTTCTGAAACCTCCCTTTTCCTTACTTCCCCCAACCCCCTAGTATATCATCAGCCACCCCTCTGAGAAAGAGCAGCAGCTCTTTCTGCCCACAGGTCCTGTCCCCGTGCTTTCGTAAATCACCATTTTGCACCAAAGACATCTCAAGAATTCTTTCTTGGTCGTGGGCTCCAGACTTCACTCCCCTAAACCTCACCGATATTCCAAAACCACTCATTTTCACTCTTTTCTTCATTTCTCCAAAGCAAACCTCATTTCCTCCACTCTCTATTCCTCTGCCCTGGTTTGTTTCTCCATAGTCTTTTCCACCATTCCATACACTATTTATTTTACTCATTCATTTGTGTTCTCCATCCACTTAAAAGTCAGATCTCAAGACGCTAGGGAATTTTGTCTGTTTTTTTTTCCCTTTTGTATCCCTCTGCATGACTTTTTCTTCCAGTGCAGGCCTAATTCTACTGTTTTCTTAGTCCCCCATAGCAGGGACCGTTTCCACTGTCGGGGAGCAGGACGGTGTTCAAGCCCAGCAGTCTGGTTGCAGAGACGTCGTCTCATTCACTGCCTCTCAACAGTAAGGATAATGATGACGCGCCCGTTTGGCAGGAGAGTCATTTACTAATTTGCTGTCGTCACTTTGGGGATAGGACACGATCGGGATTCCCGAGCGCTGTTCTTACTGTCGCAAAACTTAGCGCAGGAAGAAAACCACGATCCCACTGCCAGCCTCGAAGGCCGCACTCGGAGCCACTCCACGCTCACACGGACACAGCATCGCCTCGAAAATCCGCACCTGAGCGCGCCCAGGGAGCAGGCGCAGCGCGGCCTTCAGGCAGCACCTGCCGCCAGGTAACTAGGGACGCTTCCGGTCTCCAGGCGAGGGGAGGCGGAGTGCGCTTTCTAGGCGCCTGCGCACACTGCCGCCCAGCTCTGCCACGCCCCTAACCCCTGGGCCACGCCCCTGAGTGCCGCGCTGTTCAATCGCAGGCACGCACGCTCCCGCGCTCGGGTTCCTCCCCCGGTCTTCTACAGCCCAAGGACACGCCCCCTCCATTAAGCCACTCCCCACCCCACCCCTCGTCCCTCGGGCTCCTCCCCCTTACACCGCCCCTCTCGGGAGATTCCTCGCCTGCGCGCTCGGAGCCCGGGCGTTGGCCCTTGCGGCCCTTCGGGTGAGAGCGGTGGTTTTCTGGCGGGGGCCGGTGGACTGTTCCCGCGGGTCGGCAGTCGGAGCCTGGGGGCCGGGCCGGGTAGGCGAGGCGGGCCGCCGTGACCCCGGCGGTGTACTCCCCGATCGGACGCTGCCGCGGAGCCTTCCCTGAGCGGACTACATTTCCCAGAGGTCCGCGCGGCGCGGCGAGGCGAGATCCTGAGGTTCGAGGGATCGCTGCGCGGAGCCGCAGCTTTTGCCTGCGGGGTTGGGGGGCGGCCGGGGCGGGGCGAGTGCGGGGAGTGGGTGTGTGCGACAGGCTGGACCCGAGAGGCCTGCGAGCGAGCAGGGTATGTTGGCGGGAGTGTGAGAGAGTGAGAGAAGTGGTGTGCCTGTGCGTGGAAGGTGAGCTCGTGTGAGACGCTCCAGGAGAGACTGAGTGGAAGGTGTGTGTGTGAGTGTGAGATACCAGACATGTTGAAGGTGTGTGAGAAAGTGTGACTGCCAGACATGGTGGGAGGTGCGTGTGTGAGAGAAAGTGTGAGCTGCCAGAGATATGGGACGTGTGTGTGAGATGTGGGACCTGTGTGTGTGAGAGAAAGTGTGAGATGCCAGAGGTGGTGGGAGGTGAGTGTGTGTGAGAGAAAGTGTGAGCTGCCAGAGATATGGGATGTGTGTGTAAGATGTGGGACCTGTGTGTGTGAGAGAAAGTGTGAGATGCCAGAGATGGTGGGAGGTGTGTGTGTGTGAGAGAAAGTGTGAGATGCCAGAGATGTAGGAGGTGTGTGTGAGAGTGTGAGCTGCCAGAGACGGTGGGAGGTGTGTGTGTGAGAGACAGATGTCAGGAGCATGTTGGTGTGAGAATGGGAGACTGCAGTATGTATGTGTGTCCTATGAGGTGTCTGAGTGTGAGAGAGGGCACTCTGTATTTGGTGTGTGCGAGGCGTGGGGGAAGGGGGCGCAGCTACAATGTAAGACACCAGGATGTGTTTGTGTGGTGGTAAAAAAAACAAAAAACAAAAAAACCCAAACCCAGGCCCAATTTGGCACCGTTTAGGCCAAGTCCTCAGACAGGCAGTTAATACCCATCCTAAATGCAGTTTCAACCTACCCCGGAAATGGAGTTTTAACTGTCCAGTCAAGAATTTTCTCGAGGGCACCAGTGAGGTAATCTCGTTGTCACATGGGCCTTCTCCATCCCCCAAAGGGAAGCTGAGGTCATCTGCATAAGACCCCTTACATTCTCACTAAGGGAAAGTTACCTTGTGTGAAACAGTCCTTTCCTTTCTTTTGCTAGTAACTTCTTGCCCCACCCTCCTTCCTGTAAAAATGTCTGGTACAACTTGGAGCGCCCCTCTACCTGCAGGATGGGATGTAGCCCTCTTCTTGAATTGATGACTAGACCCAGTTAGATCTTTAAATTTTCCTCTGTTGAATTTTGTTCTTGAACGATATCTATGTGTGACAGAAATCCAGGTGTCTTTGAAAGTGTCTGTTGAGAATGTGTGTGTGTGTATGTAGTGTGAGAGATCATCATGTTTGTGTGTGTGAGAAAGAGGAAAGCTAGTGACGTGGTTGTGTGTGAGACCAGAGTGAGCAGGACCGAGATCATGTGAACTGCAGATTGTCCCTTGAAGGCTTGCAGATACAGCTTCTGTTAGGTTGCGGAATGTGCTCGCCTGAGCAAGGCAGAGATGAGGGCACAGTGAGCCGTGTTATGTGTGAGAGAATAAGATTGGGGGTGTATGTGTGGTGTTTGTGTATCACCATGTGTGTTTGTATACAGGCCTCTCTGCGACCATAGTGTATGTGACTGCAGATGATGTGGCTTCCTTTGAGTGCTTGGGATTGTGTCCTCTGTGGTCAGGAAGCCGGTGAGATCTTGTGTCAGTGATCACGTGTCACGCTGCGTGCTTGTATCTGGCCCAGAGTGACTGATGTGTATGGGGAGACTACTTGGAAGGTTGATAACACTAGCTACTTGATGTGTGTTGGTTTTTGGTATTGTGTGTTGCAGAGGTCAGAATCCTAGAGTAGAATTCCCTGTTCCCAGTTCAAGAATTCCAGTAAAAAGCAATAGGTGGGGTGACTGACTAGAGCCCCTGACTGGAGCAGGAGATACCTTCAGTTCTGGGTGACAAAAGGGAGGGGAAATGAAGGGACTGAAGGCAGAGGTGAGAGTGAAGGCAGCAGAATCAGATGCTAAATTGGTCCATTGTCCATTGTCCCAGTGTGAGAGGCAGGCGAGTCCTATGGGGATTTGGGTGGAGAATGATAACCCTGGCTTCTGATGCATTAAGGAGTCAGATTTTCAAATTGTAGGCTGTGTCAAAGCATGAAGCAGAGATGCAGGAAGGGAAAGAGCCACCTTTCCTATTGCCTATAAAATAAGACCAAGAATGGGAAGGCAACTTTTAGAAAAGAGATTAAATTTAGGAACCCAAGCGTAAAGAGAAACAATTATAAGTTACAGTCCTCAGTGGCCATAGGTTGCCTAGAATATTCCAGTTATTTGGGCAGTGGAATCAAGGAAAGCTGGGAGGAAGAAGGGGAAGACAGAATTTTTAGGCTGATGATTCTGGGAGTGGAGAGCTGGCCTCATCTCACTCTCCTTTCTCTCCCTCCATGCCTGTCCTCCAGGACACTGCTGTTCTCCAAGAGAGAAGCCAGGAAGGAAAGCTGGAAATGACTGTTGAACTAGTGAAAGCCATATCCCAGGTTAGTTATTTCCATTCTCATCCGTGAAAGGCAGTCTTACTCTTTAGGACTTAGTAATCCCTCTTTTCTTTTGAAAATTCCCTGATTAACAACGGTGTTGACGGGCCTCATTTCCACTTCTCCCAGAGTGCACTAACTCAAACTGCCTGATGGGTAAGTAAAACTGAGTATGATGAGGCATAGAGCCTCCTCTGAGTCCCCTCTTCCCACTTCATTTTTAATAAAGTGTTGACTGAAAAGATTTGGTTTCTGTTATGTGAAATAGAGGTGTCTTGGTACCGGTGAGTTGGGTTCCAAGTAAAATGAGCATTTGCTGGCCCTCTCCTAGTTTTAGAAGAAGGAATCCTCCTTCTGTGGGGCGCCTGGGTAGCTCAGTCGTTAAGCGTCTGCCTTCGGCTCAGGTCTCGATCCCAGGGATCGAGCCCGGCATCGGGCTCCCTGCTCGGCGGGAAGCCTGTCTCTCCCTCTCCCACTCCCCCTGCTTGTGTTCCCTCTCTCGCTGTGTCTCTCTCTGTCAAATAAATAAAATCTTAAAAAAAAAAAAAAAAGAATCCTCCTCCTGGCTGAATTTTGTTCAGATCTCTGATTTTATCCTTAAGTTCTTAAATGTGTTTCTTTGTTTGCCTAAAAAACCTTATTCTAGTTAAGTTTTACAAATTTAAAAAATTTAAATAGGTGATATATATAGTATGAAGCTTAAGACCTAAAACCTCCCGTTTGCCTTTCAGTTCTTAGGAGACAGATATATCATTCAGGGTATCTATTCATACATAGATAGGTTTTTCCCTTCACAGCTTGTGTTTTTTTGGGTCCTGTTTAAGAAATCCATGTCTACCCCAGGATCTGTAGATTTGTTTTACCCCTCGTGGTTTTCTGATAAGTTTATATTTCATTTTTATGATTTTTTCTGTGCGGATAAGGTTCAAAGTTATATTAAATTTAATTTATGTTAAATTGTTGCATTAAATGTTTACCCTATCATAAGTGAGTCAAGGGTTCATTTTTCCCCCACTTGCCTCTCCAGTTGACCCAGTGGCATTTGTTGAATAATTTATCTCTTTCTTAACTGATTTGGAATGCTCCCTTCATCTTACACTTGATTCTGTTGCTAGACTACATTCAGTTTTGGGTTTTTTGGTTTTTGTGCATTTTTAAAAAGATATTTATTTACTTGAGAGAGAGAGAGAGGGAATGAGTGCGAGAGCAAGCCAGGAGATGAGCAGAGGGAGAGGGACAAGGAGATTCCTTGCTGAGCATAGAGCCCAGCTAGGGGCTTGATCCCATGGTCCCAAGATCAAGACCTAAGCTGAAATCAAGTGTTGGAGGCTCAACTGACTGAGCCACCCAGGTGCTCCAGACTACGTTCAGTTTTACTTGTATTTCTGTTTGTTTGTTTTTTTTTTTAATTTTATTTATTTATTTATTTATTTATTTATTTATTTATTTGAGAGATAAAGGGAGTGCATGAGCAAGTGGGGAGGTACAGAGGGAGAGAGAGAGAATCTTAAACAGACTCCATGCAGAGCGGGGAGCTGGATGCAGGGCTTGATCTCAGAATGCTGAGATCATGACCTGAGCCAAAATCAAGAGTCAGGCCCTGAACTGACGGAGCCACTGAGGTGCCCCCTTGTATTTGTTTTTAATCTTATAATTTTAAAACCTACCTTTTGTGAAAGGAACTATGAATGTAAAGGAAGACCTTAGTTTTCCAGATGAGAAGTTCTCCATTCCAGATTTTTTTCCAAGTGGAAAACATGCTTTCATTATATGGATGGGAATCAAATGTCCACTTATTAATATTTAATTACACATTTTATATTAAAAATCACATTAAATTAATTTTAAAACATTGCCCTCCCCCCATCTCCCACTATCAGGGTTAATGAAATATTCAAAAAGAATACATGGATTTGGGCATCTGTGTCTTTCTCGGCATTAGAAACACTTTATGAATCATCTACCATAATTTTCCAGATACAGAACTTTTAGAATTTGTGTGTATGAGTTATTGAAATTTTATGTGATCATAAGAACCAATTTGCATACTGTTAAGATTTTTTTTTGTGCTTCATTTGTCCTATAGGAAAAGTTGGGGATCTCCACAATGTTACTACTTTATGTCTTAGTTGTTGTGATATTTAACTTCATACTCCTGAATAAAATGTTTGGAACACTATTCCCTAACTATTTTAGTTTTAGATATTACCTATTAACCTACTACTACAGATAATAAAGATTCTGTTCAGTAATAACCCCAAACAGACATACACTTTTCTTTTTTATCAACCTTCCAACATTATTTTATTACTGTTTCAGTTTTGGTCTGTTTAGGGTAGCTTGGTGTCTTTCACTAATTTCGGAAAATTTTCAACCACTATCTTTTCAAACCTTAGCTCAGACCCTTATCTCCTTCTAAAGTTACAATTACAAAGAGGGTAAATTTTTTTTACTCTGTGTATATTTATTTATGCTCTAATTCTCTTCAACTCTCTGATTTGCTGTTAAATCCATCATTGAATCTTAGCTTTCATTATTGCATTCTTAGTTTTAGAAGTCTGTTTGATCGTTTTATGTAGTTCCCTGTTTTCTGCCTAAGTCCACCATTTATTTATCCAGTCATTTATTTGTATTAGCATGGACTCGTGGTTATTTATTTTATACTTTAGGTTATAATCCAATACTACATTATTGTGGTGTTCAAATTATTCTAGCTTTGGTTATTAGGAGCTATTTTAGCAACTCCTGTGTCCCAGTAACATACCCCATCATTGTGGGATATTTTTTGTTTGTTGAACACCGACTTCGATACTGCATATCTAGGTTCATCCTGTATACTTTCTGTACCAGTCCTACAAAGAGCCATTTCTCCATGGTAGAGACAGTTTACTTTTGCCTCAGACACACAGCTATGCTAAGAACAGCTCAATCTTAGTCTAGTCAGGAGCTGAAATGATTAGAGGCAGGGCCTCAGTCCTTCTGAAAGCTGGGTTATTTCTGGTTCACCGTCAATTCTGGGGTATAGTCCTTTTTTTGGGTTCTCAACTGAAAGCCTGGGGTATTTATTTACCAGAACCTATCTTGGGCAGATTGTAGTAATCTGTGAATAGTCTAGATTAGCATTTATTACTGTTGTTTCTCTTCACATGTTATTCTTCAAAAGTCCTCAACTTGTCAGCTGTGAATATTTTATCAGTCTACTTCTGCTTGGGATCTCTGGATAAAATCTCACTGGGTATACTGACATTGGAGACCTTGGAAATAATTTATGGTATAAAACACATTTGGGGAAATTTTTGCCTTGTCTTTGGGCACTTACGGTATTTTATAATGTGGCAGGGCTAGTATTCTTCCCATTACTCATCTTTTCCAGAATTCTCATGACTATTCTTATAAGTTTATTTTTCTAGCAAATTTTAGAATCAAGCAGTTTTTTTTAAATAGCCTGCTGGTTATTTTAAAGTCATTTATTTAGTAGATACTTTTTGACCTTGTACACGCCAGGTGGTCTTTAGGTTCTGGCAGTGCAGCAAGAAATGTCAAAGACTGCCCTTTTGGGGCAGAGGGGGAAAATAGACATAAATAAATGAATTAGTATACATAAAATTAGAAAAGTGAAATGTGTAAGTCTTTATTTGGAGATACGTTTTCATTTTTCTTGGGTAGATTAACCTGGGAGTGGAATTTCTGGGTTGTATGGTAAATTCATATTTAACTGAAGAAATTGCTAAGCTGGGGTGCCTGGGTGGCTCAGTCGTTAAGCGTCTGCCTTCGGCTCAGGGCGTGATCCCGGAGTTCTGGGATCGAGCCTCACATCAGGCTCTTCTGCTGGGAGTCTGCTTCTTCCTCTCCCCCTCCCCCTGCTTGTGTTCCCTCTCTCGCTGGCTGTCTCCCTCTCTGTCAAATAAATAAAATCTTAAAAAAAAAAAAAAAGAAACTGTTAAGCTGTTTTTTCAAAGGGGCCATGCCACTTGACCTCCTCAGCAGCAGTGTATGAGGGTTCCCATTTTTCCATATCCTCTCTAAGTTTGTTGTCTGTTTTACTACTTTTATTTTATGGGGCGCCTGGGTGGCTCAGTCGGTTAAGCGCCTGCCTTTGGCTCAGGTCATGGTCTCAGGGTCCTGGGATTGAGTCCCATGTCGGGCTCCCTGCTCAGTTGGGGAGTTTGCTTCTCCCTCTCCCTCTGCTGCTCCCCCTGCTGTGCTCTCTCTCTCTGTCAAGTAAAATCTTTAAAAAAAATAATAATTTATTACTGTCTATTGGTTACATATAGATTTTTCAAGTAGATAAGGTTTTAAATTCATCTTTTCACAGTTTTTAGTTGCTCTGAAGCCTGAGCAGAGAATATAGCCTGAAAATTTTGGGGTTTAAAATTTGTTAATGCTTTTGTTGGCCTAGTATAAGATCAGTATTTGTTTACTGAATATTGGGGCATACCAGAAAGCTAAAAACTGCATTACCCAGACTTCTTTGCAAATAGGGTTCTTTTTTTTTTTTTTTTTTTAAGATTTTATTTATTTATTTGACAAAGAGAGACAGCCAGCGAGAGAGGGAACACAAGCAGGGGGAGTGGGAGAGGAAGAAGCAGGCTCTTAGTGGAGGAGCCTGATGTGGGGCTTGATCCCAGAACGCTGGGATCACGCCCTGAGCAGAAAGCAGATGCTTAACCACTGCGCTACCCAGGCACCCCTGCAAATAGGGTTCTATATATGACTTATATATGCCAAGTAGAGGCTTCCAATGCAATGTGTGGAAGGCAGAAGTTAGCAACAGGAAGCAGTAGCTAAGTTCAGGGAAATAGGATTTTAAAGCCAACGTAGCAGCAGAGGGATTTGGTTTTTCTGGGGCAACTCTGGCAGAAGTTCCTACTGGTCGAATCCTAGCATGTTAGGTGCTTATCTGTGGGTGACACTGGAGAATGGGATTTTTTAAAAATACCATCTTGGTCTAATTGGGCTTTTCTCCTGATGTGTAGCTTTTGGTTGTGTAGCATGCAAACTTTGTTCTTTAGTCCTCCTGGAAATCCCATATATTGTCTGATACTTTGCAATAAATGTTTTTCTTCTTAAAAAAATAATTATAATCTCTTCAAATGCTATAAATTAGAATTTATTTAACCGAATATAAGATTACTGTAAAAAATAAGAACTAGACATACATGCATATAAAGATACTTATATAAACACTGGGAAAAGTCTGATGGTGTACATACCAAATAACTAGCCGTGAGTACCAGGATCACAAGCAATCAAATTTATTTTTCTGTGGGAATAACCACCTATTTCCTTACTAGTGACCAAATTATACTAAATATTGGGAAAAAAGTGACTACTTCTGCTTGCATTGGTAAATTCATGTGAATGAATTTGGTTTTATAAGAACATGTGAAGTGGGGGCGCCTGGGTGGCTCAGTCGTTAAGCGTCTGACTTCAGCCCAGGGCGTGATCCCAGAGTCCTGGGATCGAGTCCTACATCAGGCTCCTCCGCTGGGAGCCTGCTTCTTCCTCTCCCACTCTCCCTGCTTGTGTTCCTTCTCTCGCTCGCTGCCTCTCTCTCTGTCAAATAAATAAATAAAATCTTAAAAAAAAAAGTTGTTGTCTGATTCAATATGATACTATGTTAATGTGCCATAGAATGAGCACATTAAAAAAAAAAAAGAACATGTGAAATGATGGGTATCAGCCAAAATGGCAGCCTCAACTAGCTAGAAGGGGCAAACCAGAATTCAGGAAAACCAGTAGCTCACAGTGAATCTTAAAAAAAAAAAAATTAATACCAGGGTGCCTGGCTGGCTCAGTCAGAAGATCATGCAATTCTTGATCTTGGGGTCATGAGTTCAAGCCCCACGTTGGGTGTAGAGGTTAAAAATAAACAACAAAAGAAATATTTAATACCTTTATGTGAAAAATATACTAAACATTTTCTCAAAGGTGTGTATATCCTCTAAAGCCCCGTACATTGCATATCTTTGTATCATGCCTTTGTTCTAAACTTAAAGCGTTCACTGTCAAAAAGCAAATTAAGATGTTCTGTGTATAGCTTTGTCTTTTATATAGTCAGTTACCAATGTCATTGTACAAGGCACTGAGCATGAAGACTTTTCTTTTCCATGGAAATAGACAAATCTGAAGATGAAAAATGCCCATAATATTTTTAAATTTCTTACAACCTGCTAATGATTATAACTAGATGTTTATTTTTCTTTTAACACATTTAATTATTTAAGAAACTAAAAATTAGGGGCACCTGGGTGGCTCAGTTGATTAAGCATTCAACTCTTGGTTTCGGCTGAGGTCATAATCTCAGGGTAGTGAGATTGAGCCTTACGTCAGGCTCTACACTCAGCACAGAATCTGCTTAAGACTCTCTCTCCCTCTCCCTCTGCCTCTCCCCCACCCCGCTTAATAGCTCTCTTGCTCTCTCTATAATAAATAAATCTTTTTAAAAGTATTTTAAAAAGAAACTAAAAATTTTACTTATTCAGTTTCATTTTGATATTGTCTTAAATATATAGATTTGTTGTACTCAGACTCAGTATACAAATTGAATGTGTTGTAATCTTAACGCTGGGTTATTTCTCATGCTATTACCCAGTTTATGCTGGTATGGCATGTCATGCTAGTTCTTAATGAAATAGCATGAGAAAATTGCATTCTAATTATGTTCATTATTTTTACTGTGTTAGAAAAAAAATCAGCCCCATCAGTTCATTGCCCCTCCCTTCTGAAACTAGGATCTCATAGAGTACCATTTGGAAAATATCAATTTAGATAATCTTTTTTGTTTTTAAAGGTTCAACCACGAGTATAAGCCATTCCTTGAGGCTCTTATTTACTGCCCTGTGGCCACTTGTCCATATTTCCACATGTTGGGAAATAGGTTAGCATCCGTGCATACAGTGCAATTTAACACTTCAATAACTACTATTTTAGGTTGGAACTTCATATTGTAATGGCTTAATTTTTTTTCTCCTCCAAGGGCTATTTCTCACATAAAGTAGAAAGAATTTAAAGCTTCAGCTTGGAGTTATGCATGAAGATGAGCATTGGTTGATCAAGAGCTTATTTGTGTCATTTCAGGACTTGGTGACATTCAAGGATGTGGCAGTAGACTTTTCCCAGGAGGAATGGGAGTGGCTAAACCCTGCTCAGAGGAATTTGTACAAGAATATGATGCTGGAGAACTATCAGAACCTGGTGTCCCTGGGTAAGAATATTTTCCCCTCTGCATAATTTAGGATTACATCAGGGACTCTTTACATCTTTATTTATTATTAAAACTTATTTTTAAAAGATTTTATTTATTTGGGAGAGAGAGAATGATAGAATACAAGTGGGATGGAGGGGGAGAGAGAGAGGGAGAAGCAGATTCCCGGCTTGAGCTGGGAGCCTGACTCAGGGGCTCGATTCTGGGACCCTGAGATCATGACCTGAGCCAAAGGCAGATGCCCAACCATTTGAGCCACCCAGGTGCCCCGAAAAGATGTGTTTCATGTATGAGTGAACAGTGTATGCACAATGCTTCTCTGAGAAGCCCCTTTTATCCTGCTGGTGGTTCACTGAGCTTCTTGAAACTAAATGTATGTCTTTCATCAAATTTGAATAATTTTTGGCTTTATTTCTTCAAATAATTTTTTTCTTCTGTCTCTCCTGGTATTTCAATTACAAGTATTTGATATTATGTCCTAGGTAACTGAAGATCTGTTCATTATTTAAAATCTTTTTTCTTTGTATGTCAGATTACATAATTTCTATTGACCTAACTTGAAATTTACTTACTCTTTTTGTGTCTTCTTCAATGTCTTGTTAAGGCAATGTAGTGAATTTTTGAAAAAGGTTTATTTATTTGAGAGAGAGAGAGCACGAGTGGGAGGGGAGAGGGAGAGAGAATCTCAAGCAGACTCTGCACTGAGCATAGAGCCAGACGCGGGGCTTGGCCTACGACACTGAGATCAGGACCTGAGCCGAAACCAAGATGCTTAACCAGCTGCACCACCAAGCACCCCCAATGTATTGAATTTTTAAATTTCGGATACTTTCCACTTGGTTCTCTTTTTATAATTTCTGTTTTTCTGCTGAGAAATTCTAAGCATATTTTCCTTTACGTTTTTGGGTATGGATATAATAGCAGTTTTTAAACGCTGGTCTACTAATTCCAACATCCGTGTTATCATTGGTTAGCTCTTCATTAATTGCTTATTTTTCTGAGTGTGGTTCACTTTTTCCTCTTTCTACTTAGGTGTAATAATTTTGGATTTTATCTCAGACACTATAAATAATACATTGTAGAGGCTGTAGATTCTGTTATATTAATCTGTGAAGAGTTTTGTTTTGTCTTTTATTTTATTTTATTTTTTTTCCAAGGGAAAAACAATTTTATTAGGAATCAAAAAAATAGAAACTAGGGGCGTCTGGGTGGCTCAAGGGGCACCTGGGTGGCTCAGTCGTTAAGCATCTGCCTTTGGCTCAGGGCGTGATCCTGGCGTTCTGGGATCGAGCCCCACATCAGGCTCCTCCGCTGGGAGCCTGCTTCTTCCTCTCCCACTCCCCCTGCTTGTGTTCCCTCTCTCGCTGGCTGTCTCTCTCTCTGTCAAATGAATAAATAAAATCTTAAAAAAAAAAATAGAAACTAAATGTGGACAGCATTTCCCCCCTTTTTTTATAAAATTTTTTTATTATGTTATGTTAGTCACCGTACAGTACATCCCAAGTTTTTGATGTAAAGTTCCATGATTCGTTACTTGTGTATAACACCCAGTGCACCATGCAATACGTGCCCTCCTTAATACCCATCTCTGGCCTATCCCAATACCCCACCCCCTCCCCTCTAAAGCCCTCAGTTTGTTTCCCAGAGTCCACAATCTCTCATGGTTCATTCCCCCTTCTTTTAAAGCAGGCAGTTAACTTGACTCAAACTCCAAACTCTGTCTCTAGGGGCTCTTTACAATGCATCACTTACTGGCTGTCTGATGATCCTGTGAAAATGCTGGGCAGAATTTCTTCCCCGAGTCCCTTAGAAAATTGTTTAACTTCTATAGAGTTGACTGTTGGCAGTCCCACTAGACTGCCAGAAGCTTTATGTAATCTGTCTCTAAAATGTGTTTTATCCTTTGATCTAATCATTCATGTTATGTCATTCCATCAGTATTAAGGAACTGACTTATAGTTCTGAAATACCCAAAACGTGGCCAGTTTTCATGTCTTTTTTTTTTTTTTTTGTATGCAGGTCTTTGCGTCTCTAAGCCATATGTGATCTCCTTATTGGAGCAAGGGAAAGAGCCTTGGGAGACGAAGACAGAGATGACAAGAAGCCTATTCCCAGGTGAGCGTGGGAGAATCAGGGGAATCCTTTCTAGATAATGGCTCAGCTATTTTCAAAGGTGACACTTTCTCCTTTCTTATGCTATTTAGAAACTCTTCTCAAGTCTTCCAAGCCTGAGGAGAAAATTAAAACTTTACTACTTAGCCTAGGCTCCCCAAATGTCTAGATATCTCTTCAATAACTAACTCATTTGGCAAAAATCTGTATCCAGCTCTTTCCCATCCCCTTTTTCCTTTTGCCATATAGACTTATATAAGCTTCTCTGTTTCTTAAATCTTAACTCCTAAATTAGGTGCTGCTTGAGAATCATAATCTGTCCCGCTGCTTTAAATCTTTCTTTGCTTTCCTGTTGCAAACAGGAAAGACCCAGACCTTACCAGGCCCTATGTAACCAGCTCCATCCTACTTCTCTTACCTTATCTTCTATGATTTTTTAGCTTTTTCACTCTACTTTAGTACAGAGTTTTCTAAACTATGCGAGGTACCCAGATATTCAAGTATGTTAAAGGTATGCCAACATACTGAATCTCTAAGCCTTGGGAGACCAGGTGAGGCCAGAGGCAGTCTGAATTCCAAGTTTGGTTGCTTATGATCACAGGTGGTATCTTCTTTTGTCTCTGTTTGCCTCACAAATGTTGATGGGTGCCTGACGGTACAGTTGAGAAGCACTGCTCTTACCCGTTGGTCACCTTTTCTGAACTCACCAAGCTCTTTACTGATTCAGGCTTTTGCACTTCCTGTTTTCTCTGCCAAGCATACCCTTCTCTTGGCTGTCTGTCCATGCTTGACTGTTGTCGGGTTTGGCCAGCAAACCCTGAGATGGCAAATGAAAAGATTATTCCAGAGACCTTCGTAGGAGAAAGGAGAGGGCCTGGGGACCAGATGCTCTAGTGGCGAAAGTTCCCGAGCCAGACTCTGCCTCCACCTTTATTGTGAATGTTATCAATACAACATGGGAGTAAGAAAAACAGGAAGGAATTTTGTGAAGCTGTAATAATCAGGACAGTGGTATAGCGAGTGACACGTGAATAGAACACGCTGTGCTTGTGAGGGACGTGCAGACAGGGCGTGCGTGGAGTATGTGACCTCCAAAGATAAACGTTTCTCCCAAGTCAAGCATTTACTCCCTGGATGAGTGCATTGAGCTGCAATGAGGTTCTGGCTGTTTTCAGCCCAGAAACCTTAAAGGGACCCAGTTTTCTCTATAGTCCTTTGCTTTTCAACTAGTTTCATCCAGGGAGACATGTGTTTATTAAATCTTATCTAGCCAGGCACTGTGAATTCCTACAGACTCTCAAGCCAGAGCTCAAAAATCATCTCATCAGAGGCCTTCTCTACCCATCTTCTGTAATGAACATTCCTTTATTCCAACCCAATTACTTTCTATCAAGGCACTGTTTATTTTCTTTGTAACACTCAGGAAAGCCTATAATTAACGTGTTTATGGTTTATATGTTTATTTTTCTGCCTCCCCTACTGATCTGAATGTTCACAAAGACAAGGGAATGTTGAGATCATACATAATAATTGTGCCTTTATGAAATTCTCCTTTCACTTCCATAACAGTATTTGATCTTTACATTTTGAGATGATTTGGATCCTAGACTTTCAGGGTTCTCCAAATAGCCAAATATTGGAAGATAAATTAACCCTGCTTAGACATGCTTTATACTTCGGTTGTATAGGAATCTACTACCTGCCTTAAATAGGGAAATAGAGGAACTTTCCTGATAAGAAGTAATAATTGGCCTTGTGAAGAATAGGTAGGTAGAAGGAAGCGGGATGAAGCCTATACATTTGGTGGGATATTGAGTCGTAGTGTAGATTTAACTATTATTAAGTGAGTAAGATATCTCAGCTATTGTGTTGAGAAAAGCCAAAAAGCTAAGGGACAACCATGGTTCCCTGTGGGAGGTTGGGGTGTTGAAGACTATCTTCATGGGAGGAATCCATGATGTATCTAGCTTTCTGTTTTTCTGTCTAATATTCCTCCCCTCAGTCGTCTATGTAAGAAAAACCATAGGTAATTGGTTCATTGAACTCTCATGGCCTCAATTCTAGAATTACTGAAGCCTGAGTCTTACGAAGGAAAGAAGGAAGTAGGAAGGGGTAGGAAGCTTGTTAACACTACAGAGTCCTTCTTAACTGCTTTAGTAGATTTGATCTCTTCCATCTCTGAACTTTTATACTAGTTTTACTTTTTACCACATGGGCTCTCACTTGATATTTCCTATTTTCCTCTCAAATTACTTTCTTTGTTGGTCTGGCCTTTCTAATTACTGTCTATACGCCTAAGGAACAGCTGGTCTTTTATTACATTAGTGTCCGTAACACTTAACACATAGTAGAAAACTGCTTTAGGGAGCGTCGGATTAGTCTGTAATTTGCTATGGATAAGATAGGAAAGGAAAGCACTTTCTCTTGCCCTTTCTTGATACCAGCCTTTTCCCTGAAGTTTTCTCTCAGTATCATCTCTTCAATGCAAATTTCTGTATGTATTTATTGAGATGCCTTAAATATGCCTGAGTTTCTGTGATATATGTTAAGTGACTTGGTAGCAGTGTTTAAAGCATATTATTCCTTCCCTGAAGCTTATATTCTAGCTCACAAGGCAAGAAAGGCATTTTAAGTGGCAGTAAAAAGAACTTAATTAATAATAGTAATACCTACCTATATACCATTGTCAAATTAGTTTTTTCAAAAAGACTTATGGCAAAACCCCATTAAGATGTGGCCTGGGCCTACACTCTTCGTAGGCTGGTAAAAATGAGCAGATGAATGGAAAAATGCCTTACTATGCAGCCTGAAGTTCAGGGATCTCTGAGAAATAAGGAGTTCACTGTCCTAAAACATGTAGCAGTGGTACATATAAACACTATTTTCTGGTTATGAAAAGATGAGTCTAGAAGTTTACCTAAACCCCAAGGGAAGTCGTGAAGCTTACGGTATTTGTGGTTGCTGGGGATCTGTAGAGATTTTTGATCAGCAGTAGTTATGTGATGATATTGATATTTAAACAACAGTAAGCTACCAGTATATGCAAGTCAACCAGAAGTGGGGAAGAATAGAGGAATGGTGTTTAATTTGTATAGTCTGTTATGTTAATACAGGATAAAGTGAAAGAAAATATTACTACTGTAGTCTACTTCTCTAGGACCTCATTATCTGACATTTAATTCTCTTAATCACCTTTTCCATGTTTCCCTGAGCTCTGAAATCCACTTGCATATTTTTCAGTTGATGTGCTGGTGCATAATAGATTTTGTGGGATTCACTATTTTTGAGTCACCTTGTCCACATTAAATATTTCCTTTGTCCATGATAAAGGAAGCACTTGCTTTTTTGGTATCTTCCAGATTCGGGATCTATATATGAGACACAAGAATTATCTCTGAAGCACTTCATGTATGATGATGTTTTAATAGAGAGAATTACAGGCTATGGACTTGAGTGTTCCACTTTCAGAGAAAATTGGAAATGTGAAGATCTTTTTGAGAGGCAGTTGGTAAGTCAAGAGACATTTATCAGGCAAGAAGTAACCACTCATAATAAAACCCTTACTAAGGAGATAGGTCACAACTATAACAAATCTGGGGAATTTATCCATCTAGGCAGTGTAGAAGAAAATATTTATAATCAAAAGTCAGATAAAAAAAGCTTTTCCCAGAATTCTGTGGTAGTAAAACACAAGAAAGTCTATGCAGGAAAGAAAGTTTTTAAGTGTAACGAATGTGAGAAAACCTTTACCCACAGTTCCTCCCTTACTGTTCATCAGAGAATTCATACTGGTGAAAAACCATATGAATGTAAAGAATGTGGGAAAGCCTTCAACCAGAGTCAGCACCTTGTGCAACATCACAGAATACATACAGGAGAGAAACTCTTTGAATGTAAAGAATGTAGGAAAGCCTTCAGCCAAAATGTGCACCTTATTCAACATCAAAGAATTCATACTGGAGAAAAACCATATAAGTGTATGGAATGTAGAAAAGCCTTCAGCCAACCTGCACACCTTGCTCAGCACCAGAGAATTCATACTGGGGAGAAGCCCTATGAGTGTAAGGAATGTGGGAAAGCCTTCAGTGACGGCTCGTCCTTTGCCCGACATCAGAGGTGTCACACTGGCAAAAGACCCTATGAATGCATTGAATGTGAGAAAGCCTTCAGGCAGAATACATCCCTTATCCGTCACTGGAGGTATTATCACACTGGGGAGAAACCTTTTGATTGCATCGATTGTGGGAAAGCCTTCAGTGATCACATAGGCCTTATTCAGCATAGGAGAATTCATACTGGAGAGAAACCATATAAATGTAAAGTGTGTGGAAAATCCTTCAGTTATGGCTCATCCCTTACTGTCCATCAGAGAATTCACACAGGAGAGAAACCTTATGAATGTGTTGTCTGCGGGAAAGCCTTCAGCCATCATGCTTCACTCACGCAGCACCAAAGAGTACATTCTGGAGAGAAACCTTACGATTGCAAGGAATGTGGGAAAGCCTTTAGACAGAGTATACACCTTGCTAGTCATTTGAGAATTCATACTGGTGAAAAACCCTATGAATGTAAAGAATGTGGGAAAGCTTTTAGCATCAGTTCACAGCTAGCTACTCATCAGAGAATTCATACTGGAGAGAAACCTTATGAATGTGAGGAATGTGGTAAAGCCTTCAGCCAGAGGGCACACCTTGTCCAACATCATAAAATTCATACAGGAGAGAAACCTTATGAGTGTAACGAATGTGGGAAAGCCTTCAGCCAGACTACCCGCCTTATTCAACATCAGAGAGTTCATACTGGAGAGAAGCCCTATAAATGTAGCGAATGTGGAAAGGCTTTTAGTGACAGCTCATCTCGTTCCCAGCATCGGACACTCCACACCGGCCAAAGGCCCTATGAGTGTGTTGAATGTGAGAAGGCATTTAGAACAAAGTCATCCCTTATCTGTCATCAAAGATGTCATACTGGGGAGAAACCTTATGAATGTAGTGTGTGTGGTAAAGCCTTTAGCCATCGTCAGTCCCTTACTGTTCATCAGAGAATTCATTCTGGAGAAAAACCGTATGAATGTCAGGAATGTGGGAAAACCTTTAGCCAGATTGGACACCTTAATCTACATAGAAGAATTCACACCGGAGAGAGATCATATGAATGTAAGGAATGTGGAAAAGTCTTCAGACAAAGTGCGCACCTTACTCACCATCAGAAAGTTCATGCTGCTGAGTCATCTCAGGCATCCAGCTCTTCCTCATCCCATATGTCACCAAGCCCCGTGGATATATCTGCTAGATATTTTTGGAATTCATCCACTTCTTTGAATTCTCACTGTCCTACTCCAAAACACACTCATTTTACCTGGACTGTTCCAATATAAAAACTGGTCTTACATCCTGTTTTATTCCTTTCAGGTTCATTCTTCACATTACTGGCATGGTGGTCTTTTAAACGTGTAAATGTAATTAAACTCCTCTCCTCTTAAAACCCTGATTATGAAAATTTAAACTATTCGATGCATATAAAGTGCTTAGCATAGTGCCTGACCCAGACTAAGTGCTTGGTAAATGTTAAGTCAGTATCATTCAGAATCTGTTCAAAATTATTTTTAAAGAGTGAACTCTGGAAAGCAGTATATCAGTACTAGGAGATTATACTAATTTTGGAACTGAAACTACATCTTAAGATGGATAATGGGGATTAGCATGTTAGTATTTTTAAAGTTTGACATCAGAATAACATAGTGGCTTTCTCGTGACTCCAAGGCTGTATGCCTTTGTTGGTGCAGAAATTTAGTGTGACCTGGGACATAGAATATGTTTTAGGAAGTATCGAAAGCTCTGGATAAGACTGAAACAAAATAATTAGAATTAACCCAGGAATGTAAGACTATAGTTAATCAAAGACAGAAAAGAAAAATTCCTTAATATTTAAAACTGAAGCAATAGAGAACTTGAATAGTCTAGCCCTGTTTTAAGACACCTGGGTTCACAGATTAGTTCTAAATTTCCAAGGAACCACTAATTAAATTGTTGTAGAGTATAGAAAAACTATTTAAAACGTAATACTTTGAAGCATTTGGAATACTTTCATGAGGCTAATTCAGTCCTGATATCAACCCCCCTCCCCCAAAATGAAATGATAGATTCATTTACTTACGGTTCTATATAGAAAGGAAATTTTATTAATCTTTATTGAAGGAGAACAGAGGTTCTGAATAAATGGAGATCCATACATGTTTTTAGATGGAAGTCTCAATACTGTAAAGATGTCTCCATTCACTGTTCCAGCCATGATAACTGTAGGATATTTTTACGTTGACAGTTTTGTTCTGAAAATCACATAGAGTGGTAAGTAGGCAAGCATAGGAAATTTTTGGAAAAGATCATATACCCATGAATTCAGTGTATTGTAAAAGTAGTATTTTTTTATGTTTCTTTTTATTTATTTTTAAGTAATCTCTATAGTCAGGGCTTGAACTCAACCCAAGATCAGGAGTCGCGTGCTCCTCTGACCGCGCCAGCCAGGCGCCCCACTGAAATGGTATTTTTGATCTATCAGTGGGGGAGATGGATTATTTAAATGGTGTTTGACAGTTAGTTATCCAGCTGGAAGGAAAGTCAGAGCCACATTTTACTCCTTACAAAGAAGTTCCCTGAATATGGATTAAAGATGCAATAGGAAACACAAAATTCTAGAAGAGAATATAGAACATTTCTATCCGTTTGAGTTCAGGAAGACTTGGTAAGCTGAACACAGAGTCCAGAAGCCATGAAGAGAGAGTAACAGGAAGGAGCACATGAAAGATTTAAACCATTTGCATGATATAAGGCACTATGCAAAGTTAGAAGGCACATGACAGGCTGGGAGATATTTTAAACATATACATATTATGACGGATATAGCCCTTCTAAAAAGTGCTGTTGAAAAGCAGCAAGGATAAGTAAGATACAGTCTGAAAATCACACCAACAAGCAACTCGCAGATGCGGAACGTGAAATTGTCAAATAAAATAGAGGAAGTTCCTAACTGCAGCAATGATCGGATAAATTGAAATTTTAAAAAGCCCTTGCCACCAACATAAATCAGCACAAATTCTGTGGATAATATCCAGTACTGTTGCAGATGTGAGAAATATATTTTTATACATTTGGAGGATAAATTGGTTAAAAGCCATTTTATTTTTTTTTATTTTATTTTTTTAAGATTTTTAAAATTTATTTATTTGACAGAGATAGAGACAGCCAGCGAGAGAGGGAACACAAGCAGGGGGAGTGGGAGAGGAAGAAGTAGGCTCATAGCAGAGGAGCCTAATGTGGGGCTCGATCCCATAACACTGGGATCACGCCCTGAGCCGAAGGCAGACGCTTAACCGCTGTGCCACCCAGGCGCCCCTAAAAGCCATTTTAGAAGCTAATGTGTTACCTGTCAACATTTTAAATGTGACTAATCACTTTGCTGTGATTCTAAATCTAGGAATTTATCTTCTTGAAAAGCACAAGTGCAGAAATATAGTTGCATAAGCACATTTATTATAGAATTGCAGGGGCGCCTGGGTGGCATGGCGGTTGAGCGTCTGCCTTCGGCTCAGGGCGTGATCCCAGCGTTACGGGATCGAGCCCCACATCAGGCTCCTCCGCTGTGGGCCTGCTTCTTCCTCTCCCACTCCCCTGCTGTGTTCCCTCTCTCGCTGGCTGTCTCTATCTGTGTTAAATAAATAAATAAATAAATCTTTAAAAAAAATTAAAAAAAAAAAGAATTGCAAGAAATTTGGAGCAGCTTAAATGTCTAGCACTAGTAAACTAATCAGTTAAATTATAGAAAATCCAGTAGATTACACAGTCACTGAAAAGAATGAGGTGGATTTTCATACTCACAGAAAGACATCTTATAATTTACTAATTGAGGGAAATATTTTCATAATTATAATATGATTGCATGGTTATAAATACCAAAAATTTATAAAATTAAAATTATGAAAATACATACATATCAGATATTTGTTTTTGTCTACAATACAAATTGAAACCAGGCACACAGAAATACAGATTTTTTTCCCGGGGCTGCTCTGACCTCATTCCGTGAGATTTTGTGTTGCCAGTTGTTCCTGGTTCACGTTAATCCAATCAGAAACTCTGTCCTTGGGACATAGGAGGAAGTTGTGAATGAGTCATCCTTTGGCCACAACTTCAGGCTATACTGCCTACGTTTCTGCTGCTCTGCTCACTAGAGCTGACCAGTTTATTCTTTCCAACTTGTATCCGCCTAGTATCTTGTTTTCATTTAAAATTTAGATTAAGTTCTTTTGCCGTCAACCAAAGAAACCTAACCAATACAGAAGTTGGTATCCTTGAATGAATTTCAGGCAAAACATCCTGAGAAAATGTGGGTTATTATTAAAGATTGGTTATTGGATGAAACGGAGCAAAGGATTATAAGGCTTCTCTTTGTGTTCTGTGCCGGCAAGGAGCATGCTTTGATAGCAACAGTGCAACAGCTAATCAGCTGTGGTCGGGATCATTTTTGGACCAATCAAAAGGCCAAGAAATGCCAGTCCGAGGGGTTTGTATGATGCTTGTTCATAATGGAATTGGAGAATATAATGCAAAAGCAATAATGACTTTAAAAAATTTTTGCTTTAAAGGATAGACTAGAACACCAGCCATTTTTTAACATGGTTAAAAGACTCTTCCTTGTAGCTCTTTGATTGCTAAATATGAAAGAATGAGCTACAATGCCAAGTGAATTCACAATTCTGGCAGATTTCTTAAGTAAATTGTTTGACATTAAGGGGCATTTGGTATCCTGGTTATTGGAATGATGATTTGTGGGAGAATTTTGGGATTTTAAAACTCTTAAGCCCGTAAGAAACCGTATCAACTAATTATCCTTCGCCTGAGATAGCTGTGGATGAAGGTTAGAGGTTAGCCTATTTCCCTTTTAGCTCACCCACACTGTGGCTTCATTGATTTAGAAAAGAAAGAAAATCTGATTCTAAAGCGGCCTAGAGGTTGATATCAGAAAAGAGGTTAGGGAAGGGTGGGAGACTCCGCAAAGTATCGTTTATATCAGAATCTAGAAGATGGCTGCAAAGACGGGTTTTCATAGTGCTTGACCTCAGATATTAGAAAAAAATTCTGAACTGGGCTGAATTTATGGTATACACGTAGGGTATTACATATTTGATGTGCTAATTTGTGCAGTTTATTGCTTTTCTCATAATTTTCTGGGTAGATAAGTGCAAATCTCTTAAGTCCTGACTGAAACTGAACGATATTTAAAGCACAGAAATGACCTTGCCTGATACACAGGAAGGAACTGGAACATTGGGGATGCTGAATTTGCTTTCTCATGTCTGAGTTTCTCACTTACCTTGTCATTAGGCTCCCTGAGACAGGGCCAAAATGCCTTTCTTTGAACCTGTGCCATGAGGAAAGCATCACTATCTTCCGAGAGTACTTGCCAACCTTAAGATGTCTGGCTTGCTGGGAAGGGGGACTGCGCTTAGAAAGCGATTTCTGATCTCTAGCAGGTGTAGCAGCCCAGGGAATGCGGAGCCCTCGCAATAACTCCCCAGAAGCAAAGCAGTTGGTTTAGTGGTGCAGTTGGGCAGGTTCATTCTGGCTTGCAAGAGCTAATTGTTATATTTTTAGAAGTTTTGTGAACTTGGTTGTTAAAAGGTAGATACGTATGTGTGTTTATGTGTGTGTAGAAATATATACGTGTAAATTCATGTCTGTACTGGATAATATATAACATGTATGTATTGTATACAAATGTTTATAGGTTATAGTCTAAATTTTTATTATAACCAGTAAGTTATATTAAAAACAGACAATAGTTTGGAAACTGAGTTTTGAGCATTTACTTACCATATTTTATTTACGACTAACACTGGTAGGGGGGACATACCACATAATAGTTGCTGCTGTGCACCTCTTTCCAGCTCTGCGCTCGGTGTCAACATGTTGGTGGCTTTAACTCAAGTCTGATGGGAGTATTTAACAGTATACTCTACAGATCGAGGCTGGTCGATTTTAAAAGTTGACAGGGAAAATGTTAGGAATTCAGGTTAAACTTAAAAATGTGCCATGTCTGTACATTGTGAACTGCGCAAAAAGTAGAGGAAATATTCTTCCAGTATTCAAAAGCTATTATTTATCAAAGAGCTCAGTCCTGTCATTGACACGAGCGAAGTTCTGACCTATGTCCTCATCTCGTTTCACTTTGATCTTACTCTTTAACGTAAATGAAAATATCAACCAACATTGTCAGAATTATACCCATTTGTCAATTTTAAGCATGGTAAAGGTCAACAAAGGCATCCTAAGAGAATCAACTGCTATACAGAATTGACAATCCAAGAGTATTATATTTTGCTATCATTTGTAAATAGGTACTACACATCTGTAAAACTACAATAAACTTACTACACACAGTATACACACACTTCTTTACCTTGGGAAGCTTCACGTCAAACTTCACGTCAACCCAGCATACCACTGATGCCTGACAGATTGCTGACTGTGATTACCAGCAGGTCTACAAATGAGATCAGTAGTCAAACACTGAAGTTTACTTTGTTATTTGTCTAAAAACACTTCATGTCTGGTCACGGAGGCCTCAGTCCAGTTATCACCCATGCTAGAAACTGCCTGTCACCATGTTCCCAGATCTGGGTGTATGGACAGGAGGCTGGGTACTCCCGAGGAAAACCTTCCTATTACACCACTATGACCTTTACTCCTAGGATCCCCAAAAGAATTGCAGCCATTTACCAAGGTAAGTGCATCCTAAGGAAAAGGAAATAGCATTTCAGGAAGAATTCTAGGTTACAAGGACATGTACTGCAGTCATTCTGGAGGATTACGGGGCAGTTCTTGCCCTGGTCCAGCTCAGAGTGGGCCCTATGAGATCCTGTGCCAGTCATTTGCCTTTTCGCTCTAAGATCCTTTTTCTGCTTTATCCCCTGCTCTACACTCTATTGCATATGTTTAAGCTCTGCAGGTGATGTTTCCCAGAGTCCTTTGACAGCTGGTTTTCTGTCTGGTTTACTAAGTGGGAAGCATTAGCAATATACCAGAAGGTGAGAGTTGGGGAGAAGTCAGCGTATTTCTCTCTCACTTGCTCTGCTTTGGGTGGTGACTATGGTGATAGCTACATCGCCTCTGTCCTGCCTTCCTCCAGTCACCCCTAATAATGGTCTGCCCTCCTGCTAGGGACGTCCCTATGGATCTGTCTAGCTCCTCTAGGTGGCCCTGGTTCCTGGCTGTGATAATATCCCCTCCACCCTTTGGCCTTCAAGCTCCAGGTTGGTAACTGCTCTCCCATTACTGATCTGAGTAGCCTCCCTGTTCTTCCTCTCACCTCTCCCAGCACCTTTGTTATTAAATTAGTTCCCTGTGTTAAATTCCCTCTACTGAACCCCATGGTGTGTGTGTTTCCTGACTAAAGCTTGGTAGACAAACTCAAAACTAGTTATTCCTCCTTGGTTTGGTAACAGTCACCCCAGCCTGAATCACATCCCAAGACAACACTGGGAACTGCCACCTTAGTGAGTTCCCTGTGTGCCCAGTGGTTGGGAGGCATATTGAAGAGCAAGTGTCTACTCCTTGCCCTCCCCATCACTAAGAAGTAGATACACTAAGTACACTATAAAGAGCAGTACTTCAGCATAGGGTTTCAGACAAAGCACACTACCAGTTTACTCAGCATAACAGTTTTTAGTTAGGGACTATCATGTGGAACAAATTTGACTTGCATGCCACGTGTAGAACCCAAATATTGTGCTTTTTAATGCATACAATAAGCAAGAGGTATGTTTTGTATCACTTTTAGCCTATATTTTGCCTACATATTTTTCTTTTTTCTGTGACGTGACTACTCGCAAGCAGAAACGTACAAGATAACCTCAAGCCCCCCAAAAGGTTGAAACACTGAGGGGGAGCAGAAAGAGGAATGTTCTTCCTGAAAAAATGACTCCTTGGCACCACAACCCACTGTCTTCTGTTTCCACTTGAGCAAGTACGATGAATCTTCATCAGGTTACATTTTATGTGTTAACTGTATTTTTTGCTCGCAATATTTTTTACTCTTGTAAACTTGTGTTCACTGTTCAGTTGATCTCTTTTTCTATCTGCAAAAATTGAGTACTTAGGGTTGGGATGTAAAAGCGTCATCATTTTTACATTATAGTGGGAATCTTTTTTTTCTTTTTTTTTTCATTTAAACAGGCTTTCACTTAGTGGCACTTTTATCAGGAATGGATTAAAAATCCTACAGAAAGGGTAGGTGTGTGCTGAAGGACTCGCAGTAAAACTTTTGGTTCTTTATCTCATGCTTCTGGGTTCTGGTGATACAGAGGTTTGTTTTTAGCACCAAATGGAGGAATTCTTCTGTTAGGCAAATGGTAATGGTATCATTAAATCAGAAGCTGAATGCCACCGGAGCTTTTTAAGCTCTTGTCATTAGGAGAGCAGATTTTTTAAAATGAAGGGAAAAAATACAGTGGTTGTTTTTATAAAGTTAAAAAGGCAGGGATGGGGTGGGGGTTTCTCTACAATAGTTACTGGAAATACATTATGTTTGGGTCATTTCCTTGTACTAATTGCCATGTCTGGGTATAATGTCCCATGTTCAAAATTGATAGTTTTTCTCTCCCAATTCTGAGTTATGCTTGTGTAAAGGTTTTAGTCCTGGGAGAAAGTCTTCCAGTCAGGGACAACAATGGGTGCAGTGAAGGCCAAATGACCTCTGTCTGTTCCATACGTCTCATGCCACTAGAGGGATAAAAAAGCCACAGTGATTGATCCTGACAGGCAAGAATAAATAGAATATTGAGGCTTGGGAGGATTATGGACGGTCCACTTCCTTGAACTATCATGCACAATGGTAAACAGTAAGTGGAAATAAATGGAAGACACTTGAAATACCACCCAGGCCTTTGATGGTTTGAGTCAGATTATCCCTGACTAACTGAGATGTTGGTCAAGCCTAGGAGAAGTATGGCATTATATAAAGTAGAAGAGAAGTCCTACACACCAATTTTTTAGAAAGAAAAGCGACAGGTTATATTCTCTACCCATGGTTTTCTATTTGCTGGTTCATAATTAAGCTCCCTCCCCAGCCAGTCCCCTTCTTTTTAATTAAAGTGGTTTAAATTCAGTTCTATGTCGGTGAGGGCTTTACAACTTTATTTTTAATGAGAAAATATTTACATACAGATGTTAAGTGTAAAATTTCATGAGTTTTTAAAAACTAGCACAGTAGAACATACTCACTTTAAGTGTAGAATTCTAATTTGGACAAATTCATACGGTCCTGTAACTACTACGACCAAGATACAAAAGACCTTTGTTGTGCGTCTCCTCCTCCTGCCCCAGCCCCTGACTACCACTCATCTCTTTTCTGTCTTAAATGATATACAAAATGTCAAATAAATGTAACAGCGTGCAGCCTCTCCGATCTGTGATGGTGAGTGTAACAACAGCATTACGCCCCTGCTGTGGGTAAGTGAGGTTATTCATTGAGCGGAACGAGGCTTTCAGCTCGAGGTATCCAGAAAGCTCTGGACGTCTCTTACAAGACTGGCCCTAAACACGTAAATTAGGAAAAACATCAGTTAACTCAGATAACGATGAAGGTTACGCGGCATTTTGAATGGTCACGAGGTGCGTGGCATATGTGACTGCGAGTCTGGGCAGCGATCTGTGAGAGTGTCAGGTGGGAACTCGCCCCGACGAGAGTTCAGGTGCAGGACCCACAAGCGCAGGGGGAGTGGCATCTGGAGAACGGGTGTCCAGGGACTCGGGGACCCACCTGGGGTCAAAAGTGCGCAGCGAATCGGACGCGAAGGCACGCCGTGCTCACACGCCCCCAGTAGAACCACACTGTGGACACCGGCAAGGCCCAGCGCAGCCCTTCGCCGCGCGCGTCCCCGCACTCGGCCGGCGGGGACACCCGTGGGACGCCCACCCGGGGAGCGCGCCGCCTGCCGCTGCCCAGCGCCTCCCTCGTCAGCCCTGCGGCCCCGCCCCTCCCCGCGGCCCCGCCCCTCGCCGTCAGCCCCGCCCCCTCCGTGGAATTGCGCCTGTGCGAATCCGAACCCAGCGCCGACTCCCAGAAGCCCGTGGGGCGCCGTCTGTCCGTCGGAGGCCTGTACTTCCGGCCAGATTTGGGCCGGGCGTCGACTGCTACCCGGAGGCCGCCGTCCCGAAAAGCCGGAAGCGGCCGGCCGGGAGACGAGACGACGGACGCTGCGTAGGCCCAAGAAGGGCCGGCGCTTTGCGGCCTGCGTTCAGCTCAGTCCCGCCGCAGCCCTGGCCGGGACTACGCTTCCCAGGGGGCGTTGCGGTGGCCGCACACGCCCACTTCCGGCGGCGGCCCGCGGCCCGGGTTCGTGCGGCCGGCCGGGTCGGGGGCTCCGCGGCCGCGGTGGCCGCGGGGCGGGGCGGCGCGGGGCGGGGCCCGCTGGACTCCGGGCGTGCCCGCGGAGGGTGGGGGGAGCGAGCGCGCGCGCCGCGCGGACATGCAGGGGGCGGCGAGTGCGGGCAGGGGCGCGGGGGCCCGCGGGCGGGAGTCCCCGCCGCGGCGAGGCGCTCCCCGCACAAAGCCCGGGGCGGGCCGAGGCCGGAGTGCGGGGACGCCGGCTGCCTTCACCCGCCCTGCCCGGGGAAGGCCGCGCGCAAGGAATGGGCCCCCATCCAGGGGCCAACGAGGAACGGTGACCGCGGGGCCTGAGAACCGAGGTGAGAGTGACAGGTGGTCGGGCCTGGTGGACCGGGACGAATTCACCCCCACAGAGTGCGGGGAGGGTGAGGTCTTGGGGCAAAGGACCTCTCGGGCCCATGTGCTCGTGAATGGTTGTCCTAGGCTCTGAGGCTGGTAGATCCCAGGCATCCAAAGGTTTGGAAGTTTGCCCTGTGTCCGAGCATTAAGCAGCGGTGCAGGGAGGGACCATGACTTGCCCAGGGTCAGCCCGACCCCACACCATCCTAATTCATGCTCCCAGAGAGAGGAAATCCCTCTCCTTCCGTGGCAGTCCCTAGGTAGAGTGACAGTCGTATTCAGATCAGTCCCTTCAAAATTGGTCTCATCCGTTCGAGCCCGAGCATTTGATTCTCCAACCTGTTGAAGCCCTTTCCGATTTATGGTTTGTAGTTAAGAGCAGGAAGGGACCGTTCGTTTCCAGGCTGGTGATTAGGAGCGAAGTGCAGTCTCGGTCTCCAGCGACTCCTTTCTCTTCCCCCAGCTCTTCCTTCCAGGGCCACTGCCCTTCTCCAGGAGAGGAGGCATAAGCAGGAGGCAGCAGGGACAAGAACAGAACTGAAAGTCATGTCTCAGGTGAGTTGGCATTTCCACTCTCCTCTCTGAAATGCAGTTTTGCTTTTCAGGACTTAATAATGTTTATTTTCTTTTAAAAGTTTTCAGTTTAAGAGACCTGTCCTGGGAGCTGATTCCCATTTTCTCACATTCTGGTGAGTGATGGGCTACAGGGGTAGCCCAGGGCCTCCCTCCCTGCTTCCTCTTCATCCCATTCAGTGTTCATTCTTCATTGGTGAAGTGATTCAGCCCCTCGCTGTGCCACTTTTCTCCGAGGGACTCTGATGGAGCTGAAAGGTACTCCTTGGGGCAAGTGCTGTACCTGGTTTGTTTAGTATCCGCTTGGTACCAGTCCCTGGAGAAACAGATGGCTAAGCCCCAGTCCCTGCTCTCAAGGAGCTCACAGCCTGTTGGTGGAAAGTGACGGAAGCAAACAAGGTTTGCTCGAGTGCAGGTGAGAGCCGACTAAAGGAGCTCTTTGCCTCTAGCTGCCTGTGATGGAAGGGCAGGGGATCTTCCCTGAGGAGGTGATTTTGGAGCCATGTTTTGAAGGGAGAGGGGATGTTTGGCAGGCAGAAGAGGGAAGGGCAGCACTGGTGCAGTGTGAAGGGCTGCCTTTTTCTCACTTGATTGGGTGGCGTCTTAAAATGCTAACAAATAGTTTTGTTTGTTTCTGTCCTCTGTCTCATAAATATGATGCCGGCTCGTAAATATATGAACCAGGTTCCGGTTGTCCCACCCAGGCTACTTTTAAGCAAGTTAACAGATGCACTGCCCAGTCCTCGGTCTTTTTTGACTATCATTGGCATTTTAAGGAGGTCGGGTTGGCAGACTTTTACTGTAAAGGGCTAAATAGTAGATATTTTAGGCTTTGCAGGCCGTAAGGTCTCTGCCGCAGCTGCTCCACTCTGCCTTCTAGAACTAAAGCAGCCACAGACAACAGGTAAATGAATGGACAGGGTTGTGTTCCAATAAAACTTTATTTACAAAAACAGGTGGCTGCCAACTCTTGAAATAGCTCATCCCTTGCTCTCCAGTGGGACCCTCTTTTCCCTTGACTTGTAGGACACAACACTCATCCGGCCTTCCTCCCACCTTCCTGACTTCTCAGTTTTCACTGCTGATTCCTCCTCATTTCTCAGACCCACAACTGTCAGTGTGCTTCAGGGTGATGTTCTTGGGTCTTTTCTTGTCTGTCTGCACACGTTCCCCTGAGGAGGTTGGCCTGTTCTCATCTGTAACAACTAGCCACAGGCAGGCTTCTCCCAAATTCACCTTTCCAGCTCCAACCCCCCCTCTGAGCTCCAGGCCTGTGCGTCCAACTGGACAACTCCTCTTGCATGTTCAATAGGTAACTCAGACCTAACACATTCACGGCTCAATTCTGAGGTTCCCCCCAACCTGGCAGCTCCCCCAGTTGTCTCTGTCTCAGACTGTGGCAGTTTCATCCTGTCAGTTACTCAGGCCAGAAACCTCTGCGTCATTCTTGTCTCCTCTCTTTCACTACTGCCCATGTTTGCCTCGTGGCAAATCCTGTCAGCACTATTTGCATGTTGTCTTCGTAACCTGATGATTATCGTTATGCCTAGTGCCTCCGTCGCTGCCTCCGTGCTTGTTATCTTACTCTCGGGCCGTCGACTCTGCTTCCGTGACCTCCTGCTTCTGCATACGCTTCTGCAGTCGCATCCCGGTGCTGCAGCCAGGCAGGGTCTGTTCTAACTGCTGGGTCCCGCTCTGCTCAGAACCTTCCATGGCTTCCCCGAATCCTTCATGTGTGACAGTGCCCTACCTGACCTGGCCCTTTGGACCTCTGACATTCTCCATCCTCCTCCATCACTCACTTTGCTTCCTCAAAAATGGCCTTCTCATTTTCCCGATCCTTCTGTCTAGAGCTTCAAAGACTCCCACCCGAATTCCTCACATCTTCTTCTTTGCTTTACGCCTTTTTTAAACTCTTAGCACATTTCAACGTACTGTATATTTACTTCATATATCTGGTTTTCTGCTCCAGGTTCACTTGACACAGGCAGGGGTTTTGGGCCGTTTCACCCTTAGTGCCTGATTCAGAAAACACTTGGTGGAGGAATGTGTAAGCTTCTTTTGTAGCCAGTGTTTTGCTATTTAACATGGTATTATAATAATCACTCTTATACCTGGAAATGTGCTTTATCCCTGATTATTTCCTATGAATACATTCCTAGAAGTTTTTCTTACTTTGTGGATTAAAGTTAGTTAAACTGACATGAAATCAGAATACTTTAAGAGTTGTATTTAGATGGAACAGCAATAGAGCCTCAAAAGCTAGAATTTATGGTGTTAAAAAGAGTAGACTCGGGCGCCTGGGTGGCTCAGTCATTAAGCATCTGCCTTCGGCTCGGGGCGTGATCCTGGAGTCCTGGGATCGAGCCCCATATCAGGCTCTTCTGCTGAGAGCCTGCTTCTTCCTCTCCCACTCCCCCTGCTTGTGTTCCCTCTCTCGGTGGCTGTCTCTCTCTCTCTGTCAAATAAATAACTAAAATCTTAAAAAAAAAAAAAAAAAAGAAAGAAAGTAGACTTCACCCAAAAAGAAAAAAATTACCAATTTTTCATTCATGTGCCTTAAAAATTAAGTGAGTTGAACTGAACCAGAAAAAATCCCTCTTTAATGCATTTTTTCTTAGAAAAGGCTTTCATTCATTTTTTTCCGGTGGATTATTAATACAAAGTATTTTTGTGTAAGGATAGAATTGCTTTTGTTTTCTGTTTGTGTGTATTTAATCTCTCTCTCTCATCTTTATTAAGAGTGAGACCAGCAGATCAAATTCTTATATTGGATGTGCCATTCATTATGTTTTCTCTCTGGTGTAGTGTGACGTTTTGAAACCCTTTTGGAAATCCACACTCGTCCACACTAACGATGGGAATAAGAATAGGATGTGCACAGTTGAGAGTGTTTTGCATGCCCTTGAATAAAGCAGGTTGATCGGACATGAGTTGGAGAAAATTTGTTCTATCTGAAAGCCATGTTGCCCAGTGGATCCTGTTTCAGGGTGAAGGGATAGCAAGCATCATGGCTGTTGTTGGACTGGAACCTTGTAGTAGAGACGTGCTAGTGTCATGCTCACAGGTGTGAACAAAGGAGCCAGGCTGCCTGGGTTCCGATGCTAGCGTTAGCATTTAATCACTGTGTCACCTCAAGGCAACTTAAATGACCACATTTTCTTCATCTGTAAAAATGGGGATGATAATGGTACTGGCTTAATATGGTTCTTTTAAGGATTAATTAAGTGAATGCACATAAAGTGCCTAGAAAAACGTAAAGGGGCCTGGCACATAGTGGGATCTCAGTGAGTGTTAGCTGTCAGCATCCTCGTGTCATTGTCGTCTAGAAACTTACGGGCCAGCCCCTCAGGAGGTGCACAGTAACAACAACATGGGGTGTGGGACAGGGCTTGGCAGACTGGCCTAATCTGACCTGCCGCTGCTTTTTGTATAGCTCATGAGCTACAGATGGTATTTACATTTCCCAGTGATTGAAACAGATGAAAAACAGTATGTTATATCCTGTGAAAATGACATAAGTTTGCCTTTGGTGCCATCAATGAGGTCTCCTTGGAGCACGGCACACACGTGGTTTAGCTGTGGTCCGTGGCGGCTTTCGTGCTGCAAGAGCAGGGTTGAGGCATTGTGGCAGAGGCTGTCTGGCCTCCAAAGCCGAAAATATTTGCCCTCTGGCCTTTTACAAGAAGACTGCTGACGTCTGATGTAGGGGTTAAGGGTGTGGACTGTGGAGCCAGACTGCCCAGTCCAGAATCTTGGCTCTGCAGTTGACTGTGTGACCTTGGGCAGGTTACAGCTCTGTGTTTCCTCATCTATAAAGTGGGAGCAGTGCCAGTGCCAAGTCTCAGGGTCGTGGGGTTGAACAGCTTATATGTATGTATATAGCATGGTGTCTGGAATATCGTGATAGCGCTGTGAGCGGTAATTGTTACTGTTCACGGTACAAGACGTTTGCTAGCTCCTTGAGTCTGTCCGGGCTGCTATCACAGACCACCACGGACTGCGCGGCTTTACACAACAGACATTTATTTCTCACAGTTCTGGAGGCTGGGAAGAACCAAGATTATGGTGTTGGCAGAGTGTATGTGGTGGCTGATGTGGACCCGCTTCCTGTCCCCCTTTCATAGCTGACACCCTCTCTCCGTGTCCTCATGTGGGGGAAGGAGCTAAGGAGCTTGGGGGGGCGTAGTCTGTCTCTTTTATAAGGACACGAAGACTCTTAAAGAGGATTCACCCTTATGACCAAAGGGCCTCCCAAAAGGCCCCACCTCCAAATGCTATCACACTGGGCGTTAGGATTCCAGTGTATGGATTTTGGGGGGACACAAACATTCAGATCATAGTACTAACAGAAGTCATTGAATCTTTTTTTTTTTTTTAAGCAGTTGCTTTTCTTTTCTTTTTTCTTTTTTTAAGGATTTTATTTGTTTATTTGAGAGAGAGTGCACACGAGCGGGGGAGGGGCGCGGGGGTGGGTAGTCTGAAGGAGCAGAGGGGGAAGCAGGCTCCATCCCAGGGCCCTGGGGTCATGACCTGAGCTGAAGGCAGACTCTTAGCCGACTGAGCCACCCAGGTGCCCCCAGAAGTCATTGATTCTATACCTAAAGGGCAGTCTGTACAAACTGAGAAAATGTCTTACTTGGACGGTTACACATACACTGTTAATGCTACGTGCCTCTGGAACATAGGAGTAGAGAGCTAGAGAAGGGGGCATTTGTTACTAAGGAAAAAAAAAAATCAGACCCCTCAAAAAACCAGTTGCCAAGTATAAGAGAATATTGGAACTTAGACTCTTCTGTGTAGTAGGGGCCCCAAATTCCATTTCCATATTCTTGTTTATTCCGTTTTCTTGCCAATGACAAAATAGTAACAAATCCAAGAAAATTGGGCATCATTTTCTCTTGTGCCAACAGACTTAACAAAGTTATTGTAAAGATGCTGGAAAGATATTATAGATTTAAAAAAGGTATTGTAATTTGTATACAATTTATGTACTATATTTTAAATAATATTTCCTTTAGTAAAGACTATCCGAAAAGATTTTGAATATCAGAAAAAAATAAGTCCAAGACTTGCCAGGCAAGGAGCACGTATTTAGAACTGTAAGGCTGGAATCTGTGAAAAACTGGCTTTTAGAATCAGGTCAGAATAAAAACACAGAAGTAGCATGTGTCTGAACACCTATACCTTTGAACACAGTTGAAAATATTTGCATTGAAATGGGTTTTTTGGGGGGGCATCTGGCTGGTTCCGTCAGAAGAGCATACAACTCTTGATCTCGGGGTCGTGAGTTCAAGCCCCACATTGGGTATAGAGATTATGTGAATAAATAAATGTTAAAAAGAAAAAAAAAGAAATGGTTGTGTTTTTTTTGTTTGTTTTTAAGCACTTTATTGAGGTATGATTGACATGTAGGAAGCTGCACGTTTTTAATGTGCACAATTAAATGAGTTTGAGGAAAAGTATATACTCGTGAAACCGTCACCACCATCAAAGCCATAAACTTATTCATCACCTTCCAAATTTTCCTCCTCCTATTATTATTATTATTAGCAAGACTATTTAACATAAGATCTAGCCTCTTAGCAGCTTTTAAGGAGATAATAGCACATTGTTAGCTATGGGCATGATGCTGTACATTACTCGTCCTGCGTAACTGAACTTTGTTCCCTTTGACCGTCACCTGCACATTTCTTCCTCCCCCCGCCGCCGGCAGCCGCCCTTGGACTCTCTGCTTCTGGAAGCGTGACTGCTTTAGCTTTCACATACAAGTGAGATTGTGCAGTATTTGTTTTTCTGTGTCTGGCTTATTCCACTTAGCATCTGCATTGAAATGTTTGAGTTTCAGTCTACTGGAAGATCCCCCTGTGTCCTACACAGTTTTCAAAATCTGAAGGCATTTAACTGCTGGTGCAGGTGGCTGTGGGCGGCCCAGGGAGCTGGAGCCGAGCCTTCCCAGCAGAGTGAGCGCTCTTGCTGCGGACTCCGCCCGCACAGCAGTTCCTCTGCTCTCCTGGCCGCTGCTCCAACTTGACGCCGTTAGTGAGAGCTGACCAGCGTTGTTCGAGACTAGCTCGCTCAGGTAGGCCTGTGGGCACGTCTTTTGCCCAGGGCTCACACTAAGCAGTTCTTAGCTGTTTCCTGCAGGTACTCACAGGTAGTTTCTGTGGCGTGGGGCCCTTCCGTCTCCCATGTAGGAGATTTATGTGTCAAGAGTTTCCTGTCTTCACACAAATCAAGATATATTTACAGAACCCTCTTGACTCGTCTTTACACAATTTGGTGAAAAATACCTTCAGAATTCGTGCAGGTTAGAGAGCACATGATAGCATATGATTCAGCAGACACGGAACCTCAGAGGGCCTTTGTTTCCGGTAGAATTACGTGAAGCTGTAAGCGGGCGTTCAGCTGCTGGCCAGCAGCACGGTCGCTGACGTTCACGTGGCACGTTCAGGGCGCCTTGCCCGTTCCAAGTGCTGAGCACGTGCTGCGTTGTTCAGCCACGACCCGTGAGGTTTTGTTGATTTTTCCGAGACAGAGAGGCTAAGTAGCTAGCTGAGATCGCAGCCCTGGCGTGTGCTGCAGTCTGCGTCCAGGCTCTGCGGGTAGTTGGACTGTCCTGCTTCCTGATTTCAGTATATACTTTTACAATCCCAGGGCTGCTGGTCCTTTCAATATAGAGGGCAGCTACTGGTGAGCTCTCCGGGGTCAGAATTTGGATTAGATCTATGTTTCAAATACTTTGGAAGTATCAGAATTGGTGGACCTGGAATCATACAAATACGCTACATAAGAATCCCAGCGGGTGAGACAGGCAACGTGCTCACTGTTGCGTCTGTGTTCACGGCTCCTCCTCGGCAGCCCCCAGCTTCTCTGACACGGCACCCTGATCCTGAAAGGTGTTTTGTAGTATTTTCCATTCTTGTTCAACACTCATCTTTATTTCAGAAATAAAGATTTTGTTAGGTTTTTTAAACTGTTATTAACGCGAATGCCTAACGTCTAATGAGCACTGACAGTGAAATCGAAATCCTTAGAACCCACTTTGAGGTTTAGTCTTCTGTGCCTTTGGAGGTTCCTCTTCAGGTCGCTTTCCCCATCCTTGTGCTGATCCAGGCCACTCGTGTGTCCTCATCGGAAAATGCTCGGGTACCTGTTGCGCGTGGAACAGTCGAACCTCCATTATTTATTGTTCTGAACTGATGGCAGATGTTTCTCTTGTGTGTACAGCTGCATGAAACTGCCATTTCTCCAGGGGCAGGGGCTAGCTTTGCATTTTTCTCTTTTCTCTGGATGTTATTCCTTGTATGCATAGTCTCACACCCAAAATGAGAAGGAGCTAATCCTTAGACCCCTGTATGGGTCTGCTCGGGCAGCCGTATCAACATACAGCAGACCAGGGGCTTAAACAACAGACACTTGCTTTCCCAGTCTGTTCTGGAGGCTGGAAGTCGGAGGTCAGGGTGCTGGCAGCATTGGCTTCCCCGGAGTCTTCTCCCTGGCTTGCCGATGGCCGCCCTGTCACTGTGTCCCCACACGTTCTTCCCTCTGTGCACTCGCATTCCTGGTGTCTCTTCCTCTTCTAAGGACGCTAGTCAGATTGGATGAGGGCCCGACCACATGACTTCATTTAACTTTTAATCACCTCTTTCAAGGTCCTGTTGCCAAAACTAATCCCATTCTGAGGTACTACGTGTTAGACTTCAACGTATGAATTTGGGGGACACATTTCAGTCCATAACAACCCCCAGTCTAGGGGGGGCATGAGCACTGACTGAGCAAGAATGTGGTTTTGTCCTTTCAGAGCTTGGTGACATTTGGGGATGTGGCCATAGATTTCTCCCGAGAGGAGTGGGAGTGGCTGAACTCTGCCCAGAGGACTCTGCACAGAGATGTGATGTTGGAGAACTACAGGAACCTGGTCTCGCTGGGTAAGGGGCCCCCCACCCCAGTTCTCCTACCTCTCCCCTGCCTGCTGCTGTGGCTCAGAGTCCTTTACTCCTTTAGCACCAGGCCCTGCACTGCCACTCTTTCATCAGGCTGGGGGGGCCGCATCTCAAGTCTGCACAGACCCACAGCGTGACCACCTCCTATTGCTTCTTGTGTACTTAGGACTTTGCGTTTCTAAGCCCGATATGATCTCCTCGCTGGAACAGAGGAAAGAGCCCTGGATGGTGAAGAGAAAGTTGACAAGAGGCCGGTGCCCAGGTGAGCATGGGAGGCCTAGCTGGGGGGAAGGCCCTGCGGGTCACAGCTCAGGACCTCAGCCATGTAGGATCATCAGCAGACTCTCCCCGAGCCCCCAGGCCTGGAGGGAAAACTGAGGCCTCTTCAGCACGGGCTCCCCAGACGTTCATCCTCCCTAATCTCCTCTCCACCTTTGCTCCCCTCCCTCTGAACATGCCTTCTTTCCCCTCTGGATCCCGTTTTTCTCCCTGGCTCCTTCTCAGACCCTTTGTCATTCAAGCTTACATAATCTTGCCTGTTCTTTAAACAGTCCTTGACTGATACTGATGTTGTTGTTGTTATCTTATTTCTCTTTGATTAAATGACTGTATCATGCGTAGGCTTATTTCACTGACTTTTATTGTCGGTTTGGTAAGGCCGTCAGATGCGGGTTGGTGGATGAGTGTAAGCTATTGAAGAGTTAACCATGTCACCGGGGAAGTCGGGCATATCTATACGGAGCTTAAGTGAAGTAGAAACTGCTATGTATGGTAAGTATAAATAGGGCCCGAAGAGGAAGAAGAAAAATCACTCCCAGTTTCAAGCCAGAGAAACAAGAACGAGAGTAGAGCCTTTAGCAGAAACGTTAGAATTACAAGGAAGAGACCAGAAGGCCAGGAGTTGGGTCTGGGCGGGGCCATTATGGATTTGGGTGCCAGGGGCTCTCCCAGTGCAGACAGGACCGGACAGTGGGGTGACTGGCTCTCAGAAGAAGAGAACGCAGATTCTGATTTGACAGATTTACAGATATTGTGATGATATTTCTATCATTTGGAAATATAGTGATTTCAACTACAGCATTATTTCTGGAACAAAAAAATCAATGAAGTAAGACTAGGGATCAGAATTATAGACTTCTGGGGCGCCTGGGTGGCACAGCGGTTAAGCGTCTGCCTTCGGCTCAGGGCGTGATCCCGGCGTTATGGGATCGAGCCCCACGTCAGGCTCCTCCGCTGGGAGCCTGCTTCTTCCTCTCCCACTCCCCCTGCTTGTGTTCCCTCTCTCGCTGGCTGTCTCTGTCTCTGTCAAATAAATAAATAAAATCTTTAAAAAAAAAAAAAAAGAATTATAGACTTCTTTTGGAGGTTACTACAAGAGAAAATGGCAACAATTTCTAAAGAATTGAGAATCTCCTAAAACCTCTTTGTCGAACTCATACTTTGAGGAAAGGCCTTGCATTGACAGAGCAGGACAGGCCGCTGACAGATGGAACTTCGACAGCTCTCGAGGATTGTCGTAGGGTACGGGAGAGCTGTGAAACTTCTCCGTGTAACGTACTAAATCACGTGCTCTGAATGAGTTTCATGAAGCTAAATAGCTTCCTTCTGTCCGTCCTTCATCTCTTGCCAAGATTCTAGTTCATTATGAAGACTTGCACTTTTAAGGCTGGGATTTGAACTTTTGTTAGTTGGCATTATAATAAAAGATGCATTATTAAAAAGAGAGAGAGAAGGAATTTTTGCTGGAAAAATGGAGAAAGAGTCAAAGTCAGTTTTACTTAATAATGTTGAAATAAGCATCATATAGCAATTTTCTTCTTTAGTCTGCCCTCCCTCCTTGTTTCTATTAGCCACATTTCATCTTCGATTTCAGTGAGAAAGCTCATACTGTATTCTTTAGGGCGAAAGCTACACAAATATGGGAATGTAGGGTTGGCTAGTCATAAAAAAGCTTTCAAAACGGTATGGTTTTTTGAGGATTTTAATTCCTCTGATTACATTTTGGAAGTTTTCTTCATATTAATACATAATAGAGAAAACGTTCTTTCTTAATATCTTTCAGATTTGAAGACCATGCAGGAGACCAAGGAGTTACCCGCGAAGAAGGACATCTCTAAAGAAAAGTTACCCCCAGCCCTGATAACGGAGAGACTCACAGACTACAGTCTGGAATGCTCCATGTTAGGGGAAAACTGGGATTATGGTGCTCTGTTTGGGAGGCAGCCGGTAAGTGAGGCAAATTCCAGTCAAGACACAGTATCCTTCCAAAAGACACCCTTCTGGAGGGGAGAGACCATGACCACAGGGAGCTGGGGAGAAGTGTCTGTGCGAGTGTGGTGCCTCCCATAGACAGAGCGTCCCGCCGGAAGGCAGAGCACGCAGTCTCGAGGCACACTAGAAGAGGGGGACAGTCCAGCTGTAATGAATCCCACACAAGTCTCTTAATCAAACGTTCAATGTGATGACGTGAGAAGACTTTGAGCAGGATCTCAACCCGCCCCCTCATCCAAGATTAGAGGGAAGCCCTGCAGACGTGTCGAGTTGTGCGTGTTGAAGGTGGGGAAACCTTTAATCTGCGTTAGGAAATTCCTACTGTGTGTAAGGTCCTTTTCTCCTGCAAAATTACAGATTCTCCATGGCAGAAACAGATTCTCCTCTATTTTCTCTGTTTATTCCCCCACATGTAGACAGTAGGACTAGGCCCATTCGTTATGTGACCTGGGTCACGCAGAACCTAAGTGAGAATTCTCACACCTTTTGCCTCTTTCACACTCCTCCCCCGAGCCTTTGTAGGTTCGTGGGCACGTTTGATCAAAAAGTGTGTTTGTACCATTTCAGGGCTTGGTGACCATCACGAATATGGCTGTGGACTTCTCCCAGCAACTGGACCCAGCTCAGAAGAGTTTCTGTAAGAATGTGGTATGGGAAAACCGTGGTGACCTGGGGTCAGTAGGTAAGGATGTCCCTCTCCTAAATCTGAACCTATCTTCAGAAACTGCCACTTTCATTCCTCAGGTTTTGTTTTCTGCTTTGTTTTAAGATTGTTTATATATTTATTTGAGAGAGACTGAGAACGAGAGAGAGCACGGGCAGGGGGAGGGGCAGAGAGAGAGGGAGAAGCAGACTCCCCGCTGAGCAGGGAGCCCGATGCAGGACTCAATCCCAGGATCATGACCTGAGCCGAAGGCAGACACTTCACAGACTGAGCCACTCAGGCGCCCCCATTCGTCAGTTTTGAATTGTGAAGGTCAGGGAGGGGCCTTCTGAAGTGTTGGGCTAAATTTCTGTCATGATTTCTAAGATGAGAATTTGACATTTGTAGAGTTGAAAGTTGGTATCTTTGTTATGCTTGAAGCATTGTCTTCAGTGTCTTTTAGATACTGCTCACTTTTCTTTCTGCTTCTTCCTCTAATAAAATACTTTTCTATCAAAACCAAGGAGCTGGTTCTCAATTTAAGAATGTCAAGTGTGTGACCGAACCCCATATCTGCCCATATGCAGGACCCTGTGTTTCTAAGCCAGATTTGGTTTCGCTGCTGGAGCACGGGAAGGAGCCCTGGATGGTGGAAAGAGAGGTGACAAGGGGCCTGTTCTCAGGTGAGTGTGGCGGGCCCGGGGGGGTGGGGAGTGCCACTGCAGGTGAGAGCAGAACGTTCACCAGAGGCCGAGTCTTCACGCATGTACAGGAGAAGATGCGCAGGACTTTACCAAGCCCTCCAGGTCTAGAGAGAACATGGAGGTCTGGGGTTTCAAAATTATTCTCTTTCCTCCTTCTTTGCTGCCTTCTCTCGAGTGATTGCTCATTCCCTGTAATGTTCTTCCTGTTCTTGGCCACTCTTGTCTGCTCAGTTCCTTACATGACCCTGTCCTGACCCCGATGTACTTTTGAGCTGTTTTTCGTGATCACATGGCCCACTCATTTCATTACTCATCCATTCCTGTTAGAACCACGTATTGAAAGTTATTTGAGGGAGCCGTTGTGCTTGGCACTGGCAGGTACTTGGAGAAGAAGGGAATTTACACGTATGTTGTCATTGTAAATGGTCACTCCAGTGGAAAGGATGAAACATGTTTATGGATGAACTGGCTGAAGTAGAGTTTGCACAATTTCCAGGAGGGTACTGCAGAGGCGAAGGAGAGGATTGATTTCCGGTAGCTTCCTTGTTTGAGTCAGACAGGGAGAGCAGAAGTTGGACTGCAAGGAGATATAAGTGGAGAATCTCGTCCTCTTTTGTGTGTGTGTGTGTGGGGGGGTTCTCTTCCTCTTTTGATACATAAAGGAAAGAAGAAATTTCTTTAGAAAATAATGGTTTATAGAAAATGTAATCCTGTCGCCTGTTTGGAAGCAGAATGTAAAACCATGACCCATAACCACAGTATGTTAACAGAGCAAGTGTAGACTTGCTCAAGTTGTGAAAACACCTGTTTTTCATGTAGTTGGACTTATAGTGTGTACTCCGTCATGCACAGAGATGTTTTTCACATGCATTCTGTATCATATATCCCATTGCTCATTGAGCTTACTTCACATTTTTGGTATTTGCAACAGGTATCTTTATGGAAGTGAAAACTGTACCTTCTTGGGATTGCTACATCCCTGGATATGAACATCTTTTAGGCTCTGAACGTTTTGTTTGCTTTCAGCAACTCTAGCAGTGCTTAGATGACTTGATGTATGGGATTAATTGCATCCTGCCAGCACGAGGTATTTTGATGAAAATATCTGCTTATTATTTAGTGAAAGATTATACCCTGAAGTTATTTTTTTTTAATTGTGAAAGAGATTGAATGTTGTTTCTACATTTGTTTATTCTCTTTATCCTTTTGTTACATGTACCTCGTTTATATTCATTTCTCTATCCATGTCTTAAAAGCTTTCTTTACATTTCCGGTGATTTTTTTATATCAACATACTAATTCTTTGATGTATTGTTTCACACTTTTTCACCTATGGTGGTAAGAGTTTAATTAGATCTTTTAAAATTGTGATATGTAAGAACTCTAGCATTTTATGTAGTCTAGTACATTACTTCTTTTATGGGTTCTCCTTCCATTTTTGTCCGCAGAAACTTGATATATGTCGTCCTACTTCATTGTTTTAATGGATGTCTAGTATTGCAATAAATGAATATGAATTTACTTCACCGATTTACCTTAACAGGGCATTTGAACACTTAGGTCTTTCCCAGTTTTTACCTGTAATGAACCGTGGTCCAGTTTATACTAATCTCTTTGCATGATCAAAGTATACATTTAAAAAAAAATATATAGGGTATACCACGAACAATATATGAGCATACCTGTTTCTAGACATCTTCATCAATAGTGAGTATTTTATATTTTTTAAACTTTTGCCAAGCTCCTGGGTGAAAATGGATGTTTTATTTAATTTGCATTTCTCGGAGTACTCATAATGTTGATAAATACGCAATTTAAATCTATGTAGAGTTCATATTCTGTTAATGGTGTCTTTGTACTCATCACCCATCTTTCTCTTGGGTCTTCCTTCCTCGCATCCGTACTGTATGACTATAAATGCCGTCTCAAAATATGATAGATGTTGTTCCCACTTTGCAGCAGCCTGTACGTTTGCAGGCTGTTTCTTCTCACGGTACAGTGGTTTGAGTTGGGTGCTGTCTTTACAGACACATTCACCTGGTTGACCTCTTGTGTCACTAATAGTTCTTTCTTTTTACTTATTCCCATTTGTACCACATCACAAATTTGGTCTTGTTTCTATTGCTTGTTTAATCTTTTCCTGCTCTCTTCCTATCTGTGAACAAACACAGGATGGCTTTCCATTTATTTGTATCTTCTTAATTTCATTCAGCAATGTTTTGCAGTTTTCAGCATACAGTCTTGTACCTCTTTGGGTAGATGTATTTGTAAATAGCTTATGCTTTTAATGCTGTCCTTCGTGGAATTGTTTTCATAATTTCCTTTTCAGATTGTTCATTCCTAGTGTGTAGAACTTACAACTGATTTGTGTGTGTTGTGGTCTTGTGTCTTGTAATTTTGATGAATTGATTTATTAGCTCTAATGCTTTTCTGGTGGATTCTTTAGGGTTTTCTGTATGTGGGATCATGTCATCTTCAAATAACAGTTTTACTTCTTCCTTCCTAACTAGCATGCCTTTTATTTCTATTTCTAACTGCTTCGGCTAGAACGTCTAGTACACTGTTGTGTAGAAGTTGCAAAAAGGGCATCCTTGTCCTATTACTGTTCTAAGAAGGAAAACTTTAAGTGTTTAGATATCATTAAAAAAGACTATTTTCCCTTTTTTAAGATCATCTTTTTCCGAACATTTGATTCTCTGCATCCTCTCCCCAATACCACTTTCATCTCTCTGTATTTATTGGGATATAACTGTACGTGCGCAAATTTTTGGTGCATGCTCAGTGATTCAGCAAAAGGACCTCAGGCTATACAGTTCTCCCTGTAAGCATTAGAGTCTGACATAAGACAAATGCTTGTTCAGTAGCATGTATGATGTGATTAAATGTAATGGCAGCACTCACCATTTTTATAAGAACAGTTGTTTCGAACTAAGAAATTAAACTTCAAGGTCCTATTCATTAATATATGGCCAGAGAAGTGTCAGGCCTATGAAAGCACACAGGTAAATGTAAAAATGATTTTATGTGTTTGCTGAGCCTCAGCTATCAGTTGGTAATGTGGGTTTTGTTGAAATTAATCAAATAAGATGTGGTTAGCAGAAACCTTATTTTCTGGTTGTAGGGGAATGAGCAGGTTTCAGATAATCTTGAAAGATGTTAGTGAATACTTTTTCTTTTTTGTGCTTTGGTGTGCTTCCTGGAACAGCTTTCATGATGTGATGACTGCTCTGGCATTGAAGCAAGACAGGGCGGGAGAGAGGTGAAAGGCAATAAGTGTCAGAATAGTTAGGTGGTGTGATTGCAGAACATTTTCCCAGTTCCTTTCCCCTAATACATAACTGATTCCACATTTATTTAATTCTTTTCTGGCTCACCTCTCGTAGGCTCCTGTATAAAGTCACGCTGGGGCGTACGTACACTGTAGACCGCCTTTGACGTGTTTCAGAGCCTCATAGTTTATGCGGTTTAATTAGGGTTTATGTCACCAATTAGTGAATTCATTCACAATTTTCCTTTTAGCAAATTCCTTTTTTTCTAGCACACAATAAACGAAATATTTGTTTTCTTGATACCTTTCAGGCCAGCGATCTATACATGAGACCCAGGAATTCTTTCCGAAACAAGATTCATTCGCTGAAGTAACAGATAGAACTTCAAACATGAATTTGGAGTGTTCCACTTTCAGAGAAAATTGGGGTTCTGAGAGTGTGTTTGAAAGGAAGCTGGTAGGTCAGGAGACACAGTTCAGGCAAGAGACAATCACTCATAACAAAACCCTCTCGAAGGAAAGGGAACGTACTTTTAATAAATCTGGAAGATGGTTTCATTTGGACATTTCAGAAGAGAGAGTTCATAATCGTGATTCAGTTAAGAAAAATTTTCCCAAAACTTCAGTGGCAATAAAACATACAGGAATTTATGCAGGAAAAAAACTTTTCAAATGTAACGAATGTAAGAAAACTTTTACCCAGAGCTCATCCCTTACTGTTCATCAGAGAATTCATACTGGAGAGAAACCCTATAAATGTAATGACTGTGGCAAGGCCTTCAGTGACGGCTCGTCCTTTGCTAGACATCAGCGATGTCACACTGGCAAGAAGCCTTATGAATGTATTGAATGTGGGAAAGCTTTCATACAGAACACGTCCCTTATCCGTCACTGGAGGTATTACCACACTGGGGAGAAACCCTTTGATTGCATCGATTGTGGGAAAGCCTTCAGTGATCACATAGGCCTTAATCAACATAGGAGAATTCATACTGGAGAGAAACCCTACAAATGTGATGTATGTGACAAATCCTTCAGATATGGCTCATCCCTTACTGTCCATCAAAGGATTCATACTGGAGAAAAACCATATGAATGTGATGTTTGCAGAAAAGCCTTCAGCCATCATGCTTCACTCACCCAACATCAAAGAGTGCATTCTGGAGAAAAGCCTTTTAAATGTAAAGAATGTGGGAAAGCTTTTAGGCAGAACATACACCTTGCTAGTCATTTGAGGATCCATACTGGAGAGAAACCCTTCGAATGTGGGGAATGTGGTAAATCCTTCAGCATCAGTTCACAGCTGGCTACTCATCAGAGAATTCATACTGGAGAGAAGCCCTATGAATGTAAGGTTTGCAGTAAAGCATTCACCCAGAAGGCTCACCTTGCACAGCATCAGAAAACTCATACGGGAGAGAAACCATATGAGTGTAAGGAATGTGGTAAAGCCTTTAGCCAAACTACACACCTTATTCAACATCAGAGGGTTCACACTGGAGAGAAGCCCTATAAATGTATTGAATGTGGGAAGGCCTTTGGTGATAACTCCTCCTGTACTCAACATCAGAGACTCCACACTGGCCAGAGACCTTATGAATGTATTGAATGTGGGAAGGCCTTCAAGACAAAGTCATCGCTTATCTGTCATCGCAGGAGTCATACTGGGGAGAAACCTTACGAATGTAGCGCATGTGGCAAAGCCTTTAGTCATCGTCAGTCCCTTAGTGTCCATCAGAGAATCCATTCTGGAAAGAAACCGTATGAATGCAAAGAATGTAGGAAAACCTTCATCCAAATCGGACACCTTAATCAGCATAAAAGAGTCCACACTGGAGAGAGATCCTATAACTATAAGAAAAGCAGAAAAGTCTTCAGGCAAGCCGCACACCTTGCCCATCAGAGAATCCATAATGGAGAGTCATCGGCACGCTCCTCTTTGCCTTCCACATCAAATCCTGTGGATCTGCTGCCCAGGTTTCTCTGGGGAGCGTCCTCACTCCCATCGCCATAGTTTCAACATTGTTATTTCAGCTGGACTCCTCCATTAGTGAGAAAACTGGTCCCTCTGTTGGGTTGGTTCTGTTGTCCTTCATGAGTTTGTTTTTCACACTGCAGTCAGATTGACTTTTTTTTTTTTTTAAGCGTAAATACAGTTCATTCACTTTTTATGTAAAAAATTGTGTTGAGATCCTTTAAATGGGTTAATACGTAAGATGTGCGTAGCACAGTGCCTGGTCCAGACCAGGTGTTGAGCAAAACGTTATTTTGGGACATTGAAGAGTTACCACAGTCAGGTCTGAACAAAAATGATGCATAGAAGGAGGCCAGGAGAAACCAGTTTAGATCAGGAACAGGAGTTCAAGGTAATCAGTGAGGTTTTGCCAATGGTGGTTTAAAACTTGTTTCCATAATGTTGAGTTAGAATTGTGGCTTTCATCTCATCTGCATAAACGTAAGGTGATGTGATTTTATCGGTGAGAGAATTCAGCTTTACTACACATCTGACAACAGTCTTAGGACGTGTGTAGAGAACATGCGTCAGTAGGCCTCTTGGAACAGAAGAACTGAAACAGAAAAAAATGTAAGATTTATATGCATAAAGTTAAAACTACTGACGTGTTATTCAATAATTAGAAAATTTGGAAAGATTTGCTCTACGTAAAATCACTTAGGCTTATGAAGGAACTCTCTTCAACCTCTGAGGAGCTGTCAGCCTTGAGGTGAATCATTCTAAAGTAGGTGTCAGCAAACTAACCCAATGACCAAAGTCTCGCTGGTTTTCCATGATCTAAATTAAAAAAAATTTTTTTTTAATGGTCGAACCAGTGAAAAGAACATTTTGTGACAACATGAAAGTTACATTAAATTTAAATTTTAGCATCTGCAAATCAAGTTTTATTGGCAAATAGCCACGCTCGTTTGCTCCCATTTTCCTGTGGCCGCTTTCACTCCACAGTGGCACGGTTGGGTAACCGCAGCAGAGCCAACATGGCCCGCAGAGCCTCAAGTGTTGCTCTGTCCTTTTACGAAGAGGTTTGCCAACCCCTGCTCTGGCACAGAGAAGAATATAAAAGGTTCTAATTACTTCTAAGTGTGTGATACAACCCTCACTTCAAAAACAAGACAAAGTACAAGGCAACTTATGAATAGAGGTGAAAGGGAATTACTAAACTACTGAAATATGAAAATATAGCAGAAGAGGAGAAATACATTTTTTCTAGATGAAATACTCAATACTGTTAATGTGTTAGTAAATTGTCATTCACAACAGAGTCCCAGTAGCATATGTTTACTTTGACAGTTTTAGTTGAAATTACACAAGGAAAGATAATTTGGCAAGCAAAGCAGGACATTTTTGAAATAGGTTTCTTTGCATTTCAGATTTTGGTATGTAGTAAGACTGGTTTTTTATTATTGGGGAAGTGATGTCTTGACAGTTGCTTATCCATCCTCTTCAAAAAAAGAAAGAAAGAAACACACATACCTTACAGAGAAATATGCAATTGTATTTAACATTTCTAATTATGAAATGATAGGTAAGAAGCAAACATAGAAAGAGAAAGGCTTTACTAAGTAGGATGTGGGGTCCTTGAAGACATGAGGAAGAGAGTAAGTTGTCCTGTACAAAGATTTAAAACTCCAGCCTGGTGGAAGGCGCCAAAAAGATAAAAAAGACAGTCGACAAAGTGATACAAGTTATATGAAAAAACACGTCATTTGTGAACAAAGTGCCATTACACATACAAAGCCGTGGGGAAAATTGGCAGTGCCTCCCGACAGGCGTGTTGGTGAAGAATTCAAATGAATAGAGAAAATGGGTTAACTTCTTAGCCTCGCTAATCAGGAAATTACAAATTAAACTTTCTTGGCTTTCCGATGGATTAAAATCTACTGGATAATATCCGGTACTGGCATCAGGGTGGGAAAACAGATACTTGATCATTAGCTGTGTAAATTTGTCTCCTTTTTGGGTGGCAACATAGTATGACCTATCAACATTATAAATATGCATTCCATTTGAAACAGTAATCCTAGATCTGGGAATTATGTCCCATTGGAATAAATAGATGTAAATAATGTTTATTGCAAAATTGTTGTAATTATGACAAATAGGATTTCAGTGTCCTGCCAAGCAGGGTCATTAAATTGTGATTATTCAACACTGTATTGTCTGGTTAGTAGAAGGGGGCTAAATTCTATGTATGCTTCTGTGGAGAGTGTCCGTCCACAGTATATTAAATGAGATACGTGACTTGGAAAACCTAATGTGTAAAATCTTGTAGTCATAGCGTCAAAATTAATATTAAATCTGTATATGTGTGTGTGTGTGTATGTATGTGCATGTGTGTATATATACATATTTTTTCGGTATATACGTGGAAATCTGTTGTCTTTAACACACACTTTTCCTAGCTCTTTGTTGAAACGTTCACTCTCTCCATTCTGTAGCGTTCCACAGTCACACATGGTCCAGTTAAGCCAATGAGATTTTTCATTCTTTGTATGTTGATTGGAGACAGAGGGGCAGGAGCAGGGCCAACATTCAGCCCTGCGTATGGCACGATGGATGTTTTCTTTTATTCATTGTGATTGGTTGGGGCCCTTTTGGAACCAGCTGCTAAGAGTGTGAACGTCACTCCTGGGCTGAAGTACTGTCGTAGGCGAGTCATGCTCTGGCAGCAGCGTGAAGATTTCTGCATCCCTACCCACCACTCTGATCCACCAAACCTTTCCCGCTTCCTCACATCCTGGTTTGATTCTTTAAATCTGTGAGGTACTTGATATTCTTCCAATATTGAACTTCTGATTTTAAGTTAAAGTCTGCGTTTGTTCTCAACCAAAGAAAGTCCCCATGGCAACTGATACTAGAGAATGATTAGCAAAGGATAGAGAAGTGGAGGATTGATTTTTTTTTTTAAGGATTTTATTTATTTATTTATTTGACAGAGATAGAGACAGCCAGCGAGAGAGGGAACACAAGTAGAGGGAGTGGGAGAGGAAGAAGCAGGCTCATAGCGGAGGAGCCTGATGTGGGGCTCGATCCCATAACGCCAGGATCACGCCCTGAGCCGAAGGCAGACGCTTAACCGCTGTGCCACCCAGGCGCCCCTGGAGGATTGATTATTGAATGAGATAGATCAAAAGACAGAAACTTTTAATTCTATCAGTATTAGGAAAGGCTATTCTTTTTTTTTTTTTTTTTTTTTTTTAGTTTTGTTTTAGTTCCAGTATAGTTAACATACGTGTAATACTAGTTTCAGGTGTACAGTACAGTGAGTCGGCACTTGCATACATCAGCCAGTCCTCATCACAACAAGTGCCCTCCTTCCTCCCCATCACCTACGCCCCCAGCCCTGCCCCCCTCCACTCCAGTAATCGTCAGTTTGTTCTCAGTAATTGAGAGTGTTTCTTGCACTGGATGTTTTTTCCTGTTTTGTCAAAGGTTAGTTGCCCAAAGAGCCGAGGGTCCATTTCTGGGGTCTCTATTCTGTTCCATTGGTCTATGTGTCTGTTTTTGTGCCAGTACCATGCTGCCTTTGGCTTCTGTCTTTCCCCTTTGCTCGTTTGTTTTGATTCTTAAATTCCACGTGAGTGAAATCATACAGTGTTTGTCTTTCTCTGACTTATTTCACCTAGCATAATACTCTCTAGCTCTGTCTGTGTCATTGCAAATGGCAAGGTTTCATTCTTTTTGTGGCTGACTATTCCATTGTATATATATATATACCATATCTTTATCCATTCGTCTATCGATGGACACTTAGGCTGCTTCCATAATTTGGCTATTGTTAATAATGCTGCTATAAATATAGGTGTGCATATATCCCTAGAAAAGGCTATTTTAAAAATATTTATTTGGGGGGTAGCACAAGCAGGAGGAAGGGCAGAGGGAGAACCAGACTCCCCACTGAGCAGGGAGCCCGATATGGGGCTTTATCCCAGGACCATGGGATCATGACCTGAGCCAATGGCAGATGCTTAATTCACTGAGCCAACCAGGCACCCTGAAAAGGGCTATTCTTGATACAACAGGATTATAAGCCATAGCATGTTAGGGACTAGATAGCTCTTACCAACAACTAAAGGCAATGAGGACTCCTAGTTCCAAATGCATGTGTGATACTTGTTTATAATGAAATTAGATAACTAAAAGGCCACTTGAAATTCTGGCCTTAAGCAAAAATTGAAGTTCTGTTTATGATTCTGTCGAGAATCATCTTACTCTAACCGTAGGGCTGCAGGTGCTGGAAGCCAAATGCAACAGTGCATCCAGTTAGTTGCTGAGCTATGCTTTTCGCTGAATTCCCAACCTTGCCACTTCTTTTAAATGAAATTCAAGTCTGAGCAAAGCTCTGAATCTACATTATTGAAATGGGGCTATCATGAAGGATTCAATCATCTTAGAAAACTTCACTCTCTCAAACCTTAAGAAACCTCCCTACTAATTCTTGTCATACCTCCCATGGGACAGAAAACTCTTTTAAAATTGAGTCTGCTCCCCTAGTCCCACCATTAGGGTTTGGTTGGTAAACAAAATCTGATTTTAATATGACTTATAGTTTGAAACAAAGAGTAATCTCACCCTGCAATATTTAATATCCTTTACTAATGATACCATCAAAACTGTAGGTGATATTTTTGGAAATGTATTCTGAGGATTAGAAGTGACTTGCATGACACATGTGGACGTGAAAGAATTCCGGAGTTTATAATGCTGCCTGGGTCATGTATGTCCACACCCCTGACTCGTCTATTGCAAGGTCCCCTGTCAGGGTCGGTAGCCTTTGCATGTTCTTTGGACATGAAGCACTAGCATCTTCCCATTTCCCTCAAGTCTCCTCCTTTAGGTACTGGGACTTCTCGTGAGAGATTGCATTGGAAAATTTTGAGGGGGCATCTGGGTGGCACAGTCGGTTAAGCATCCGACTCCGTGTCAGCTCAGGTCCTAATCGTGCAGTCTTGGGATTGAGCCCTGCATCAGGCTACATGCTCAGCGTGGCGTCTGCTTGAGACTCCCTCTCCCCCTGCCCCTCCCGCCTGCACACTCTCTCTCAAATAAACAGATAAATTTTTTAAAGAAATGTTACTGAACTATGGCATGTGTCGTAGCTGAATTACAGGGTAATGGTTAACCACAGGAAGAAAGTGAAATGGTCATAATAAACCACAGAACTCCAAGGATGTTCTGACAACCTGCTTATTTCCACTGTGTTTAATAATTGGTCCTCAGGGTTGAAACTCTATTAGGGTTTTGTTTTAATTAAATACATTTCATGGCATGGCCGCCAAGTGACACATTGATCTGTGTTGATAGTAAAGGGTCTGAGCACTCTTGAGTGATTGTAATTAAAATCGCTATGAACATTTCCACTGGAATTCCTAAAAGACTTTCATTTAGTGAGGGCTTATAGGGGAATTATTATCTGGTTTAGCTTATAGCAGGTCCAGTTACTAGAAACCCATAATATGATTATTTTTCAAGGTCATGGGTATTTGTTAATATCTGTGTTACGACTAGATGCCCACCAAAAGTTTGTGCCTCTTTTTTATTGTCTGGAATTGATTCTGGAATGTGACGATCCAGGCACATCCTGCATTACTCAGCCACTATTGCTTCTAGTTATGGCTATTAGACTAATTTTCTTCAATGTGGTTTGAATAGCAGTATGTCAGTTGGGGCTTTGTTAATAAGACGACGTACTGTCCAGCTGGAAGAGGAATCTTGATAATACTGAATGGCAAAACTGCAGGAAGGAAGAACGCTGGGTCCCTAAACCGCTATTTGGAGGAAAGCCATCAGTCACCCAGGAGCACCAGCAATGGATTATTCTGTGAGTGAGAAATAAACTTGTATGTGTTAAGGTAATGCACTTAGGTTTTGATCGTAGTAGCTACTGTAATTCTAATCCACGTGGTATCTTTGACTACTGATGGGATCCCTGCTGTAACTCACGGCATCATAGAGTAAGAGTTGTGGTGGTAAGATAGTTCGCTATTGTGTAACAAATGACCCTAAAGCATAGTGGCTTAGAGCAAACGTATTTATCATCTCACCGTTTCTTTGGGAAAGGAATCCAGGCACGGCGTAGCTGGGAGTCTCAGCTCCCACAAGGCTGTAGGCAAGTCGTGGGCCAGTGCTGCAGTCATCTCAAGGCTTTATTGGAGGGGAATCATCTTCCGAACGTGCTTATTTAAAATGTTGGCTGGGTTGGGGTCCTTGCTGGGTTTTGGCTGGACACGTCCATTTTCCCCACATGGGCAGCTCACAGCATGGCAGCTGGCTTCCTTGAAAGTGAGCAGGCACGAGAGGGTACCTAAGGTGGAAACCAAAGTCCTTTTGTAACCTAATATTACTAGTGATGTCGCTTCTTTTTGTATTCGGTGAATTAGAAGTGCTCATGAGGTCCAGCTCATTTCCAAGGGGAGAGGATTACAAAAGGGTATGAATAACAGGAGGCAAGGTCATTGGGAGCCATCCCAACGGCTGCCTACCACAGTCTGCTCTGGCCGACTCCTTGATCCATGTCCTTTCACTTGAAAAACACACTCATCCTGCTTCCAAGACCCTCCCAAAGTCTCATCTCATTATAGCACCGGCTCAAAGCTAAGAATCTTGTCCTCTGAATTAGGTTTGGGGGCTGATGAGGCTAACGAGGTGCAGTTTCTTAAGGACAGTTCCTCTTGATCTACGGACCTCTGGAAGTAAGACATTATCGGCTGCCCCCCACTCCTCTTCTCCTGCAGGCAACACAGTGAAATCACTGGAGCATAGAAGTCGGAAATCTGGCCAGAAAAAACGTGTGGAAATTCCTTGATTAGGACTCGAGGCCTGGGACTAATTCACAGTCTGAACTCTCAGTTCTGCCATGTGTTTGCAACTCGGTAGTTTTCTAATCTTGCTTACTGGCATTTGAATTTTGGGAATCCAGTGGTCTCTATTTTGTATTTCCTGCCCCAGTATATCTACTGAGCTAATTCTCTTGAAAACTGTGTGAACTTTCTGTGAATCCCATTGGGTTTCACCCCATGGCACAAAAGCCACAGCCGTGTGTCATTAAATAGCACTCTGAGATACCAGTTTTGATTTTTCCGAGGTTCCAACAGATTTTACAGTCATACTCTTTTCTCTCTAGACCAGTTCCCGAGCAGTGCCCTGGACTTTATCTTTGCTTGGATGCCATTTCTTGATTTTAGCGTCATCTGCCATCTATGGAAGCTACAGATATTCAAAACCATCAAGTCCTGGCTTCTTGCTAATAGTCTTTCCCTCGGTTTAGCGCTCTCCTTTGCATGTTTCTATAAGCAGCAAGAAAAAAAAAAACAGGCAGCATTTTCAACACGTTGGTGAAAGTCTCCTCAGATCACCCAGTTCTACTCTCCACATTAGTTGCAAATAGTAGGGTTGCTACACTCTCTGTCACGACATAACAAGAACCCTCTTCCCTTCGGTTTCTAATAAGGCTCTTCCTCACGTTTTAAAAAAGACTTCCCAGCACTTAAAGTTCAAAATTTCTGGCTAATCTTTTATTTACGCAAGTATTGGACAAACTCCAGGCATCCCAGCTAAGGCTGAAAGACCTCAATAAAATAAGGCTTCAGCTACTACCTGTCTCTGGGGAGGCAGGGTTTGGAGATTGAGCTCAGCCAAGTGAACCACTTACCAAAATGTGTTAAAGAGCAACTGGACATATGCAGTGAGACAAGAATGGAGAAAACCAATAAGGTGCAGAAGACTGAAGATTAACAGAACCAGAAGCTCTATCTTTGAAAAGATGCAGAATGCATCCAAGCCTCTGAAGAAAGAAAGGAGGCTTTTTTTTAAAAACCAACTGAACAACATCATCAACAACAACAAAAAGATAAGAGAAAAATGCAGAATAGAAAAGAGCAATGACTTAAGACATGGTAGAGAATTGAACACTCAACTATATGGTTATTAAATCTGAAATCTAAATGAAGGGGATAAACCCTTTGAGAAATATATAACTGCATGAGGAAATATAGGGAATATTACTTTTTTAAGATTTATTTATTTTAGAGAGAGCAAGTGGGCAGAGGCAGAGAAGAGAACCTCAAGCAAACTCCCCAATGAGTGAAGAGCCCTGCTCGGGGCTTGATCCAAGAACCCTGAGATCATGACCTGAGCCAAAATCAAGAGTCGGATGCTTAACTGACTGAGCCACTCAGGTGCCCCAATATAGAGAATATTAAATCAAGGCAAAAGTTTGTCAAAGACCTCTTACCCTAGAAGAATCCTGTTCAGATGGCTTTGAAGGCAAACTCTACCAAACTACCAAGAAATGGTTCATTCCTATCTTACAAAAATTATTTCAAGAAATGGAAAAAAGAGTAAAAGCTCATTTTATAAAGTTCATATAATCTTATCTCTGAAATAAGAACAACATATGATAATGAAAAGGTCTGTTTCACGTATGAACGTGGCTGTTAAAATTTTACCTAATTAGCTGACTATATTCACCAGCTTCTTAAAAATTAACATATCATGATCAAATAGTGTGTTTTCCCACAAAATGAAGGACGGCTCCACATTAGGAAATCTTATCAATCAGTCTTTCACCACATTAATAGAATACAAGAGAAAAATTATATGATTACCTTAATGTAGAAAAGTGTCAGTTAAATAGACCACAACTAAACATTATACAAAACAGTATAATTACATTAAGCACAATAGTACCTAATGCTCTCACTTTGATATTAAGAATAGGACAGGTACAGCCAGTATTGCTGCTATCGACTAACATGGTACTGAAGGTCCAGCCATCCTCTAAGGAAAGAAGAAATTAAGACGTACTGATAGAAAAAGAGTAGATATAATTGTCATTATTGGTAGGTACGAGGATCTACAACTAGAACATGGAAGAGTGTTAGCAAGAGTGCCAGATTGACAGTCAACTTACATAATCAATCTTTTGTTTCCCCTTTATGCCATCTTTGGTTTTAATTGAGATTTAAAAAAATATATTTATTTATTTGACAGAGAGAGAGAGAGCAGCAGAGGGAGAGGGAGAAGCAGACTCCCCGCTGAGCAGGGAGCCCAACAAGGGGCTTGATCCCAGGACCCCAGGATCATGACCCGAGCTGAAAGCAGATAGTTAACCAACTGAGCCACCCAGGCGCCCTTAATTGAGACTTTTATATTATTCTGTTTTCTTTCCTCTCTTGGGTGTTCTTTTCCCTCTGGCTCCCTTCAAGATTTTATCTTTGATCTTACGCATCTTGAATACGATATGCCTAGGTGTGTGTGTGTGTGTGTGTGTGTGTATTTGTATATATTTGTCCTGCATGGTATTCTCTGTGCTTCCTGGATCTGTGACTTGGTGTCTGTCATTTTAACTTTGGAAACCCTCAGCCATTAATACTTCAAATATTTCTTTTCCTTTCTTCTACTGGTATTACAATTATGCATACTTTACACCTTTTGTAATTGTCCCATAGTTCTTGGATTTCTGGGTGTTTTTTTTTTTTCATTCTTTGTTTCTCTTTGTATCTCAGTTTGGAAATTTTCTCTTGACATATCCTCAGACTCACTCATTCTCTCCCCAGCTGTGTCTGGTCTATTAATGAGCCCATCAAAGGCAGTCTTTATTTCTGGTACAGCGCTTTAACTTTCTAGCATTTCCTTTTGGTCCTTTCTTAGAGCTTCCATCTCTCTGCTTATGTTATCCCTCTGTTTTTGCATGATGTAAGTTTTTGCACTTTTCCCATTAGTCACCTTAACATATTAATCACATTTATTTTACATTCCCAGGATAATTCCAAAATGTGCCATGTCTGAATCTGGTTCTAATGCTTGCTTTGTTTCCTCAGACTGTTTTTTTTCTTGTGCATGCCTAGTAATTTTTTGTTGAAAGCTGGACATGATGTACTAGGTACTAGGAACTAATTAGACTTTTAGTGTAAGGTTTTATGTTAATTTGGCTAGGCTTCTGTCTAATGTATGCTGTAGCTGTTGGTCCCAGAGGCTTTGGTTTTCTTTAATTTTTTTGCTTTTTTATTCCCTGATATCTTTGGGTTTTCCTAAGAAGTCTTTCTTTTCTTTTTTTCTTTTTTTTTTTTTAAAGATTTTATTTATTTATTTGACAGAGATAGAGACAGCCAGTGAGAGAGGGAACACAAGCAGGGGGAGTGGGAGAGGAAGAAGCAGGCTCATAGCGGAGGAGCCTGATGTGGGGCTCGATCCCACAACGCCGGGATCACGCCCTGAGCCGAAGGCAGACGCTTAACCACTGTGCCACCCAGGCGCCCCCCTAAGAAGTCTTTCTTACACAGAGTTGTGTCTTGCAGCTTGTTGTAATCTGCTCTTCTTACACTAAAGCCCTGTGTTGTAGTCAAATATTGGGAAGGGGAACTATTGTATAATCATTATGATTAAATCTCAGCTTTTCAATGGGCTTGAGTCCTTGGGCTGTGACCTTCAGAAGTGCTTCTTAGCCCTTACTGAGCCAGGAAGGCTAGAAGGGCTGGAGCTGCTCAATTGCCCTTCCTCCCCGTCCAAAAAGGCTCTGGTATGTAGTTTTCCTAAGAGTGCACAACTTTGTTACGGAGAATATTCTGAGTGTACTCTGAAATGTTTCCTTTTCCCCTCTCCCTGGCCCAACCTAAGGAGTTTCCCCTCACCCCTATCTTTAGAGTTAGAACATGGTGGAGTTCCTGGAGGTAAGATTCATGAAAATGTGGCCAAGATTCGGCCCCCAGGAGTTTTTAACTCACAAGCTAGTCCATGCTGAGCCTCCAGTTCACCAAAATTACCAGTTAAGAGTTGGGATCAGATTACGGCTCCAGTACTTTCTGCTTCAGGTAAGCTCATACTTGCCATGATATTCTGTATTAGCCTGTCTCTCCAGATTCTTGGGTGTGGTTTCATTTGTGATTTCGTTTCTCTGATGGATCTAAAAAAAAGTTGATTTTCAGTTTGAGTGTTTTTTTTGTGAAGATGTGAATGAAGGTTTCCAAGCTCTTTATACATTACTTCTAAAATGGAAAGTATCGCTATAGCTTTTATCTGATTCTAACCACAAAGTATCAGAAACACAAGATTCCACATGCAATTTCCTAGAGATGACATTCTCATAGCTAGAATTCACTTCGTGACGGGGCCCACCAAGTCAGGGAGATGCAACCTGGAAATCCAGCTCCAGGTGGGGCTGTGCTGCTTGGGGGGTGACGTGTGGTGGGCCAGTCTCAGCACACTCAAGCTATGTGTCTTCGTGGGGCTCTTAGTCTCGCAAGGCGAGAGAAAACGGGCGAGGGGCGTAGACTCCATCAGAGAAAGGACTGAGCATGAACTAAGGACACACACACACTGAGCATGAAGTAAGACAGGGCACACGCACTCTCTCTCTCTCGGAAAGTCACAAATCACGCAAGTGCACAAAAGCAACACCCATCTTCACTCACCTCCTAACCCTAAAGCACAGCCTGTGGGCCCTAAGCCCCGCCCACTTTCCACGCGCCTGCTCCCCTCCTGCAGTCCTATAGGCGCAGGGAGACTCAGGCCTCCGCGCTGGGCGCCTCATGGCTGCGCCTGCGCATTCGGAGCCTGGCGGGGGCTCCCAGAATCCGTGGTCAGCACGCTTCGGGGAGGCGGCCTGTACTTGGGGCAACCAAAGCCGGGGCTGAGAGTTTTCTGGGCGGCTCTATTCCGCGCCAGCGGGTCTCTACACAGCAGCGGTCCCCAGCCCGCAGTGGTGGGAAACTAAGCCCCGTAGCGTGCCGCCCCGTCTGGACTACCCTCCCCAGGGGCCGTTGCGGCGGAGGACACGCCCACTTCCGGCGGGGACCGGGAGGGCGGGCGAGGGCAGGCGGGCGGCTGCTGAGGAGAAAGCCGGTCCGCGCAGGAGCGGGCTGCTGACGGTCTGATAGGGAGGTGCGGCCGCGCGCGTCAGGCAGCCCGTGGGCGGCGGGTCGTGCGGGAACGGATGACTGCGCGAGGCCGGGCTCCGGACAGCCTCCCGAGGGAGGCCAGCCCTGCGCACTCCCGCCGCCGCCGCGAACCCGGCGCTCGCCCGGTTGGGGCCGTGAGGCTGGAGGGGCGGACCGGGGCTGAGTGCACAGGTAGGGGTGACAGGTGGCTGGGGCACGGCGGCGCGTGTGCCAGAGGAGGGCGTCCCCGGCCGCGGGGGCCGGTGGACCCAGGAGTCCAGAGTCGGGGAGTCCCTGGGGCGGGAGCGTGAGGCTGACCTGTCCAGAGAGTCGGGGGGCGGTGTCCCTGGGGCCGGAGCGTGAGGCT